>NC_139681.1:90551124-90678624 GCF_964106915.1 Podarcis gaigeae | reverse complement strand
TAAAACAGTACAGCGTTAAATATTAAAAACTTCCCTAAACACGGCTGCCTTCAGATGTCTTTTAAAGATAGGATAGCTGCTTATTTCCTTCACATCTGAAGGGAGGGTGTTCCACAGGGTGGGCGCCACCACCGAGAAGGCCCTCTGTCTGGTTCCCTGCAAACTCACTTCTTGCAATGAGGAAACCGCCAGAAGGCCCTCCGCACTGGATCTCAGTGTCGGGGCTGAATGATGGGGGTGGAGACGCTCCTTCAGGTATACAGGACCAAGGCCGTTTAGGGCTTTAAAGGTCAGCACCAACACTTTGAATTGTGCTCGGAAACGTACTGGGAGCCAATGCAGATCTCTCAGGACCGGTGTTATGTGGTCCCGGCGGCCACTCCCTGTCACCAGTCTAGCTGCCACATTCTGGATTAATTGCAGTTTCCGGGTCACCTTCAAAGGTAGCCCCACGTAGAGCGCGTTGCAGTAGTCCAATCGGGAGATAACTAGAGCATGCACCACTCTGGCGAGACAGTCCGGGGCAGGTAGGGTCTTAGCCTGCGTACCAGGTGGAGCTGGTAGACAGCCGCCCTGGACACAGAATTAACCTGCGCCTCCATGGACAGCTGTGAGTCCAAAATGACTCCCAGGCTGCGCACCTGGTTCTTCAGGGGCACAGTTACCCCATTCAGGACCAGGGAATCCCCCACACCCACCCGCCCCCTGTCCCCCCAAAACAGTACTTCTGTCTTGTCAGGATTCAACTTCAATCTGTTAGCCGCCATCCAACCTCCAACCGGCTCCAGACACTCACACAGGACCTTCACCGCCTTCACTGGTTCTGATTTAAAGGAGAGGTAGAGCTGGGTGTCATCTGCATACTGATGAACACCCAGCCCAAACCCCCTGATGATCTCTCCCAGTGGCTTCATATAGATATTAAAAAGCATGGGGGAGAGGACGGAACCCTGAGGAACCCACAAGTGAGAGCCCAGGGGTCTGAACACTCATCCCCCAACACCACTTTCTGGACACGGCCCAGGAGAAAGGAGCGGAACCACCGTATAACATATCACCCTCTATTTCACGAGATGCATCCATTCGATTTCCTGGGAGCTAGGGCTCATCCACCTTTCTGTTTGTCCTGTACCTAGGAAGCATGGGTCCAAGTGGTTTCCCGTTCGTCTTGTGGTTTCTAGGTGTGAGTGCCAGCAGTTCTGCATTTGCCTCGCCACACCGAAAAACCCGCTTTTTAGAGCTAAATCGGAACACGCAGCAAACCATCCAATTAGTGGGGTAGGAGAGCTGGGGGGGAGGGGAATCACATCTGACAACCAATGTACCAGATGTGAGAAGAACACACCATTCCTTCTCTCCCCTTTGGTATCCCCAGGGAGGGGAAAGAAACAGACAGAAATGTATCTACATCCTTTTATTTGTGTCTCTTACAGCAGTACAGAGAAACATGTCTGCACTCAACAGCAGAGAGAATAAACCTCCACCCACGTACTTTCAGTACGGGTCACATGACACACACTGAGCTAACATCCGGTGCTCAGTACAGAATGGACTGCCCTTTTCTTCCCATGGCAACAGTCACAAACATCCTATCTGGCTTTCCAGCCACCTGCAGCTGACGAAGCTGCTAAAGCTTTTGCTTGCTGCCGCATTGGTCCTTTTTGGTAACAGTTACATGTGGTCAGATCCTCCTTATTGGACCAGGGTACTGGTGTTCACAGAATGGGCATCGCATGAAGCTGTTTGTGAAAGTGCACAATCTGCACAGCAGACAAAACGAAAATACTTCTGGGATCGAGCATGCCTTTGAATGACAAACAGAATTTGGTATCTCCCTAAAACTGAGGCCACAGAGGTTACATAGGAATACAGGAAGCTGCCAGGGTCAGACCTTTGCTTCATCTAGCTCAGTATTGTCTATTAGCAGTGCCTCTTCAGATCTCAGGCAGTGCTAGTGGAGTCACTCAGCCCTGCCTGAAGATGCCAGGAATTGAACCTCTGCTCTTCCGCATGCAAATCGGATGCTCTACTGCTATGGTGCTATGGTGCAACCCAATGGGAAAGGTCAGCCAAAGTTAAGCCTTCGTAGGTCTCACTGATTTCAATAGCAAAGTTAACCACATGCCTTATACCAGGCATGTTCAAAGTCTGTTTCAGAGGCCTAATCCGGCCCACCAGTTGGTTTATTATTATTATATTATTAACAATTTCAACATAACAGTGTATCAAAACATATCATTTTCATTATTTCCCCCCTTTTTCCCCATTCCCCATCAAACCCTCCCCCCCGAGACTTCCCTCAGCTCCTCTCTCTGATTTCTCAGCACATGTTATTCTCTGCATATTATAAAATTATATCAGTCCTCTATCTACCATGTTATCAATCACTAAATTTGTGTATGTTTATTCAAAACCTGCCAAGAGTCTGGTCCGCTGGTTGGTTTAATCTGGCCCCTGTGGCAGTTTATTTCCTGCGGTAAAAATCCCCCCAAAACCCTCAACAACTTTAATCCTAAAAAAAGGTCAACAGCTTCGGTTGGCCCTTTGGTCGGCCCTCACGGCCCTTCACTTCATCAAATCTGGCTCTCTTTGAAAAAAGTTTGGACAACACTGTCTCATACTCTTCCACTGGAGTTATTGTGTCTTAAAAGTGATTATGCCCAAAGAGTTCTGAGTTGTTTTTACATTTTTTTAACCAAAAACACCCAATGTATAAAAGAAACACAAACAATTCCAATGGAGGAGACAGGAAAATCCAAGGTTAAAACATGCATCAACTCAAATTGCTAAATACACCAATTCTGACATCGGGCCGGCTGATTATGTATATCTGCATCCCTAATTAATGCACTCCCCTAAAACAATATGCAGAAAATGCAAGATTTAATTAAACACAATGCTCACAATCATTCCTATTGTCATATGGAATCTAATAACTGTTTCTTAACGAGCCCTCGAGTCTCATTAACAATGCAGTGTTTTTACATTGATATTTTCCAATTCATTTTGAACTCCAAACCACTCCACTGCTAATCCTTGATATGGAAACACAAACTAACTGCAAGAGAAATGGATTGATAATCAAGGCTGATGTCAGTGGCTGGTAACATCAGACCTACTAACCCCTCAACAGGGATCTCATTGCTAAGCCCCTAGAGTTCCCCAGTCCAGCCCTTCCTCTTCCTTTTTGCCAATGCTTCTTGGCTCCCCTTCTGTTTCCAGGGATTCAGGAAAAGACAGGAGGCAGCAGAAAGGACAGAAGCCTCCACTTGCTTTGTCTCTTCCTTCTGGCCAGTAGTATGGATTGGGTCCATAGGTAAACAGGTGGACCATGGTGGCAACTTTCACGGCACACTGAAGGTGTGTGGCCCATGGGTGTACCTCGCCACCCAAATACCGTATTTTTCGCCCTATAGGACGCACCGTCCCATAAGGCGCACCTAGTTTTTTGGGGGGGGAATAAAGGGAAAAAATTATTTTCCCCCCAGGCGTGGGGCTGGGGCGGGGGAGGCCTGCCTGAGCTTCCCCTGACCCCAGCCCCCAAACAGGCAGCTCTCTGCAAGCCGTTGGAGCCTAGCGCTGGCTCCCGCTGCTTGCGGAGAGGTCCGCGAAGCCTGGACGCGCTGAGCTCAGCATGCGCAGGCTTCGTCATGCAGACAACTCTCTGCAAGCAGTGGGAGTGCTCCCGCTGCTTGCGGAGAGGTCCGCGAAGCCTGGAGAGCGAGAGGGGTTGGTGCACACCGACCCCTCTCGCTCTCCAGGCTTCACCGAAAGCCTGCATTCGCCCCATAGGGCGCACACACATTTCCCCTTCATTTTTGGAAGTGCGTCCTATAGGGCAAAAAATACGGTATATAAAATGCTGGGGTTTGGCACGGTTGTTAGTGCAAATGGAAGAATGATTGTGGCTGCAGCTCCACACCTGCACCAAGCTATAATTACTCTGCCTAATGTCCAGTCTACATGTGCAGGAAAAAGCATATGGTTTCACTCTTCCACTTTAGGCAGCAAGAGAGGGATTACATGTTTGAATGTTCCACTTTTTAAGAAACAAATGAAAGTGGAAGTGTCGTGGGCAGACGCATGGAACCCTGCGTCATGGTGTGTTTATTTTCTCCGTGCAGGGAGCTTTTCATGCCAGAGAAAAGTAATCCTTCACTGCACCAGTACAGACTCAGGAGAGCTATATGGTATTCCATATGGTTTGGCTGATCACATTGTTTGACACTTTAGTGATACTTGTGGAAAATCAAAGCAGCATTTATTTTAGGTAACAGTAGCCAGCTGATTTGAATCAGAATAGGGAGAAGGATTTAGCCCTTAACACACACACAAACCCTGCAAAATTGATTCCCCTGGTATAAATTGTTCCCATGGAGCTGCTATTAGCTGTGAAGTCATTTTAGATATGATACATAAGCACACCCTTATTGCCCTTCACATTTGGACAGGGCAGACCACCAAGTCCAAATACAGGAGATGTGTAAACTCCACTCACCTGTGTGTCACATATAGCTTGACTTGCTCTGAGGTCTGAGAATTTGATTTACCGTCTTCTTAAGACACTGGAAATGCAACATCCAATGAAAGTGAGTGCTTAAAATGGTTTCATTATGTTGGGCCTCCGATAGTTTTGTCTACAGGGCTGGATCTCTTGGACCTGAGCGAACCAGTATCCCAAACCCAAAACAAAGTGAAAAAGTTGGAGAATTCCTCAAGAGGGGAAAGCTTGAAGGCTTCAACTCACAGGAAAAAGACAGACAATCCAGACCTTATCAGTGTGGATGCTGAGCAGAAAATCCAGCCTACCAGAGCTCCCGAGAAATCGTCATTGGATTTAGGTACTTAGCATCTTCGATCACCAGCTACAACTTCCCCATTTTTCACATGCTTTGCTTTTCCCTCACTCTTTGAGGCCTTGCTTGATTGCAGGGCTTGGGCTTCAGGAAGCCAGGCTGGAACACATTGCATGCAGATGTGGGGTGCTATTGGCCATCCAGATGTTGCTGAACTACAACTGAGTAGCTGGAGGGTATGCAATAGTGGTACGTGATGTTGAGCCCTCTGGTTAGTGAGTAGTAGGAAGCCCCTGCAATTGCTAAGCCTGATACAGTGGTACCTCGGGTTACATACGCTTCAGGTTACAGACGCTTCTGGTTACAGACTCTGCTAACCCAGAAATATTACCTTGGGTTAAGAACTTTGCTTCAGGATGAGAACAGAAATCGTGCTCCGGCGGCGCGGCAGCAGCAGGAGGCCCCATTAGCTAAAGTGCTGCTTCAGGTTAAGAACAGTTTCAGGTTAAGAACGGACCTCCAGAACGAATTAAGTACTTAACCCGAGGTACCACTGTACAAGGAATCAGAACTAGGGGTCGGTAGACTGGAGGTCTTGAAGCAGAGAGTGGATAGCCATCTATTAGGGACATTCATGCTCTGGATTCCCTGCCTTGATCTGGGGACCTTAGACTGTACGGTCTGCAGTGCGCCCTCCTGCTCTATGGCCTCATCCACATTTATCATATTAAAGCAGTATTATACCATTTTAATCAAGTATGGCTTTCCCCAAAGAATCATGGGAGCTGAAGTTTGTAGTGCTGAGAGTTGTTATGAGACCTCTATTGCCCTGTTCACAGAGCTACAATTCCATGATGAATCCCTCTTCTCGGAAAACTCTGGGCATTAATAATAATAATAATAATAATAATAATAATAATAATAATAATAAATTTAATTTATACCCTGCCCTCCCTGGCCAGAGCCAGGCTCACGGCAGCTAACACCAATAAAATTACAATAAAAACATAATGGGGAGGAACCAATTGAAAATACAGGTTAAAATGCAATTTAAAATGCAGCCTCATTTTAAAAGTAGCCCATAGATCAAAACCATAAAGGGGGGGGGGACATAAGGGTCAGACTGAGTCCAAATCAAAGGCCAAGTGGAACAGCTCTGCCTTGCAGGCCCTGTGGAAAGATGTCAAGTCCCGCAGGGCCCTGGTCTCTTGTGACAGAGTGTTCCACCAAGTCGGGGGCCAGTACTGAAAAGGCCCTGGCCCTAGTTGAGACCAATCTAACCACCTTCTGACTTGGGACCTCCAAAGTGTTGTCATTTGTGGACCTTAAGGTCCTCCGCGGGGCATACCAGGAGAGGCGGTCCCGTAGGTACGTGGGTCTTAGGCCGCACTGTGCCTTTGTGTGGGGAATACACTCTCAGCACCCTTTACAAACGACACTTCCCAGGATTTGGGGGCGGGGGACCATGATTGTTAAAGTGGTATGATAATTCCTTAAATGCATGGTGCAGGTGTAATGATACAATGATCCCTACTTAGCTGAAAGAGCAGTACTTTCTGGGTTGATTCTTGCATTGCAGGGGATTGGACTAGATGACCCTTGGGATCGCTTCCAACTCTGCGATTCTGCTAGCTGCACAGCAGACATCCAGTTCAATTCCTCCAGGCCTTTATTTGGAAACAGCTGCTCACAGCGCCAGCTTGGCCCTAGAACTCTTTTTCATGTAGTTGCACTTTTTCTTTAGCTTTCCTTTCTGCTTGGAATGCTTTTCTGCCAATACCTGCTGTGCTTCCCTAGTTCTTTAAAAGCTGAACACCTTAGAAGGTACTTGCCTCCCCTCACACCTACCCTCAAGGCAAGGCCTGCATGGAAACACTCTTTGGGAGCTAAGCTGGGAAAGGTTGCTCAAAAGTCTCTGATAGGCATTTGAGGGGTCGGAGCTGGTTTCACTTTGGGGTTGTGATTGTATATCTCTGTGGCAATTTGCTTTGTAATTTCTAACTTGAAATTGGAGCCATCCCAGGGAGAATTTATAGAACTACCCCCTGCCATGCCTCAACATTTACCTTGTCATGCTTCCATGAATCCTAGTTAGCGTTACCGGGCTTAAAAATGAGGGCAGGAAGTATCGCCCTCACTCTGAATGGCTTCAGAGCAATACAGTCGTACTTTGGAAGTCGAATGGAATCTGTTCCGGAAATCCATTCGACTTCCAAAACATTTGGAAACCAAAGCATGGCTTCTGATTGGCTGAAGGAAGTTCCTGCAGCCAATCGGAAGCCACAGAAGCCCCATCGGAAATTCGGGTTCCAAAGAACATTCGCAAACCAGAACACTCACTTCCGGGTTTGTGGCATTTGGGAGCCAAAACGTCCGAGTACCAAGGCGTTCGGGATGCAAGGTACGACTGTATTAGGTTATCACAAAGCCAGTTAAGAGTGAGAACAAACAAACAAAATTCCCTTCACTATGCATTCTGCTGGTTAAAAAAATGACAACCACTAGAACTTTGGTATTCCTGGGAGTGTGGTTGTTGTTGCATGTTTGTTCATATTCACATACATCATCATTATCATCAAAATGCTCCCCAGCTTCTCAGCATGCGAGAAGGGGTGCTGAAAGTAGGAGAGGCTTTTGAGTTAAACCTAATTTTTGTAAAAGAGACAGATGCAACAAAGCACACACATGTCTCCAGTCCTCTCTCCTCACAAGGAAACCGTCCCCATCGCTTAGGAAAGTGGCAGGTGCAAAAGCTATTTTGAATGAAATGACCTTTAGCAAAGTCGCAGTCATTTCCCAAAGTGTCATGTCTGTGTGAAATGTGACCATTTGTGCAAATGTATTGTTGGCTCTCAAGCTCGTCTTGTCCTTAGCTGTAACAACACCGATAACAATAAGAGCAGTATATAACTTGGAGTGGATGAGATTTATTTTTTAGCTCCACAGAGTGACTGTTTCCTCCCTGAACTTGCTTGGCTCTGGAATGAAAGCAATGTATTCCTGAGCCCTTGCGAGAGATCTTGTTTTCTTTTCTCCTTCTCAGTCAATATCCAGGCGCAGCTAGAGAAATGGGATGGTGTGAAGTTTCATGGAGACAGAGCCAGCAAAGGCTTCCCAGCACCTGAGAGAAAACCTTCATCTACTAGAGCTCCATCAAAAGAATTTCTATGGTAAAACATACTTACCAGCTTTTGCAACAGGGCCGGCCCTGCTGTTGTGCAGGGTGAAGCATCCTGCCTCGGGCAGCAGGTTCAGAGCTACCATTATTATTATTTTATTATTTTTATGTTTTATGTTTTATTCAAGTTCGGGATTTTTACATACATTACATTTAAATGTATGTACATTTTTACATACATTATATTATCTCGTTCCAATTTTAAATTTCCCATACAATTTTTTCCTTTCCCTCCCTCCCCCCACCCCCATATCCCTTGGAAGGGTTCAAACTATTATCCTCAGCCATGGGCATAGCGTCTTTAGTTTCCACCGAACATCTTCTGTTCCAGTAGTTTTGATCCATTGAAGATAGGGGTTCCATCTGTTCCTTATCGTGGTGGACTTGACCTTCCACGTTGTTTCCTGTGACATGACTGCGACAATGTCCGACTGAATAAGTTCAAACTGTCCATGCCTCTACTGTCCTTTTTCCTCTTATCTTTCCAAGCTAAAGCTGGACACTGGACACCTTTCTCTATAGCCGTGTTTCCAAGTACACCCATTGTCATGAAATCAAAGTCTATTGAAAGCTTCACTTTAAAAAATTCATTAATAACCTTTAGGATTTTATTCCAGAATTCCTTTACCTCTGGGCATTCCCAGTACATATGGGAAAACCTCCCTTGGCTTGTTTACAGTGCCAACAATTAGAATTCAGTCCTGCTACCATATTAGCTAGCAGAGCTACCATTAAAGGATAGCAAACTGTCATGTATTAATGGCAGGGATGGCCAATTCATCATGCGCCCATGGCTTTCTTGGCATTACTATTCCCAGAGGCAGGAGGGCGAAGATGTTCATCTGCTGCTTCCAGATTTTGCAAGCACTCTTTCCTAGGAAATGAAATGGTGCTTGTAAAGAGATCACTGGGGCAAGCCTCACAGCAGCAAAAGGGACAACTTTACGATATCTTTCAATGTTTTGGACATTATTCCTAATTGAATTGCATTTAAGTTCACACCCACACTGTATATTTAATGCACTCTTATACCACTTTAAGAGTCATGGTTTCCCTCTGCCCCAGTATCCTGGGAACTGTAGTTTGTTAAGGGTCTCCTAGCAACTCTCGGAAGTGAGACCTGGACCATATAGAAGGCTGATTGCCGAAGAATTGATGCTTTTGAATTATGGTGCTGGAGGAGACTCTTGAGAGTCCCATGGACTGCAAGAAGATCAAACCTCTCCATTCTGAAGGAAATCAGCCCTGAGTGCTCACTGGAAGGACAGATTGTGAAGCTGAGGCTCCAATACTTTGGCCACCTCATGAGAAGAGAAGACTCCCTGGAAAAGACCCTGGTGTAGGGAAAGATGGAGGGCACAAGGAGAAGGGGACGCAGAGGGCGAGATGGTTGGACAGCGTTCCTGAAGCTACCAGCATGAGTTTGACCAAACTGCAGGAGGCAGTGGAAGACAGGAGTGCCTGGCATGCTCTGGTCCAGGGGGTCACGAAGAGTTGGACATGGCTAAACAACTAAACAACAACAGCAACTCTCAGCAGCTATAGTTTCTAGGGTTCTTTGGGGAAAGCCATGACTCTTAAACTGATGAAAGATTGCTTTAAGCATATGATGCGGAAGCAACCTCAGAAAGCTTTTCTTAAAACAAAACAAAAAACCCACCTTTGCCACTGACTTTGCTCACTTTCACAGAAACACTACTGTTGCTCCTCGCTACAACTTCTACAACACCTGCAACGACAGAACCATTTTTCTCTTGCCACAAGCCTGGAAATTATAACGAGTTGTGCCAAAAGCAATCATATCACTGGCCTTTCTTCCTCTATTCACTGTTTTCCACGCAGGTGGCGCTGTGGGTTAAACCACAGAGCCTAGGACTTGCTGATCTGAAGGTCGGCGGTTCGAATCCCCGCAATGGGGTGAGCTCCCGTTGCTCGGTCCCTGCTCCAGACAACCTAACAGTTCGAAAGCACCTCAAAGTGCAAGTAGATAAATAGGTACCACTCCGGTGGGAAGGTAAATGGTGTTTCTGTGCGCTGCTCTGGTTCGCAAGAAGCAGCTTAGTCATGCTGGCCACATGACCTGGAAGCTGTATGCTGGCTCCTTTGGCCAATAAAGCGAGATGAGCGCCGCAACCCCAGAGTCAGCCACGACTGGACCTAATGGTCAGGGGTCCTTTGGGATCATGAAGCATGCATCCTATGATGTAGGCAAGACTCTGTGTGCTTTTGTCCCGAATGCATCTGCTCTGCCATTGTTGCAGTGACAGGATCTACAAATCCTTTCCCTCCCTTAGGTCTCCAGAGAACAGGTCCCAGTCAGAGTTGGCCACTGTCAAGACTGCACTGGAATCTGACTCAGCCTCGGATATAGAATTAGCGCCTGCTCCTGCACTTGCACCAAAGGTAAGAGGTCAGCGTCATTTGGACAAGTTCTGCGTTCAAGGAAGGCTTTTCCCAGCTGGTGTCCTCAAGCTGCTTTGGATTCCAACTCCCATCAGCCCCAACGGGAGAAAAGCAGCTAAATTTATTTCTTTGGCGGGGGAATGGATTTCAGCACATCACTCCCTCTGCCTTTTCTCTGCTCTAAGCGATGTATAATAACATCCATGCATTAGTAAAAGGTACGTTGTATCAATAATCATTTTAATTTTGGGGGATTTATAGGAATTCAGAGGGAGAAAGTGTGTTGGGGCAAACATTAGCATAGCGGGTGGTGAAATGTTCTTATGCCTGGCAGCAACCCCTGAACAACTCTTCTGGGCACACATGCCAGCAGTGTGTGTGGCCACCCACCCTCCCCTGAGAATACTCTCATATGCATACATGAATATATACAATACACACACGGGGTCTGTGCACTGTCAGGCAAGCACACACACCCTCAGCTGATTGGCACAGATAAGCAGAAGAGGGAATTAATCCGCCCTTCCAGACATCAAATGATCAGTCTGATGACTGGGGAGCAAAGGCATTTGCATCCTCTTTCTGCCCACCCGAGTGCCTACTTTAATTTTTATTCTCATTGCTACTGCCACCAAAACCATGGGAGATGAGATCAGATCTTCGGGACAGGGTTTAGCCACCCACTATGTAAACCACTGAGCCTAGGGCTTGCCAATCAGAAGGTCGGCGGTTCGAATCCCCGTGACAGGGTGAGCGCCCGTTGCTCTGTCCCAGCTCCTGCCAACCTAGCAGTTCGAAAGTACAAGTAGATAAATAGGTACCGCTCCGGCGGGAAGGTAAACAGTGTTTCCGTGCGCTGCTCTGGTTTTGCCAGAAGTGGCTTAGTCATGCTGGTCACATGACCCGGAAAAACTGTCTGCGGACAAACGTTGGCTCCCTCGGCCAGTAAAGCGAGATGAGCGCCGCAATCCCAGAGTCGTTCGTGACTGGACTTAGCTGTCAGGGGTCCTTTACCTTTTATGTTAGAAGGAGGATACTTAGGACCATCTCTCCATGACATGAATCCTACAGATGACCAGGATTTGCTTGTTTGTTGTTGCTTCTATCATTTGTGTGCTACTTCACATAAGGCTCTAGAAAGTCAATTGCAAGTGGGGGGGGGGGGAATCACCACCAGTTGGCTGTTGGAAAAACATGAGATTTTTTGACACAACACTTCCTTGCCATAAATACTCTTATGGGCATAAATCAGAGTGACTGCAGCTCAGCTCTTGAAGACGTGCTGGAAGATTGATACTGCAGTAAAAATAAAAAAGACCGCGTAACCAAAACATTGGCCCATTTCCTAAGTGGTGAGCTTTTTAACGTCCGGTACTTAAATTCATTTTAAGGAATGTGATGGGATTTTATTGCTTTTAATAGAACTAAAATTCAGCCTGCTTATCATACAGGTCCAAGCACCTGATGGTCACAGCACAGCATGGTCAAGGGCAGCACAGACGAACCTGGGTGATCAGCTGTGCCACCACACAGAGGAGTGGAGTGGACTTCTACTCTCTCTCTCTCTCTCTATATATATATATATATATATATAATGCATTCATATACCACCTTCTCCAAAGAGCTCACAGTGGTATATGCGGTTCTTCACCCTCCCTTTTTCCCCCCCTTACAACAACCTTGTGAGGTTGCACAACAGAAGCATTCTGGGATAGTTCCAAGTGAATAGTTCCTGGGATAGTTCCTGGATAGTTCCAGGCCTTTCCTCCTTTTTGTATCCATACATGACTCACTGAAAGGCATTCCATATGCTCTTTTGAAAAATTCACATATTCAGATCTGCAGGTAGAAAATCTGTTGAGACACCCAGAGGGGAGCTTTCTCTAAGTTCAGGGAACGGGTTGTTGTTGTTGTTTTGTCCTGTTTATTTCAGGGGAATGTAGCCTTCTCTTGTCACTAGCACAGAATGGATGCAGAAATGTGGCAAATTCAATGTAAGAATGGGAAAAAAATAGGAACTGATAGAAACTGAAACTGACAGATTTGCCTACCCTGCCCCTTAGCCATGGAGTGGGGGGGGGGGAATTCCTCCTTAGGGAGTGGGGAACTAAACCTCACCTCCCCAGGCACCAAAATCCCAATGTAAAGACAAAAACAGACTACATGCTACACATCTAGTTTGTTAGGCAATTTGACCATCTTTTAACACCTACCGTGCTTCCTTTTTCAAATCTTCAAAAGGACCTCATATTGAATCTTGAGCATTTTTATTAATCTTAACAGTTTAAAATGCCACGAACGTTTAAATTAATATTAACATCTAATAGATTATTATCAAAAGGATTTTAATCCAAGTATTGCTTATCAGATGCCAGCCCTAGTTGTGACTTAGTAAGGTTGTAACTCGGAGGTAAGCCCCATTGAACTCTGTGGGATTTACTGCTGAGTCCCCATGCAAAGGGTCGGGCTGCCAGGCTGCCATGCTGTCCATGCTGGTTAAATGCTATTTATCTCTGTGGGATTTAAACTGCCCAACAGTGAAGGGAATTGCAGCCTTTTCCTTTGGAGTGAGAAAGGGCCTGCTATATCTGGCACCCACAATATGGTGTTGCTGTGACAGATTTGAACTTCGCAGCTTCCGTTGCGTAACTGAAAAGATTCTCTTACATCTTGGCTGGATAGAAACACTTTAAATGATGCCCTCAGGGTCTCTGTTTCTCAGACTGTTCGTCTGCATGCACAAAGCAAATCATGCCCTTCATATTTAACTACGGTCTCCAAGCTCATGCGTCTGTCATCTACCTAATCCAGACTTCCTCAACGCGGTGCCCCCCCATCTACTTTGGACTACAATTCCCATCAGCCCCAGCCAGCAGGGGTGGTTGGGGGCAGCTGAGCTAAGTGCTAGAGTTCATCTTGTCAAAAATTCCACAATTCCGCATGTGTGGTTCCTTGGAGATCCTCTTTGCCATTCATTCTTCACAATGCTCAGAGATTCCACATCTTGCTTAGATTACGGGAACAAGGAAATCCAAGCATGTCATCCTCCCATTCTGTCTTTTAAGCATGGAAATAATTGTGGTGGCATTTGTTTCCATAGTAATGGCATGTAGTGTTGTGGTGGAGCTACATACCTGCTCTCCTGACACCAACATCACCAGGAAGGGACAGATAGTAGTAAGGTCTGGGCCCCATAAGTGCTCCAACGGGAGCACCAGATTGTTCCCACTGATGCACTCACACAACCTTGACTTATTGGCCCCTCTGCCCTGCCACTGGCCCATCCAGGTAAGCAACAGTTCTGGTGTCAAGAAGGTAGCTTCACAGCTCTGCCCCACCATGTACTCAACTACTGATTTGTCCTTTATCATTTACAAAGACATGATCCATCATCCCACCTGTGGGAAGTCCCATAGAGCTCAGTGAAGCTCTTTCCCCTCCTTCTCTTTCCATAAAAGCCCTAAGTCTGACACAGAACACATGGCCATCATCAATGCTCCTCACAATAATACTTAACTTTTCTATATATTATCTCCCATGCTGTGTGGTGGATGGGGGGGGGGGTGACTGAAGCTGAAAGAGATTGGCTTGCCTATGGCCACCTAATGAGGTCAGGGCAGAGACAAGATATGAACCAGAGACTTCCTAATTTGTAGCTCAGTCTTTTAGTAGTTACACTGCACCAACTGTCTCGTTCCTCTCCAATGCCCTGTGTGAAGGTTACCCATATTTAACCTGTGCAGTGGCGAGGAGCAGACTGGCCAAATGGGCATGCATAAAGAGAGCTCATGCCATCGTTTTGTAAAGGAAAGGTGTCAGTGTCATGCCTGAGCTTAATTCTCTGCCAATTCTATGTTCCGCGGGAGAACCAAAACCATGCAAACACCAGATGTCCTCAGCTTTCAGATTATGGATCTTAGATAACCTGCTCAACACACTGTATGCTTTGCTTATACGTTCATGCTGCAAAGCCATTTTACTCTGAGACTATAATTTCAGACATGCTTAAAGGTAAAGGTAAAGGTACCCCTGCCCGTACGGGCCAGTCTTGCCAGACTCTGGGGTTGTGCGCCCATCTCACTCAAGAGGCCAGGGGCCAGCGCTGTCCGAAGACACTTCCGGGTCACGTGGCCAGCGTGACATCGCTGCTCTGGCGAGCCAGAGCTGCACACGGAAACGCCGTTTACCTTCCCGCTAGAAAGCGGTCCCTATTTATCTACTTGCACCCGAGGGTGCTTTCGAACTGCTAGGTTGGCAGGCGCTGGGACTGAGCAACGGGCGCGCACCCCGCCGCGGGGATTCGAACCGCCGACCTTTCGATCGGCAAGCCCTAGGCGCTGAGGCATTTACCCACAGCGCCACCCGCGTCCCATGCTTCAGACATGCTTACCTGGGAGTAATTCCCCCTGAGCTCAATGGGCTTACATCTGGGTAGACACATATAGTACTGGAATTTAAAGTGATCCTAGTGGGGATTGCATTGCATGTACATTGGTAACCTTAACATCCTCTGACCACTTCTTTTTCCAGTACTGTTCAGTGCAAGGTTGATGGACACCTCCTACTCCCCACCTCCCCCCAAAATCAGTCTGGACTCATTTTAATGCAACAGAAATTATAGCCAGCATGAAAACAGCTCATTGCAATTGAATAACCCCCAAGGATAATAATAATGCATAATTATGTAAGTGGAAGCTGTTGTGATCTGCTGTTGGGCAGGCATCTGGCTAATGAGTTTAACCTCAGACAAGTGTGGGGTCAGGAGCTTAGCAGAATCAAGGCTTTTTAGGTCATTGCACTATTTTTCCTCCCAGTGAAAGAGGGTGTTTCTTTTCACTGTGATCATGAATTCAGAAGTTTTTTCATGAAAGGGTGCTTATAAACTTGCATTGTACTTTCCCCGTGGGGAGAATACTGGGAAGGAAGCTGAACAAAGGAAGCAGCCAAGAATAGCAGAGAAATGACAAATCACTCCTGTTCAGGCGAAATGGAAAGAAAACGCAAAAAACTTTGCTCCATCAAGCAAGCTCAGGTGCTTGGAATGTTAAGATGAACTAGTTCAAGTTCATCCTGTACCAAAAATGAACTAGTTCAAGTTCACCCAAGTGAACTTTTTAATTCATAAAATAATTAATCAGCAGAAAAGTTTTAGTTCGGTATTCTGAGTGTTACCAGCTGCTGGGCTGAAGTATAGGGTCAACAACTAAATCAGGGACCACACACAAGGAACATGATCTCTGCCGGACATAATTTCAGCAAGTGAAGCTATGATTCTAGTATTTCCATACTAGAAAACATTGCTTAATTTGTGCCAGGCACACAACTGTTAAAGGCACAAGGCATCGTTCAATTAGTTCCTATTTGTATACTTTTCAATTGCAGGGAAGATACAGGAAATTCCTCCTATCCCTTCCTTCTGATTGCTTAGCAATAATGACTAAGTGGTTAAGTACCCTTGGCAACAGCAGCACCTCTGGATCTGCCTAATAAACCTTGGAACACTTCACTATGTTTTGCTTTATAACTTATAGGAGTCCAGTTGTCTTACTTTTCTTTATTTACTGAAAGCTAAGAGACCAGGCCTCCTACAGGGTGGAGCACATAAACTTGAAATTGTTCAAAGTTCTACCCCAGAGTAAACCTAATGCACCTTTAGTTCAATGCATTTAAACTTCATTTAAGTGAACAAATTTATTCCAAGCACTTCCAAACATCTACATCGGTTGGTTTTGTCATTTTTTGAAAGGATTATTTGACTGGTAAGAATTGAACAAGTGCATGGCCATGCTAGCTGATGACAGTTGTAGCACAAAATATCTGAAGAGCACCAGGTTGCTGAAACTCTTCTAGATTTTGTAATGGGGTGACAACTGCAGCAGACAGGATAGCATCTGCAGTAGACAGCCTTTAAATATCAATGGGCTTCTGTTGAATATTGAGGGCTGAATGACATCATGCATGTTCCCCTCTGCTGAGGGTTTGTTGACTTTTTTGTCTGAAAGGAGCTCTCAGGAAATGGCGTCAAGTGAAGATCAGCAATTGAAAATCACGAAGTAAGCTCTTTATTCAAAGAAACCAAAACAGTACAGGCTTAGTGATCTCAGCAGCTCTTCCCAGTATGGCAGTTGTGAGGACTGAAGGTTCTTCCCACAGCTGCCTAAGTCCCCTCCTTTTCAGGGGTTTTTCCAAGCAATTGGAGACTGTGTCTGTGTGCAACCAATCTCTCCTCTGCTCCTTTCATTTCTCTGTGTGTTCTGGGAGACGAGGGGGACGGGGAGCTGGTCACAGCAGGAGGGGGAGATTCCCTCAATTCTTCAGCAGTTTGTCTTCTCTTAGTCTCCTGACTCCCCTCCTCTTCTGCCTCTCGGTTCTGGAGTGCTCTCTGTCCCAGCTTCAGCTTGTTCACTAAACCCTGCTGCCTCTTCAGCTTCCGACATCTCCTTCTCGCAGTCTGCTCCCTCTTCTCCCTCTGACCACATATCGCCATCCCACCACCAACCCCCTGGCTCTGAGCCTTCCTCCCCTGGGGGTTCTCCAGCTGGTACCTCCCACTGCTCCTCTCCAGCCAGTCCATGACATAAGCCTATGATCAGGAGCAAAAGAGTAGCCACACAGAGCTGAAGGTTTTCCTTCTGGGCTAATTACCTACTCACAATCTTCTCTCACAATTTCAGGGTTGGGCCATGGGCAGCTGAGGTGAGCCAGGGACCAGAAGCCTTTGGACATGTCAGTGTCAGGAGTTCAGCCTACACTCGAGTAGGACCCTGGCAGAGACACATGCCCGACTGGCATGTTCCTTCCCTCCTGTTGGATCGTTCGGGAGCTTCATAAGCTTTCTTCAGCCCGAACGTCACAGCGACCGATGCCAACCGACACCGGCACACTTAGGGATCCGCAGAGTTTGTGCAACTTGCACGTGACAGACCTCAACAACTCAGCATTTTGGCTAATCTACTTTATTTACATATAAACACACACGGAGCACTGCAGCATGGCTCCCTCTCTCTCTAGCATCAGACAGCAAAGAGAAAGAACAAAGGACAATAGTCCCACTTCACGGAACACAGTAACACAAACATCCTGTCTCCGTCACTTCCCACTCTGTGGAGTCAAAACATACACTGTCATGTGAAAGACAACAATCCCATGACTGCAATCATGGAGCAGGAATTCTAACAGTCAGAACTACAGTTTTATGTGCACTGCATAGAGATTGGTTTTGTTTAAAAAGTTGCTTAAATAAATAATACACTAGAGGACAAAGCAGGAGGCAGGACTGAGGAACAATCCAGATGTCAGGGGTAAACTCCAGTTCCCAGAGGTTTTTTTTGTGGGAGAAGCCATTTGCATTAAATATACATTATGGATGTATGTCTGGCTGTGCTGGCTCTTAATGCACGACGCTGACTCTCAGCAAATAATGTTCTGTGCTGACTGCGTTTTATTTTACTTTTTCTTTTAGGCACGATCAGCCAAAGAGCAACGTTGGGGAGGTGCCCTCCTCTCACGAAATCATTCTATGGAGGAGGAATTTGAAAGAGCGAAAGCAGCTGTTGAGGTATTGTTTGACGTCTTGGAAAATGTCCCACCTGAAGTCGATCTAGCAAAGCAGCCTTTTGTTTAATGCAACAAAAGCACAACCTGGCATTAGGCAATTTGAGCTAAATGGAGCTAAAGTGATTGTGTTTCCATTGGAAAAATAATGGCATGATCCTCAGCATGTTTCTCTGTGACATGGTTTCAAGTAGATGCGCTTAGGAGTGCCACCAAAGGGGAGCTTCTAGCATAAACAGTTTAAAGCACAGGAGCGTTCTTGCTAGCCATTCATCTGAGTCTGGGGTAAATATTAAAAAAACATATGTGTAACTAGGTGAGCAAAAGACCTAATTTCAGGTATTTCTCACAGCAGGTAACCAGACCCCCCCAATCAGTGGAAGGGTGGTTTCAGACCATTGCAATTATCCTTTGGGATCCCATCACATTTTACAAAGTTCGGGTTGCACAATTAAAGTTTGGGTGGAGCTTTTGCACAACTAACATGCTTCCTCCACAGATTGGACCTTTTAGGCAACGTTAGCTGTTTAGTGAGCGTTCATTCTGATTTGTTTGCAAGAAGTTATTTGATTTTTAAAGTGTATTTATTCATTTCATAAAGTTTATATACTGCTGGATTGTACAAAACCTCACATGGAGCAATTGTCACCCCCATTTCCAATATATTTTCCTTTCACTTGCCTTATTACAAAGTCTGCTTTTTTGTAAGCTGGGGGGGTGGGGAGAGTTGGTTGTGCAAGAGAACCAAATCAACTATAATTGTGTTACCTCGCCCAGTGTGGCTGGGGAGACTCAGCCAGATGGGTGGGGTATAAATAAATTGTTGTTATTATTATTATTATTATTATTATTATTATTATTATTATTATTTGTCAGTATGTGATTAAATCCCACTCGAAAATATCAACCATCTGGAAGTGCCCAGAGAGAATGGGCAATGAGAATTGCATGAGCAAGAGAGAAGAGGGGAAACGAACTTTATACCCCCCCCACACACACACATCCATTGAAACATGCACCCAGCCAGTTCAGTGTGAGTCCCTGGTGAGGATCACGAGGTTGATGCAAATAGAGAGACACTCAAATCAGCTGTGCAATTCGGACCCTGGTTATAGACACAGGTTTCCCTTGCTGTGATGGGATATTTGGATCTCACATTCTTTTGTTTCGCATTTACAAAGGGTGCCCTACCCCAGGCACACACAGCCCAGCACAAAAAATATCGGTCCTGACAACCAACGTCAGACTACAGATCTGCTCCAAATCCTCCCTTGAAATGGAATTTGGGAAGGAGCCTTGAAAGATAAGTTTATTCTGTATGTGGTCTCAGGAGCTCAGCCGGAAGTCTCTTGTATTAGCAGCATGCAGTAAAACCATTTATCCCAACCAACGGCTGCAAATCTAGGTGAGGAAGAACTGCTGTTCTCTCATTTTTATGCAATTGCATTTGCTTGTTTATCTCCAGCTTGATTCCAAAAGACTGAGAGATGGTGTTGTGGCTCTGTTTTCCCAATCTTCTTCTGTCAATCTGCCTTCAGCCTTTCCTCCAAGATCTTTGCCATTCTATTCATATTCCCCTTGACTGACAGCATCCCTGATACTCCAAAGCTTGGCTTTCTTTTAGCACAACGTGAAATGATTTAGCAGCTTATATGTGGCTTGGGATGAATTTTTACTGTACTATTTTCAGGGATCTCAGTGGGATCCGGACAGTGTCCCTGTTCAATGCAAAAAGGCTGGGTCTGGCCACTAAGAGATCTGTGCCTAGGGACTGTGCCTAGGGAGACATTTTCAGAAAAGAATAAGGCAAAACCTAGGCAGTTAAGTCAGAGCATTGACTAAGACTCAGCAATTCACATAGGCCTTGGGCAGCTGTTTCCACATTCAGGACAGCTGTTTGTGACAGCGCTTCAAGAATGCAAACCACTTCAGAATGCAAACAGGCATGGGATGTATAGCAGACTGACCCCGCTAACTGCCCCCAATTAAATATAGCAGACCCACTGCACAGTACAACAATTAAATGGATTTCTATAATTTACCACAGGCTACCTTGCCTTGTCTTATGTGAGGGAAACTTCAGTTCAGAGTGTCTCGGGCAAGAGTTGATCAGAGAAGAACAGTTTTATTTACAAAAAAGATAGAGAGTTGGTGAAAAAAGGTTGGGTCAAGAGATGTGTTCTTTCAGGTAGAAGTTAACTTAAAAGTTAACTTATAAGTTAACTCCCAGTGCTTGTGTTTCCAAACACAATTCAAAGTGTTGGTGCTGACCTTTAAAGCCCTAAATGGCCTTGGTCCAGTATACATGAAGGAGTGTCTCCATCCCCATCGTTCTGCCCGGACACTGAGGTCCAGTGCTGAGGGCCTTCTGGCGGTTCCCTCACTGCAAGAAGCCAAGTTACAGGAAACCAGGCAGAGGGCCTTCTCAGTAGTGGCACCCGTCCTGTGGAACGCCCTCCCACCAGATGTCAAAGAGAAAAACAACTACCAGACTTTTAGAAGACATCTGAAGGCAGCTCTGTTTAGGGAAACTTTTAACGTTTAATAGACTATTGTATTTTAATATTCTGTTGGAAGCTGCCCAGAATGGCTGGGGAAACGCAGCCAGATGGGCGGGGTATAAATAATAAATTATTATTATTATTATTATTATTATTATTATTATTATTATTTAAACATAAAGATGTCACAGGCTTAAACAGTAGTATATGCACAGCTTTTCTTGAAATTCATTTACTCAGAAATCAGTTGTTACACTTCAGTTTCTGTTGTTGGGTGTGTGTTGTTAGGAAACCCTCAAATTTGTTGAGTGGAATTCTGAGGGACTGCATCACCAGACTCTGGTCTGGCTCTGCTGCCTGTCACTGGGTGTCACATGATTGAAGTACCCGCAATGCCTTTGGAAAAGTAGCTTTTTGGGAAAGGTGGTCTGCATAGACTTCTCCCTGACATGCTAGCTTTCTGTATACAATGGCTCTTTGATATTCCCTGCTAAGTTGTGGCATACATATCAGACAACACAGCGATTCTTCAAACAGCTCTTGTTTATTCACAGGCCAGAACAGAACTGAACTGAAGGGTTCAGCCAGCCTGCTTATAGAGCTCCACTAGAACGCAACAGTAACCATTTTCTGTAACTATCCAATCACTGAATGTCACTTTCGATCCCTTATTTGCATATGTGGACTATCTACAGTATCCCCCTGCTGGCCCAGGGTGAGAACTTCAGTACATAACATTCCCAACAAATATTGAATTGCATGCTGGACCTTCTGCACTGCCTTGTGTTAGTCCTCATTGAATCATCCAAGTGGCACAGTTGGCAGGGAGAAGAGGTGAAAGAATCTAGACCTCATTATGTTCCCAACAATGTCTTTGGGAACACAATAGGACCTTGAGGCATTGTGGATCTGCTGGGCTTCACTTTGGAGGCTGCAGAGTTCTTTTTTTCCCCTGGGAAGCTGGCATTTAGGAGGGTGGAACTGATACACACACCTCCAATTTTGGTGGGCAGATCGAAACCCAATCCAGATCAGCCCTATTACCAGTGACATTTATACATTGTCTGTGTTTCAGGGCCGCGTTAAGCATTATTTACACTGCCAGCTCCTAGTAGACTAATGCAGAGTAATGGCGCTTTATGAATCATAAATAAAATAATAAGGTGTTATTGAAGCCATTCCTGAAAAGTGCTTTGAACATTTGAAATGTGCTATATAAATGCTAAGTCTTTTTTCTTCTTATTCCTTAAACCCACAATTTGTTTTCTAGTACAGATCATGCGATTTTTGTGGGTTTTCTGGCTATTTAGCAGGGAGCGGGGAGGAGACTTTATTTCTCTTTAGAATAAAACTCAGGCTTCAAATATGCCTAATGCTGGCAGCTATGCTTTTCAATTATGAAACATTCTGCACAAAGTAAAGAGACTCTTTTTAATAGCATCCTTTCTTTAAAACATTTCACCTAGAGAGATAATTAAAACATATTCATATTATGGCCAGGGGTGGGTGGGGGTGGGAGCGAAGCAGCTATTAGATTGGAATGTAATTAAAATACAGCTTACTTAAAATTGGGGTGTAAAATGAAAAGAAGATCAGTTGTATTGAATTGCCACTGCATTGTGACTGAAAGGGCAATAAGGCTATGATTTGATTGTTTTCTGATGATTAGGCCTATTTAGATGATATCCTCCTGCCATCTCAACATACTCGTCAACTGTCCTGATTTGAGCAGGACACCCCAGAATTAGAAGAAGCAAATTGTGTTTCTGAATGAATCCCAGAATGTCTCATTTTGGCTCTTGCAAGAGGGTGGCCTCAGAAGACACTCATTTTGTGGGGGAAGTGCACTCAGCATGAGTCACCTGGCTCTGTTGAGAACGTAGCCCCCAAAAGACACATATTTTTGGGGACCATGCTTTCGTGTGTCACATGAATCGCGTGGGAGCATCGCCCCGAAAGACACACGTCCAGATTTTCCTCTGCGGGATGTTGGAGGGCATTTCTCAGCACCTTCACTCAAATTAAGATGGGGGGGCATGTACCCTTTGTCCCACCACCCCCAACACACACAAACACTGGCCTGGTTTGCATATGACATAAACCATGGCTGATTAAACCTTGACTTAGTGTTATGTGTGATCCCTACTCAGCAGTTCAGCTATGTGATTTTTTTTACTGCTAATGAACCACAGTCTGCAGCTATGGTTTCTTGACTTGTGAACTTTGGTTTGCTTTAGCTATGGCTTGGCTTTACACATGAGTCCAGCACCCTTCCTTAACCATGATTTTTTTGACATCCTATCCCAGTCACTTGCCACACTACAAATATATGAAGCAAGAGCAGGTGGAACACAAACCAACCTTGAGAAGCAAGCCATGTTTACTTTGATGATCTGTTGGACGACTTGTGGTTAACACATAGTTTATTATACCGTGGCTTAGTGCTATGTGTGAATCAGAACCTCGTATGTAGAATGTAGAGGCTGAACCAGAAATTCTTTGCTTCTTTGAATGCTGATTCTGTGAAACAGACATAAGCCAGATAAAAATTGTGGGTAGCTGCCCTGATCCATTTGAAAAGAAAAGAAAAATCCAAAAGCAGCAGTATCATAATCCATTTATTAAAACCGGGGAAAATGTCACAAGCTTTCAAGTGCACCAGAACCTTTATCCAGTCTGACTGTTGAGCAAAAAAGCAGGGGGTGAGGAAGAGAAAAGATATTGCTGGGTATGGTGGAAAAGCTCTGTCTGCAGTTTATAAGTGTTTTAAGATTGAGTATGTGCGGTGTTGTGTAGACTTAAACAGGTTAGCCTGTGTCCAAGTGTAACATACATCTTGGGTTATACCAGAGGCAACTGATTTTAACCAAATTTTTCATTATTGTTCCTGAGTTCAAGGAGTAGATTTGTGTCTATGTTTGGATACAGTTGGACGCCATTTTGAATCAAGGTGATGGATTGAACTTATCCAAACAGCATTGATTTTAACCACAGATTTCAAGACTGTGCTGGGGGCGTTTTTTGTTCCTTAAATTTCCCAAGCAATGCTAAATGCAAAGCAGCTAGTAGTCAATATATTAGCAAAGCTCGAGATTAATTGGACGTGATCCAGGCAACTCACCACCTTCAAAGGCTACATACATCACAAGGTCAAGAGGATAATGGATTTATTTGAACATGCTCTTTCTAATTTCAGCAGTTCTATTCCATGCACAATTCAAGGAGCCCAGATGAATCGAAAAACAGCTCTCCATCTTTCTTTGGGTACATAGGTTCTACGGCATATTACTCACGTAGGATCTTTGAGGTTCTTTTTTTTTTTACCAACTGCTGTATGTTTTCATGAATGGAGAATGGTCTGCTGCACTCCTCCTGCCCCAGATTTATTTGTAAATTTGCATGCAGAGGAGTATGCTTTCAGAAGGGGCAGCTTTCTCTGCACTCTCATTTCATGGAATTCTCTGTAACAGTTAATTTTTGTTGTCAGCAAAATGCAGGCTAAGCTACAGCAAATCCTGCATCATGGAGAACAGATGCTGCCTGCAAGATAAAGGTCTTTTGGCTAAAAAAAACCCAACTCCAGTGTGTTAGAAGAAACATTAATTATAGAGACCTTGGACCAGTTGCCCTTCTGCGGAGGAGTTGTTTCAGTTGGCTGTTTATTCCTGGAGCAAAGAAGAGAAGTGCAATCCAGCTCTAGTGGTGCAGCTTGGATGGAATATCCCTGAAATTAAATCAAAGTGCCCAGTGAATTAGCATAGGCGCGACGGGGATATGCAGATCTAAATGAATTCGCCTTGCCAAGTCTGGACTTTGAGAGGGCTCTTGCAGAACTAGATAGAACTGAGAGTTTCACATGCCATGTGAAAAGAAACCAGGTTATTGACTGTTCATAACTTTAAAGGCTCTGTCCCGACAGTCAAGAAAAACTAGAGATCCTTGTCTATGTTAACATATTATTTTATGTTTACAAAGTATGCCAGCCTTCAGCAACCTGGTGCTATTCAGATGTTTTGGACTATAATTTCCATTTGCCCCAGCCCACTTTAGTTTTAGTCCAGAACTGCTGGAAAACATGAGGCTGGACAAGGCTGAGATACACAGTATAACATCTCCTTGCATCTTATCAGATTATGTTGTGTGCATTTTTAAACTCTCTAAGGCTGCATGCACACTATGCCTTTTACAGCACATTTGAAACAACCCTTTTCCTCCAAAAATTCCGGGCAGCTTTTTTCCACTGCTAATTGCAGCATGGGGACCAAATCCCATCAAGATCAAGGCTGGGGAGGGAAGGAAGCACCTCAGATTACATTTTAAAATAAGCCATTGAATTAATGCACATGGAATTAATGTGCCCTCAGCGGCACTAATAACCAGAGCAAAAGCAAAGTGAAAACATCCCTCCCAGACTGAAAATGTAGCATGATGAATCTTTAAGGGAATCTGGATGTTAGCTGCACCAGCAAAGTGTTTGTGTTGTGGATGCTGGTTGTTGCGATTGCCAAACTTTAATTAGCAAGCAGTTATAATTCTAAGTACCCACAATGCTGATGGATTATTCCTGAGGCTCTGGCTGGTGATTTAAGACAATCCTGTTTATGATTTGCCTTTTTCATTTTGCATCCAGGAGAAGCGGAGCTAAGCAGACAACAGACACAATAACCTCACGTTGTTCCCCAAAGTGCCCACATAAAACTATATTGCTTGGACTTTATTAAGGAGGAAGTGCAGAGAGCATAGTCCGGTTTTATATAAACTGCTCTTTGATAAGCCCCTGGGAGGACTGTCAGACTGTGAATTCAAACCAAATTATGTTTGCTAGCAGGCGGACAAAGCCTGCCCTGTCTTTACGGTTTGGTAGCGTTTGGAGCTAAATTACCTCTAGATTCTAGATACTTCTTATGAGTTGCAAAGGCCAAGTTACTTAAGTCTAGCAACTTAGCTGAATTTTAGGAGCAACAGAGACATCACCTTGCCAACAAAGGTCCATATAGTAAAAGTTATGGTTTTCCCAGTAGTGATGTATGGATGTGAGAGCTGGACCATAAAGAAGGCTGATTGCCAAAGAACTGATGCTTTTGAATTATGGTGCTGGAGGAGACTCTTGAGAGTCCCATGGACTGCAAGAAGATCAAACCTCTCCATTCTGAAGGAAATCAGCCCTGAGTGCTCACTGGAAGGACAGATTGTGAAGCTGAGGCTCCAATACTTTGGCCACCTCATGAGAAGAGAAGACTCCCTGGAAAAGACCCTGATGTTGGGAAAGATTGTGGGCACAAGGAGAAGGGGACGACAGAGGACAAGATGGTTGGACAATGTTCTTGAAGCTACCAGCATGAGTTTGACCAAACTGCGGGAGGCAGTGGAAGACAGGAGTGCCTGACGTGCTATGGTCCATGGGGTCACGAAGAGTCGGACATGACTAAACGACTAAACAACAACAATTCTTCCCCCTCCCCACTTCTTAGGAATCCTGAGGATTCTACTCCCTCTCATTCCCTTCCCCACTCCCGAAACTCAGGCATACCCTGACTCACCAAGAACATTAGCAATCAAGGAGAAGGGGGAGAGGAGAAATTCAATTCAGTTCACATTTAATGGTCAAATTTGCACTTCCCGAAATGATACATAGCCATCCTGCAAACCTCCCATTTCTCCAACCTTTGCAGTGCAGTTCTCCAGCCAAGTAATGTGTCCCAGAATGGGTATACTAGGGTGAGAGAGAACAGCCTTTACCAAAGGTGTCATGGGCTTTAAAGAGAAAGGGAGAAACGTGCTAAGAGGAAGGCACGCTTGGCAAATCCACACTGTGATCAACTCCCACCCGGAAACCAATTTTCCCACTGTGGAAGGACGTGTGGATCCAGAATTGGCCTCCACAGTCACTTACGGACTCATTGTTAAAACCATGTTTATGGAAGTCAATCTTACTCAGCTACGAGTGATTGCCAAAGAAGAAGAAGATACCAGAGTGAAGTGTGCATAAGCATGCAAATATTAGCAAAGAGAACATACAAAAAATGCATTATATAGAGCTGGGGGGGGCAAAGTTGAGGTTTTTTTGGCAAAATTGATGTTTTTGAGCTATTTTAAAGAAAAATAAGCAAAAATGCTACTGCCGACATGGGTTGCCATACGTCCGGATTTTCCTGGACATTTTGCCGCTTTCTGCCCAGGCACTGCTTCCGACTACAGTATGTCCAGACATATGGCAACCCTACATTATATTAAGGAATATTATTTAGCAGCATTTGCTAAATTTCTTTATATTTGGCAAAATTGCATACAAAAATGTGCACGTTATGAGAAATTTGCTTTGATGGATTTTCATGAGGACAGTGCAGATTTGGAAATGTGGGTAGTTGAATTTAAGACTGGGAAAGTGAGGCACTGAAATTGACAGATTCAGGCATCCCAGGCTTGAACCGCAAGGCGAAACTAGAGGTGACAAAGACCACAGCCTCAGAGCTTGCAGCGTGGCATTTCATTAAGGTGCATGGAGTGAAAAAAAGGTGAAAGCCAGCGTTGCATAGTGGCTAGAGCCTTGGGCTGGGACTGGGTTCAAATCCCTCCTCAGCCATGAATATGTTTGGGTTACAGCAGGCCAGTCACATTCTCCCTGCCCAACCCACTTCATTCGTAAAGGTTTCCAGAGCGGTTGTTCTGTTACTCTGCTGCTGAAGAAGAATAAAAAATTAGTTTGTGGTGCCTACACTAATAAATTTGTCATGGTATAAACTTTCATTGACTTATGCATGTAACGAAATCGACCGTAGTCTACAGAAACTTGTGTCGTCATAATAAATATGTACCCTTTTTACGGTGCTGCAAGACCTTGTTTTGTTTCTATTTTGTAAGGCTGCAGCGATGAAAAAATGAGGGTGGAGGGGAGAGTCAGATGTGCTGTCATGAGCACTGTAGATATAATTTTTAAAAATGCATTGGGAAATCATCCATTGGTGAATGTACTGTGTATGCAAATGTTCAGGCTTGGTAATGTTCAATTCTTCATCCCTTGACTGCTCACCTGAAAGACTTCTGCCCTCCCATCAACAAGTAGTCATCAGCATTACTTTGCATTTTTATTTGCCGTTTTAAACAGGTGGCCTGGGATGAACATCCACCAAGATCAGCTGGAGGCATTAGGTATTAAGAGTTTGCAGTTTTGGAAACAGAAAAAAACGAAAACAGAAGATGCTGTGAAGCTGAAAGATGTATTTCTCTCTCACACACACTTTTTTCTTCCTCTTTTAAATCCTGCTTTCCTTGTTTTCCTTTTGATTTATCCTCTCCCTAGTCAGACACAGAGTTTTGGGATAAGATGCAAGCAGAGTGGGAAGAAATGGCTCGCAGAAACTGGATCTCCGACAGCCAAGAAGCACAAGGCCAAGCGGCCGTCTCCATTAATGAGAAGGTAACGCTGATGTTGTGGAGAGAGAAGGCTTAAATGACTGCTGGGTTGCCAGGGGCAACCATGGAAGCTTGACTAGGCCAAAGCCCTTGCCAGTAGCTAGAGGAGGGTGAAATAATTTGGGAAATGCCTTTTTAATTTGTTTCAATGGCAGCTTTTAAACACCAAGCCAGGGGTGCAGGTACATGGCAGTGGTCCCAAGGTGCCTGCTGCCTCTCTCCTCTGTGGCATTTAGTAAGGCAAAGTGAGGGAACTCACAAGACAATGAGGAGAGGAGTTGCAGGGCCTTATTCAAAGAGTATGTAATGTGAGCATGAAAAATACTGAAAAGAGGACGAGTGAGTCCATCAAGTTCCCCAGTTCTGCTGCTGGAAATAACTGCTGTGGCTTGGGCTGATGGGAGTTGTGTTTCCAAACATCCGGAGGGCTTCGCCAAGTTGGCGAAGGCTTTATTATATTATTTAATCAACTTTTTATGCTCATGTACCGCCAAAAAAAGACAGGACAGAGTGGTCAAGTGGTCTGTGAGTTTGTGGTTGAACATGGGAGATGACCTATCCACCGCATTAAATATTTGTATTGTATCTTATTTGTATTAGAAATGAAAGCAGGAATTAAAATGCAATTAAAAATCGCACCCCATTTCGCACAGGCACTTATTACCATTGCTTTAATAGGCAGAAAGATCATTAAGTTGTCCACCAAGACCTTCATCTGTTCTCAAGTGGTCTGGGAAGTTGGGAACCACTGGTGCATGAAATGAGCAATTTAATTCTAGACTGTTTTCACCTTTTGAGGTACTGTGCCTCAATGTCACCACATTCTTTCTCTCTCCTAGGGCTATTATTTTCATACAGAGAACCCCTTCAAAGACTGGCCTGGCGCTTTTGAGGAAGGCCTCAAGAAGCTGAGGGAGGGGGACTTGCCCCTGGCCATCTTATACCTGGAAGCTGCTATTCTCCAAGATCCTCACGACTCCGAGGTATCCGCTCTGGTTAATATTCTGAAACTGAAATGCGTTGGCTTGAACTTATTTGCTAATACAGTGGTACCTTGGTTTAAGTACTTAATTCATTCCGGAGGTCTGTTCTGAACCTGAAAATGTTCTTAACCTGAAGCACCACTTTAGCTAATGGGGCCTCCCGCTGTCGCTGCACCACCGGAGCACGATTTCTGTTCTTATCCTGAAACGATTTCTGTTCTTATCCTGAAGTTCTTAACCTGAAGCACTATTTCTGGGTTAGCGGAGTCTGTAACCTGAAGTGTATGTAACCTGAAGCGTATGTAACCCTAGGTACCACTGTAATGGAAATAAAGCCTTTAGCGGTCATGCTTAATATCATGATCAACATGATGTCTCCAATACTATCAAGCTGGATGGGGATGCACCATTGTATTAAAAGGGGAAAGTTTACAAATTAAGGATAAACCCACATTTCACATCCAGTACAAAGCCTGCAATGTATATTCGGTTGCATCAGATGTTGTAATCGGCGTAATTTGACCAGGAGTCATGTGAAGACTGGATGAGAGCCAACAAACTAAAGCTCAATCCAGATAAGACTGGATGGGAGGTTGCCTGCTCTTGTTGGCATTGCACTCCCTCTGAAGGAGCGGGTACACATCTTAGGGGTACTCCTGGATCCTTTGCTGTCACTTGGTGGTGTAGTGGTTAAGAGCGGCAGTCTCGTAATCTGGGTAACCGGGTTCGCGTCTCCGCTCCTCCACATGCAGCTGCTGGGTGACCTTGGGCCAGTCACACTTCTTTGAAGTCTCTCAGCCTCACTCACCTCACAGAGTGTTTGTTGTGGGGGAGGAAGGGAAAGGAGAATGTTGGCCGCTTTGAGACTCCTTAAAGGGAGTGAAAGGCGGGATATCAAATCCAAACTCTTCTTCTTCTTCTTCTACTTGTGGCTCAGGGGGCCTCAGTGGCATGGAGTGCCTTCTATTGGTTTTGGCTGGTGGCCCAGCTGTGCCCCTATCTGGACAGGGATAGCCTAACTTCTGTTGTCTGTTGTTTTGTTTTTGTTTATTGTGTATTTTGTGTTGTGAACTGCCCTGTGATCTTTGGATGAAGGGCAGGATACAAATTTAGTAAATTTAAATAATATGCATTGGCATTCTGCCAGCTTTTGAAGACGCACCTTTGAGCTCTCAACCAAAGTCTCCTGTTTTAATTTTCTGCTGCTTTAAGGGGATTGCTTTATTAAAAGTTTCACTTACGAGTGTTTATACTTTAATGTTTCTGTAACTAATTTTATACTTTGTAAACAGTTTAAAAGCCTAGTTGGGCAATAAGTGGTGTGTTGTTGTTGTTACAGTGGTACCTTGGTTCTCGTACTTAATCCATTCCGGGAGTCTGTTTGACTCCCAAAACAATTAAAAAACCAAGACGCAGCTTCCGACTGGCCACAGGAACTTCCTGCACTCAAGTGGAGGCCGCGTTGAACGTTCGGCTTCTGAAAAATGTTCGCAAAAATGTTCCAGGTTTGTGGCGATCGGGAGCCAATTTGTTCAACAACTAAGCCATTTGGGAACGAAAGTACCACTAATAATAATAATACCTTTATTGTCATTGTAGAACCTGTGTATAATGAAATTAAACCACTGTGTTGTTGTTATTGTTGTTGTTAATTCCTATGTCACACTTAGTTATTTCTGATTTGTTCCCTGGCCACTAGCTGTATGGATGTCAAGGCACAATGAAAATCCCCCGAATTATATTTTCAACTCTTGCTTGCATTTCTTTGGTTTTTCTGGACTGTACTTTTGTGAAATGACTTGCAAAGCAACTTTTTATTATTATTATTCATTCTTTATTAAATTTGTATACCACCCTTCATCCTAAGATCACAGCGTGGTTCACAACATAAAAGTTCAAAATGAGAACACAAAATACATAAGAAAACAAACACACACCAATTACCCTCCTTCCACAAACCCAGTTAAAGGGGTGTCAAGTTGTGGGTGAACATATCAGACGACACAGTGATTCTTCAAACAGCTCTTGTTTATTCACAGGCCAGAACAGAACTGGACTGAAGGGTTCAGCCAGCCTGTTTATATAGAGCTCCACTAGAACGCAACAGTAACCACTTTCTTTAACTATCCAATCACTGAATGTCACTTTCAATCCCTCATTTGCATATGTGGACCTGAGTAAAAACTATCTACGGCATCCCCCTGCTGGCCCAGGGTGAGAACTTCAGTACATAACAAGGGGCATAGAATCTTAATCAGCCAGAGGCCTGGTTAAAGAGAAACAGTTTCACCTGGTCCCTAAAGATATGCAATGAAGGTGCCAGATAAGCCTCCCTGGAGAGAGCATTCCACAAATCAGGAGCCACTGCAGAAAAGGTCCGTTCTCATGTTGTCACCCTCTGGACCTCTCATGAAGGAAGCACATAAAGGACCTCAGGTTATGACTGCAGTGTCAGTGTGGCTCATATGGGGAGAGGAAGTCCTTGAGGTATTGCAGTCCTTTCGATACATAGCTGTGCAATAATCTTACCATTTTTATGTTGCAGGCCTGGCAGTACCTTGGGACAACACAAGCTGAGAATGAAAATGAGCAGGGAGCAATTGTTGCACTCCAAAGGTAAATGGTGTTAATTGCTTCATAGAGAATCTCAGCTATAATTTTTAAAAATAATAGTAATGAAGAAGTCACGTTTCTAGTCCATAAGGCAGTGAAGCCACACTTTAAAGACTGACCACAATGCCTGGTCCTTGCCCCTCCCCATCAAAACAAATTATGCAAAGTATATGTAAGTTTGCTTTAATTTGCATGGGTGTGAAACCGTGGTGTGCCGAATTTGAGCCACCTTGGTGCAGAAACAATTATTATTAATATTTAAGCTCACACAGTGCAGAGGCTTATGTATCCTTAAAGGGATCTGCAAAACTTAATCCGGTATGTTATTGAATCAAGCAAATGGGAACGTGGGAAAAGGCAATGTCGTCTGGCAAACACAACCAAGGAACTCTGCAAACAGGCCTCCTGTTTGGTATTCCTGGCACTTGCACACTTCCTAAAAGTTTATCTCTTCATTAGAAGTGCTCCTTAATTGAGCTAAACTCAATCCAACAGCCGCATGTTAAGTATATGGTGATCGTTTCTGCCGCTGCCTCTGTTCCAGTACTAGGCAGATAACAGTCGTGCCACATTTTCTAAGGCTAGTTATTATTCTCTGCTTGTGCTCAGAAAGTTAGCTGCGTCATATTCATTTTCTCCTCACCCTGAGTATATACTCTCCAAACCTAATGATATTAGCTGTGTTAATAAGCTAATCCGTTTATCTAACAATGCTTCCATTACTGTAGCCCTTTCACAGGTTCCCTCCTGGCATACAATAAATAAACTGGCGGGGGGAGGGGTGGGAAGCAACCATGCACATGAATCCTGCACCCCTACAACCACCAAAAAAACTTCCATTTACGGAGGGGGCTTGTAGGTTTGTGCAGCACTGGATACAACCCTGCTGAGTTTGTAATGTTTTGGATTCTACCCAGCGCTTTTTTGCTACAAAAAAGGTGCCGGAATTCACCCTGAACGCCTCCCTTGTTCATATATATATTATTAAGTTTCAACAATTTTTAACATATACAAAACACAATTTCATCTTTTTTCTTATTTTTGTCGACTTTCCACCCCTTTTCCCGTGGAGCTATTGTTTCTCCCCTTCTACTGCACCCTATCTTCTGTCTATCAGATCATAGCCACAATATTATAATCGCCTCCCTTGTTCTCTTATAATGGCAATGGTGCTGACCTGAGAGGTTCCAGAACTGAATTCCAGCAAATTCTGGTTCTATGTTATTTTACCGTATACCACTTTTGGTTGTGAAGTGGTTTATAAATCTACAAAGCTGTTATGTACTGAAGTTCTCACCCTGGGCCAGCAGGGGGATACTGTAGATACCGTAGTTGTGCAAATGAAGGATCGGAAGTGACCTTCAGTGATTGGATAGTTTGTATGCAAATGAAGGATCGAAAGTGACGTTCAGTGATTGGCTAGTTACAGAAAATGGTTACTGTTGCATTCTAGTGGTGCTCTATATAAGCAGGCTGACTGAGCTCCTCAGTTCAGTTCTATCCCAGCTTACAAATAAAGAGCTGCTTTGGAAGAATCGCTGTGTCGTCTGATATGTTTGCCCACAACTTAACAAAAGCCATCCCACCATCCATCCCAGGCTGGATAGTCATATCATTTGACCTTAAGATGCCCAATTTGGACCCCAATGAATTGCTAGGATGCATCTTCTGATTCCAGTGGTGATGCTGAGGTCAGCAGTTGTTATGTGAACTTCACTGCCTTCCACTAGAGGTGGTTTTTAGGAACCAAGGATAAATGGTTAAGCCAAGTCTGAAATCCTATGTATACTTGACAGGGCACTCCTAATTATGTCTACTCAGTCCTACTGAAGTCCATGCACCTTACTCCCAGCTAAGTGGGGTTAGGATTGTAGCCAAAGTCTGCAGACTGGGACTTTGCTGCCAAGTAAACCTGCATTGTTAATTATAAACAAACCGAAAAATAATAAATGTCTAAATATTTTGTTAGCAAAGTCCTTTGTTGGCTGAGCTTAAGTGTTGCATTTCAAATTAGCAGGCCTTATGCCAACGCATCGAGAGGGATCTAACTAATACGGGTTTCCGCTATTCTGTTCAGGTGCCTAGAGCTCCAGCCAAACAACTTGAAAGCCTTGATGGCCTTGGCTGTGAGCTTTACAAACACCAGCCACCAGCAGGAGGCTTATGAAGCGCTAAGAAACTGGATCAAGCAGAATCCTAAATACAAGTACATCGTCAGGAGTAAAAAAGGATCCCCGGCACTTACCAGGAGAATGTCCAAGGCAGCAGAAGAAAGGTAACAGAAGGTCTGATAAATGGACGTTATGAAATTGATTTGGGAGTTCTTAAAAGCAGTCACGGTAATTTAAGAAAGCCATATGGTCTCCTTCAGATGTTACAGCCCTGTTTAGGGAAGCTTTTAATATTTGATGAATTATTGTATTTTAATATTTTGTTGGAAGCTGCCCAAAGTGGCTGGGGAAACCCAGCCAAATAGGTTCCCAGGTGTTGTTAGACTACAACTTAAATGGCTCAGGACCGCAATACCCCAAGGATTACCTCTCCCCCCTATGAACCTACCCAGACCCCGAGATCATCCTCTGAGGCCCTTCTTCATGTGCCTCCTCCACAAGAGGTCTGGAGGGTGGTAACACAAGAACGGGCCTTTTTTGCGATTGCTCCCTGTTTGTGGAATGATCTCCCCAGGGAGGTTTGGCTGGTGCCTCTAGATACGAACGGGATTCGTTCCAGAGCCCCGTTCGCATCTAGAGGTAAACGTAACTAGCGACGACACGTCTGCGCACGCACACATCACTTTTTGCCACTTCTGCGCATGCGCATGATGTCCTTTTGAGAGTCTGCGCATGCTCAAGTGGTGAAACCCGGAAGTAACGTGCTCCATTACTTCTGTGTTGCCGCGGAGCGCAACTCGAACGCGCTCAACTCGAAGCGTCTTCAACCCGAGGTATGACTATACACCTTTAGGCACCGTGCAAAGACATTCCTTTTCAACCGGCCTTGGGCTGATTGACATCCCTTTTGAACATGTTGTGGGAGGGGGGATTTTGGGTTTGTTGTTATTCTTATTTTTACTATGCATTTTGTGGGGTTTTTAATGTTGTGAACTGCCCTGAGATCTGCGGCTGATGGTTGGCATACTAATAATACTACTAATACAACTTCCATCAATGAGGCACTTGGGGTCTCAGATTTCAACGGTGTCCTGTGCAATGCCAAAAGTCACCCCTCACCTTCCATTCTGCATCATAGTTGTGGCACCCCCAAGGCTCTGCGCCCAATGTGACCGAATTAGTTCCACTCCCCTATATCCACCTCTGCTTCCATCATCCATAGCCAGCAGGGGGAGCAGTCAGGGATGATGGGAGTGGCAGTCCAACAACATCTGGAAACCCAAGATTGAGAAAGGCTGTCCTAGGCCATTGGCCGTACTGGCTGGGACTGATGGGAATTCTACTCCAACATACATCAGACACAACTTTGACTAACCCTGAAGTACATGCTTCCCCTGCAGTGTGAACTCGGCTTCACAACTTGTCCATCCATGCAATTTGAATGCTAGACTAGTGCTCTGTCCTACTTCTCCCTTTGCATATCAGTTGGCTACATCTTTGGGTTTTTCATGAGAGGGTTATATATGCAGATTCTTGTTCATCCTTTGCTTTACACAATCACACACTTGTCAGTAGTTATAAAATGGTTTCACAGACTGAGGGAGGAGGGGAGCTGTCACGCTGATGTCATGGACGCTTGCCCATAGGTGCCCACCAAAACCAACATTTCACTGGTTCAATCTGACTTCATAGAATTTGTAGAACTGGTTTCAGCAGGGTTCACACACACTCAAGGCAAAAAGAATGGACCATATGATATGAGGGCCTGGTTGGCCGTTTCACAAACCCTAGGTAAAGGTAAAGGGACCCCTGACCATTAGGTCCAGTCGTGACCGATTCTGGGGTTGCGGCGCTCATCTCACTTTATTGGCCGAGGGAGCCGGTGTTTGTCCGCAGACAGCTTCCAGGTCATGTGGCCAGCATGACTAAGCCGCTTCTGGCGAACCAGAGCAGCACATGGAGACGCCGTTCACCTTCCCGCTGGAGTGGTTCCTATTTATCTACTTGCACTTTGACGTGCTTTCGAACTGCAAGGTTGGCAGGAGCAGGGACTGAGCAACGGGAGCTCACCCCGTCGCAGGGATTCAAACCACTGACCTTCTGATTGGCAAGCCCTAGGCTCTGTGGTTTAATCCACAGTGCCACCCGTGTCCCTAGACCGCTCTTAAAATGTTACACTTGCCTTTGCCTTGTGCTGCTCTCTTCTTCCAGTTCACTGCTGGAAGAGGTGAAGGAGCTATATCTGGAGGGAGCCCATCAGAACGGGGAGATGATAGACCCGGACTTACAAACAGGACTCGGCGTGCTCTTCCACCTGAACGGAGAATTCAACAGAGCAATAGATGCATTCAGCGCTGCCCTCACAGTTCGGCCCGAGGTAAGTTTTACACTTTTGCATTAACGGGCTTTTGACACTCTCTTCTGTCTGTTCTTAAAGTCAGGCCTGCATTAATGAGCTGTCACTCCTGCCATTAATACTCTGGTGCCTGAAATAGAAATCTTAATTGCAAGGAGAGAGCCCCATTTTCAAGAAGTTCTATTCCTGCCCCATTTCTGACTGGCCTGCAAATGAATCAAAGTTGTTTTATAGGGAGTTATCCACAGCTACGAGACATGTTCTCATGTTCTATGCCAGTTAATGGAGAAGGCAATTAATTCCAATTCCACCCCCTTCACCCTCCACTCCACCAGTCATTAATTTGAGGCTGCTGGCAAAAAGAGAGAAAGAGAAAGCTATACAGGGATATATGTACACAGCTATATATGTACAAGGATTGCACTAATACTAGAAAGCTGTCGTTGTGTTTGTCAGGATTATTCATTGTGGAACCGTCTCGGTGCAACCTTAGCAAATGGAGATCGGAGTGAGGAAGCCGTAGAAGCTTACACAAGAGCACTGGAAATCCAGCCTGGCTTCATCAGGTCCAGGTACAATTTAGGAATAAGCTGCATCAACCTTGGAGCATACAGGTGAGAACAGTTCAGCCACCTTTACGTGGAACAGCCGGTACTTCCCATAATTCTATAGTGTGACCATGAAATGGAGTCTAGAATGGGGCCATGCAAACTGGAGGAGGGTTGATCTCCAATGACTGGAGGAGCAAAGAAGGCCCCAGGAGCAAAGAAGGGACCACCCAATTGGTGTCTACCCTTTATGGTCTCACATATACCATCAATGTTTGCCACTTGGGGATACAAGTTGCTTTATTTCCACCTACACCAGGGGTGGGGAACCTGTGGCCCTCCAGATGTTGTTGAATGGACTCCTCTCCCATCAGCCTCAGTCAGCATGGCCAATAGTCAGGAGTGATGGGAGCTGTCTTCAAGCAACTTCTGGAGGTCCACAGCTTCCACATCCTGGTCCTACAGCCCACCTGCCATGCTGCTGGCTGTTTTGCTAGCTTATGGCTCAAAGACTGATGTCTAAAGAAGGAATGGGGGGGTGTTCTTAGCTCTTTTCTGAATACTTGTAAAAATGAGTTCAAATGAGCCTGGTTCCAGAGGTTTGGGAGATTGATTCTCTTCCCCACCTGGTTATGGTCCCCTATATTTGAGTAGTGCTTCTCCAGCAGATCTCCAGTGCAAATTGTGGCTCATGTAAAGAGGGACACCCCAAAGAGAGCAGGTTTTTCCTGTGTGCCGATTAGAAACACAGGGATCCCTGCTTCCAGACACAACTCATGAAGGCCATGGGAAATGGGAGGTCATGCATCACCCTCAGAAAAAATGGCCTTTCCCCCAAGCAGTTTCAAGGGGCTTCTCATTTTCATAACATGCCATTCCCTGCAAAGCTGGTAAGCCAGCGTGTAGTAGGTCTCCCTTGGTGGAAGAAAGGTGTCTTAAACTCAAAATGCATGGGGTGGCATTTTCTTAGATTTATTGACAGTGGCAGGACTCTGGATATTTGCAAGTGATTGACCTCTTCCAGATATTAGACTACAACTTGCTTTAGCCACATTGGGTGGGGCTGATGAGCCAGAGCAATTTGGTTTTAAAGGGATTGCTTTACCTGAGGTGATTCTGGAAAGAAGTGTAGAAAAATGCGAGTGCTGAATATGATTCATGACAAATTGCTGCTGAGGCTTCTTGTTCTGCAGAAGTGTTGGCCCCAGTTTTTACACATCTTCTCTTCTACCCAACAGAGAGGCAGTCAGCAATTTCCTCACAGCTCTCAATTTGCAACGAAAGAGCCGGAATCAGCAGCAGGTTCCTCACCCTGCAATTTCAGGTAATATCTGGGCAGCTCTCCGGATTGCTTTGTCGATGATGGACCAGCCAGAACTTTTCCAGGCCGCTAATGTGGGCGATCTGGACGTCCTACTAAAAGCTTTCAACATCGAACCCTGATGCACACAGGGAGAGAGAAAGACTCACACAGAGAGACACTTAACCAAGCCCTCAAAAGAAAAAAGAAAGCCCAACCCATCTAGTTCTATACAGAAATAGAAATATCTTTGAATTCCCTGCTTGGACTGAGAAAGGCGACACGGACACTTTGCAGCAGAAAGGGTTCTATGGGATGCCACCAGATCTCCAGAAAATTAAAAGCACAATACCTTGTAAATATCACCTTGCTCAAGTCCACATGGGAACAACAGCTACTATGGTGCATAGGGGAACTGGTCAAAACAACTTTACCTGGATATTCCTTACAACATGTACTTGTACAAAGAAAATGGGTTTTGAATATCATGCTACCATGTGCATTAGAGCATAGGAAAGGTGTTGGGTAGCGTTTCCTAAGGAGCTCCTCTGCCCCTCAAATACAGCCAGCAGAGGTGAGGATGGCTGGTTTCTCACTTCCATCTTCCACAGTTCCTTTCCCACATCTGCGGCCATCCATTTGTAAACGCTGGAGTAGCTGCGTTTTCCCCACCGTTAGCAACCATCTACGGCTGAAACGTTAATTGGATTTTGATTCTGGAGTCTGGATCCCGTGAAGCCCTCCAAAGCAGAGATCTCATAAGATCCGGGAAGTCTACGCATGGAGAATTTGAAGGTTGAATCATATGCTGTAGGGGATGGGCTGTGCAAACAGAGGGCCATTTCTAATGCTGCAGCACCGCTGATGCAGAGGGTTTCTGTATGTGCAGCAGAACTTCCTCTCCCTCTCCTGTTCTCTCCAGCCTCCTGGGTGCCCTCAAAACCAGCTCTAGATGGTTTGGGGAACCCACAGGAGTAGATGTTGAGGGTGCATGGGGAGAGGAGAGGAAACGGAAGTTCCATTACACCAGTGGAACGGTTCTGGCGCAGCATTAAATACAGCTGCTAAGTTGCAATTTGCACTAGAGGTTTTTTTTTGGGGGGGTATGCATGGGTAGGGCTGGCCCCAACTGTTTGGGCATCCTGGATGGGTACCTGGGTGCACCTCAAACCCCTTCCTGAATCCACAAATTGTCTCTCAAAACCCTATGCCCCTTTTTCTAAGAGAGGTTGCTAAGAATGTAGCCTACCAACGTCTGTTTTCAGTGATTCTGCAGGGATGTTGCAGTCGAAATCGTGAGCTGGTACCTAGCAGTGCAGGAATGTACCTGAAATCACTTCCCAAGCAGTCAGGGAGTGTTTTGTGCAGTTGCTAGGTAGCTGCCACGCAGGCTTCCTTCCCCTCCATCAAGCAAGCAGACACTGTTAGTGGGTGATGGCAGAGTGTTCAGCAGCTGGCTGCCCAGTGCTCTGGTCAGAGGTCCACTGTGTCCACCGAGTGTTGTTTTGAGCAGAGCTCGCAACAGGACCATGATCAATGGGTTCATTTGCACTTTAATCTAGCTTTTCTGTTTTTATTTCTAAAGGGGGGGGGGAGAGAAAAATATAATATACTTTTTACACATTTGGAGAGAAATATGCAGTTTCAGCCATGCTGGCAAAGGACCAATAAGGAACTTGACACAAGACGCAGCTTCCTTCCAGGCTGTTTAAAAAATGCAAATAGGAGCCATAAATTACAGTCAAGACATGGGAGAGGATATAGCACGGGTGTTAATGGGAGGCAAATGTCAGCAATCGAAGGACAGACATCTGTTCCCTCGCCCTTTTGGAAGAAAACGACCAGATGGGCTTGCAGCCCCTGGTCTAGCAAAAGTGCTTCAGCTGATGCTGAACTATTTTGAGAAGGTTTGGCAAAATTCTCCACTCTCCTTGACGGTACACGATCAGCTCTAAAATCTTCAAACTTGGTGCTTGAAGGAATTAAAAAATCCACTCAAGGTCACCAGGAAGTGAGCGAGCCCCATTTAAATGAACGGGAGTCACACTTGAGCAGAGGAAACAAAAAAAATTCCTTCCAGTAGCACCTTAAAGACCAACTAAGTCAGTTCTTGGTATGAGCTTTCGTGTGCATGCACACTTCTTCAGATACAAAAGCTCATACCAAGAACTGACTTAGTTGGTCTTTAAGGTGCTACTGGAAGGAATTTTTTTTGTTTTGACTATGGCAGACCAACACGGCTACCTATCTGTAACTTGAGCAGAGGAAGCTCTTGATTTCAGTGGGGCTTATGCGGAAGAAATGTCCTGATCCATTGGGTCCCAAGGAAATAAAGTGCCCTTTAATTCCAGTTGATTTCAGAAGCAGACAAAATGCTAGATTTTTAGATGACGTTAGACATTTGAATGGAACGTTAAGTGCCAGAGATAAGGCACATGAAGAACCTTCCATCCAATTATCGATGTATCGATAATTCCATTTTCTAAAATAGTGAATATTTGTATTTTTCTTTTTTTAAAAAAAATCACAAACTATGGTATAAAAACAGGGAAAAGGAGGGTATGCAGCGTTTCATACTTGGGAATGTTACACACAGGGTATCGCTTGGACTCCTTGAAGCCTGATCACTTTGGCATGTTTATCAGTGCTGGTGACTTGGCTTAGCAGGCAATGCATTCTCAAACCTCATTGAAAACATGGATGTGCTGGCACAGCCCAAGCGGAGAATGTTTCCTAAATGTAATGATGTTCTTTTAAATGATCACCCAGAACCATGCCCATAAATGTCAGATGTGGCTGAACGGCATCTCCCATCATCCCTGCTGGCCATGGGCCCATACTTGCCGGGGCTGATGCGAGTTGTAGTTCAGCAACATCTGGTGGGCCAACAGTCCCCCACCGCTGCTCTAAATTCAAGGCACCTTAAGAATTGCCTTGCTAGCTCAGACCAAAGGTTTATCTAAGCCGGCAGTGGGCAGAATAGTTGAGGATCTGCTGGGAGAAGCCTGGCAAGTAGATTGGCAAGGGTTTCCAACTCCCAGTTGTTTAACAATGGCAAAACAAAATGGCGCACACACCCTCATCCACTGTATCATTGTTGGATGAAGCAAGAAGGGGCAAGAAGGGTTACCTAGGATTGGATTTTAATGTGAAAGAACTGTGAACTCAGTTAAGTTATGGTATCCAAAACAAATTTCTGGGTTCAGGATACTTTTAATTTAGAGTGTACATCATTTGTCCCTGGCCCTGGATGGTCAGTCTCAGGATTTTAGCAAATAAGCAATTAAGTGGGTCCTGCGAGCCTAAGGCCTAAAAGCCACTGCTTTAGAAGTCTGTTTTCGGCATTAAGTGGTATATAAATTAATTCTTCTTTGTCATTGCTGAAGCCAGCACTGCTGTCTCCAACAGCTGATAGCTATATGCTCCAGGCAAATTCATAAATGGGGATATGATAGCTGACAGCCTTCCCCTGGCACTTGTCCCCGGCTGAAAGATATACTGCCTAAGGTCATGGAGGTTCTGCTCAGCTGTCATCGCTAATCGGTAGGCCTACACACAAGGTCCCAGAAGCAGAGTGAATTCCAAGAAAAAAAATAAACCATTCAGTAGTAATAAGCAAAGATCTTTACACAGACAGCAATAAAACTTTGGATGTAAATGCCCCAATCCATCTTGCCATTCTTTCTCTGCATGCAGCGATGCTACTACTGCGTATCTGGTGAAAACGGCCATTTATTTCTATGGCTTACGAACAAACACCTTTGCTGTCTCATTGCTCACAATGTCCGGATGCAACTGTTCATTAGCAACACTGGAAACCATTCAGAATAGTTGGACAGGGCAGATCTGAGTAGAGCTGGGAGCCAAGGAGCACAATCTGTTAGGGATGTCCTCCAGCACCTTTGAAATGCAAAACAGTTTGGGTCAGACGACACACAAGTGGCATCTACTTTTTAAAAACAAACTGTATAGTCAACCAGAATTGGTGGTGGTGGTTTTCAACAGTACCAATAGGCGGTTAACCTTCCCTCCCCTCCTTGTGGTTCTGAAGAAAATAGCTCCCTTCACCACCAAGCCAACAGGGTGGGCAGCTCATATCATTGCTGATGGGGGCTTCTGGATGAATAGCAGCCTGGGGTGCGGAAGTGGATTATTTTTTCTTCTTCTTCTTTTTACAGGATTATGGTGCAAGCCTAACTCTTGCATTTACACACCACCATGCTGACTAAATCACAGGGCAGTTACTGATCAATGTTTTTTAAAGGATGCATGCTACAAAAGAGTGCAATTTTAGCATCATGTGTATTTCATCCATAGAAGGGATCTACCGTCTGTTGAAGGAAACCTAGACTTTGCTCCTTCCAGTAGGAGCCTTAAAGCAACTACTTCTGGTGCCCTGCTGATTTCTGTCCTCTTCTGTGTACCGTGTTTTTTGCTCTATAAGACTCACTTTTTCCCTCCTAAAACGTAAGAGGAAATGTGTGTGCGTCTTATGGAGCGAATGCAGGCTGCGCAGCTATCCCAGAAGCCAGAACAGCAAGAGGGATTGCTGCTTTCACTGCGCAGCGATCCCTCTTGCTGTTCTAGCTTCTGAGATTCAGAATATATTTTTTTCTTGTTTTCCTCCTCCAAAAACTAGGTGCGTCTTGTGGTCTGGTGCATCTTATAGAGTGAAAAATACGGTACTTCACTGTGGTCCCATTAACACCATACCTTTAAAGCACTAGAATACCACAAAGCACGGCTTCTCCCAAAGAATTCTGGGCACTGTAGTTTTTTAAGAGGGCTGAGAGGGTTTTTTTAGGAGACCCCCTATTCCTTGCAGAGAGTTACAGTTCTCTCAGAGTTCCCTGTGATTAGCTGCTAAACCAATCTGAGAATTGTAGCACTATGAGGCGAACAGAGGTCTCCTAGCACCTCTCAGCATCCTTTGCAAACTGCATGATTCTTTGGGGGAAAGCCATGACTGCGTAAAGCGGCGTCATAGTGCTTTAAATCCATAGTGTGGATGTGGCCAGTGTCGTTTTGCTGCTCTGGTCCTGCTCTTGCGGAGGACAGGGTGAAGACGGGTTTCCTACACACACACACCGGTGTGCAGCATCTTAGAAAATAAGCTGCTGCTTAAAGGAGAAAGAGTGCACACATTGTCCCCTGCCTCCATCTTTCGGGTTCACTTTTAGTGCAAGCTTTGGAACTCATTGACACTTGACATTATAAGCTGTGTCTTCATGGTAGAGCTACTTGCAGTGGGCAATGCAGGATTGCCGCCCAAAGTGACATCCCTGTGCCAACACATCTTCTCCTTTCTTTTAGTCAAACGTATCATGTTGTTTTCCTGCCAGTGATGTGGAGCGACAAGGCGGAGCGAGAGCATGGGCACATCTGACTAAACTTTTCCGAAGCAGGAAGAGAAATTCAACATGGAAAGGGGGGGGGGCGAGAGAATTGAACACAGGGATACCAGTTTTGGCAGCAGCCCTGTGTCAAGTGTCACGCGTAGATCCACTCTTGCAAATCATAGGGCGGTATTCAGCTAAGGTCACACCATGCCTTTAAAGCACTACAATGCCACTTTAAACAGTCATGGCTTCTCCCAAAGAATTCTGGGAACTGTATTTTGTTAAGGTTGCTGAGAGTTGTTGGATACCCCTATTCCCCTTCCAGAACTACAATTTCCAGAATCCCTTGTGAAGAGTGATTGATTGTTAAATCACTCTGCTGGCTGTAGCTCTATGAGAGTCTCCTAGCAACTTCCGGCTCTCTTAACAAACTACAGCTCCCAGAATTCTTTGGGGGAAGCCATGACTGTTCAAAAAGGTATCATACTGCTTTAATTGTGTGGTGTGAATACAGCTTTAGTCATGTTCATTAATTTCATTGGGTTTCCTCTTGAGTAAAACATAGCTGAATGCCACCCATAATATCTGTAGCTTCAAATTTATTCTAGCAGAGCAGTTTTAAAAAGGAGCCTCCATGTTTCAACAAAGCCTTCTCTTCCTGCAAAATATATATATATATATATATATATATATATATATATATATATATATATATATACCATTTCCCTAAACTTTGGTTTTCGTCTTTCTCATTCAAGACATTGTTTTTATGGCTAGTTGAGAAACTATATCTACATATAAATATTGTTGTTTGAGTTAGTATATATATACCCCTCTCTTGATATATATATATTTAAGGGGTTTTTTCTAATAGCAGTGCAGGTTTGTAAATATATATATATATATATTAAGGAATTACATAGCCTCAGGTAGCAACGTAGTGCATGCGAGCTGTATTTAACACCAACCTAAAAAGCGCACTACTGGTATAACGCATGTCAAAAAGCAACAAATCTTTTAAACGTAAGTTTATGCTGTGCATGACTACATCGTTAAGATAGCAAAATCAACACACCAATCTGCGGTTCACTTCCCTTAGGTAACTGGGTTTGAAAGATACATCAGGTTAGCTATATAGTCTTAAAATGAGGGGACAGTGTTATGTTACTATGGAGTTATAAGAGGCGCATGGATGGCAAGAAACACACCTTGACCCTGTTATTAGCCAGGGAGGTGCCCCCCCCCCCCAGGTAGCCATTGGTGAGCCAGCTCCATACTTCTGCGCCCCTCTGAGGATTTACACTAGCCTGCAAATGGACATCTCCCCTCTCCTTTTGCAGGCGGGGTTTGAATCCAAACCCTGCCTGCAAAGGGACACTGCCAGGTAAGGGCTGGCAATCTGTCGATTACCAGCACTTACAAAGGCGCAGGCAGACCCTGCTTTGTCACAACCTTACCTGCCCCATGCCTGAAGTCAGATACAGCATCAGGTACAGGGCAGATGGGCACAGCTTGGCAAACACAGCCCCACGGGCCAAATGGAGGGACCTGCTAGGGTGGCGAATGGCCAGGTATTGCATGCTTTGCTGCCAGACTGGGGGGAGGGGAATGAGTCCCATTTAGGACTCCTCCACCATAGGCACCAACATGCCTTGGGACCAGCTGTGGTCCATTGCTTGCAGATTTGCTGCTATTCTGCATGGCTCACAAATTGTAGGAGAGAGTTAAGATGACAGGGTTTAAAGCACCGAGTCCAAAACGAGCACTGAGCCAGGAAGAAAGGAGTCAGAAGTGGGATGCAGTCACTGCTAGCAAAGGAGGGCATGCCATTAACAACCACAGGAATCAAGGGGCCTGCAGAAGATATGGGGTTGTTATGATGGGGATTTTGGGGCGCAGTTACCTAGAGATATATATTCTTCCCATGCTGGAACAGAAAACAGTAGCTGAGGTGGGGATACCAAACCACTAGTGACAGGCTAGGACAGAAAAACACAGACCCTTGGCTACAGCCTAATTCTCTGCAAAGGTCTTGCACTCTTTGTCTGCTTCCTTTTACAGCTTTCCCCCCCTCGGCTCAAAACATGGTCACTGTTCTTGCCTAACATGTCAGTGGAACAGCAGCTGCACTTCCAAATGTAGAAAAACATACCATACTATTCTATTGCACAGACCGCATAGAGTTATCATGTGAGTCGTACCACGTAGTGGGACTGAGGGAACACAAACCCACTCATGTACTTTAAGACTACCTCTGAGTAGAGGCAGAGGAAGGAGTAGGGCCTCTAGGTCAAAGGATCTCCCAGAATGCAGCAGAGCATCAGGATTCCCACATCCATCATGTCAGCAAGTCAACCAGAACAGGAGAGCAAGGTTGGCTTGCCCGCCATAAACTGTCATAGTTTTCGTCAGTGGGCTGTAAGGTAAAGGTAAAGGGACCCCTGACCGTTAGGTCCAGTCGTGGACAATTCTGGGGTTGCGGTGCTCATCTCGCTTTATTGGCCAAGGGAGCCGGCATACAGCTTCCAGGTCATGTGGCCAGCATGACTAAGCCGCTTCTGGCAAACCAGAGCAGCGCACGGAAACGCTGTTTACCTTCCCGCCGGAGCGGTACCTATTTATCTACTTGCACTTTGACGTGCTTTTGAACTGCTAGGTTGGCAGGAGCAGGGACCGAGCAACGGGAGCTCACCCCTTTGCAGGGATTTGAACCGCTGACCTTCTGATGGGCAAGTCTAGGGTTTGCAATTTTTAAAATAGTAATGAAGCCTTTATTCTGGCTATTTTTGAGGAGTGTGTGAGAGAGGGAACCATGACAGTTAACACAGCTCGAGATGGTGGTGTAGACATGTCTGCCATCTTGGGAGCCCATACATCTGCAACAGTCATTTTGACACATATAAGGGTTTGAAAGTACTGCTGGATTCCCCACTCTCCTAGCAGGGGTTTGGTCAATATTCTCATCCACCATCATCCACCTTGGGTCTGAGGGTGTTAGGGTAAGGATGTTGAACGATATCTCCTCAGAGGGAATCTGAGCCCTCATCTCAACAGGGATGTGCTGGAAGGATTGTTATCCCATCAGAAGATCCACAGAGAAAGTGACTTCAGGGAACCGGTTGAACGTGGGCCTAATGCAGCTCAGGATGCTTTCAAATCTGGGCTTCCCCACCTGGCATTTAAGATGTACAAAGTAAGCTCCTATTTGTGCAAATGGGATCGTTTTTCCTCAGCCAAATTGCAACACAGGGATGGGATTCCCGGGGGCAGCAGCTGGGGAATGAAGGGTTAACTGCACCCTCCCTGTCTCTGCTCCCCACCCCCACCCAGAACCACATCCCTGGGCTGCCATTAAGGCTTAGAAGAAAAGATAGGTCTGCACGGTATATGTATGTCTGTTATAGAAGTGGGTGAATGACTGCCAAAGACATTGAAACGTAGAATTTCTTAGAGGTGAGAATTGAGTTCACGGTGATCTTCCTATTCATACTCTCCTTCCAGCCTTTCTCTGCCATAGGAGAAAAACACGTACTAAAGGCCAGCTCCTAGCTCTGCTGACACAAATCCATGGCTCGGTTGTATCTGGAAGATACAATGCTTCCTCTTCCTCCGTTTGCATAATTTCCTCTCTGCGCATCATGAGTGGGCTGAAGATTGCATTTTACGTTCGCAGCTTTTAAAAAAATATCTGTACTATTTATCAACTGTAAATTTAGGGGAAATGTTTATAAATATATATTTTTTATATATCAGGTGTAAGGTTAAATAGATGCAACTAAGAGCATATATAGTTTTGAAAAGAATCTTGTGCTGCCTCTGCTATACAATAGTTTTGAATTTTCAGTATCATGAAACAAGTCTGGGTCTTTTTATTTTAAAGCTCAAGTACAGTCAATAACAGCTTATGAGTCTGCAGCTCATTTGCATCTTGGTGGGTAATTTATTTTGTGGAGGCATCAATCCTGCAAAGATTTACCAAAATATATTTTTATTTATTTATTTTTTTGAGGGGTCATTTACCAAAGGATCTTATTTCTCATGCAAACCTATATCCTAAAAGCAAACCCATTTTCTAAGTCTGGATCCTTATGTGACCAAAATGGTATTGTGAAGGAGGTGGTAGCAAAAGGCTTGAAGAAACCCCAGATTTGTGGGGGTTTATAAATGCTTTAGAAGTATGAAAACAGACTATAGAGAAGGGACCTGGGACCTTCTACTTGTGGATTCTCCATACAATGATGGCAGGTCAAGAGCTTTTGCTGAAAACATCTGTGTTCCAAATTATAAGAAGTTTAAAGTATGGTCAAAATATAATATTGACTTTCGCAAACTCTATTAGGTTCAAAATTCCTGGAGATAAAGGTAAACCCGAGCACGTCTTTGCAGGATGCGGAGCCTTAAAATATGAAAGATGCCACTGGAAACCAAATAAATGGTTGAATGTTTACATTCACTTCCAAGAGAAACCCAGTCTGAGGAAAACATCTATGTGGTTTAAGGTTAGCCTGCAAATAAGAAAAAAACAAAACATTTCTGCCTCTAAATACTTAGTGCATTATTAGCCACATATAATAGTTAAAGAAACAACAGTTCTATAGTTTAATGAAGCTTCAAAGTGACGTTTCCGTGCTCTGCTCTTTAATGTAACCTATGCTTTTAACTTGGAACTGTATGGATATTTAGTGTGTTTTATTTATAAGGCTGATAAGATAAAAAATTTGCAGAGCACCACAGTAAATGTATTTTTGTACGGTAATGGAAGCATGCCTTCCTTTGATTCTTTTTCCACTTATTAAATTGTATTTATTTTCCTGTATTTATAAAATCGTGCAATTTTTAAATATGTTCTAAAATAAACTTTGTCTGTGGCTTCAAGTTATTTGTTGCCTGGAGATTTAGAAGGATTTATTTCTGCCAGGGTGAAAGCTATTTCCTCCTCCATACATAAAGTTGTTTTGTTGTGTTAAGAACCAGAGTAGAGTTACGCTTTTGTTCATCCAGTCCTCAAATGCATCCAGGATTTGATGGAAGACGCAAGCAACCCTGTCAAATCATTTGGAAATAGTGAGCACACAAAAAAGTGTGTTTCTGTGTGAAAGAGACAACATAAACCAAGACATGCAAAATTGTTTTTTGTTGTTTTTTTAATTTAAAACAGTTGCAACCATTTCATTCACATCCCTTCTTGTGGCAGACAGATTCTCTTCAAACGATGATTAGCATTTCACGCCGACAATTCGGAACAGTGCAAAACTCATCCAAATTGCAAACATTTCCAGGATACAGTAGTTAACCTCAAATAGTGGGGCAGGACTCGTACAGTAATCTGATCCAATGTGAGAAGCAGAAAAGGGAAGGAGTGTGTAAGAGATTAAAATTAAAAGGCACAGCCAGTTCCACCATAAATTTGCATAGTCGTTCAATGCCTCAGAAATCAGGAGGGTGGGACCTAGCAAAACTGCCACAAGGATGGAAAACAAAGGATATAAACTGGAGATACATTTTAAGATACAGTTTGCCTTACTGATCTGCAACACAATGGCAGATTCAGATACTTTTAAATACGCCACATCCATAGTTACAACTGCAATGATTGATGAATGTGCCGCAGCACTTATGGGCCAAACACCACACTCACAGGTGTTGCTGCCATGAAGTGGTGCCTGCAATAGCACTCATCCAGCACCAGATGCAACTTTATCCATGGGGTCACTTGGGCCCCATACACATAACAGTAAGCCATAGTTACAAACAAACCATGGTTTACTGTGAACCAACAGCATACTGTTACACACTGCTCAAATACTGCCTGCCCTGCGTCTCCCTTTGCAAAGAGACCAGTGTTGGCTTAGCATTATTTGCAAACCAGCCCAGTGTTGATGGCTTGATTTCCTCAACAGGGTGGCAAGAACAAACCTTGGTTTCCTCCCATGACTGGAAAGAGAAAAAACTAGAAGTAGTGGTTCACATGTCACGCTAAGCCAGCACTGTAATTTGTGGGACGGACACAATCTGAGCAGCGTTTACCAGCATGGGATTTTAACGCAGCTGACATCAGGCACTCGGGGCATGAACACTAATCTTGTCAGTGCATTAAATGCGGAAAAGTTACCATGAAGCAAGTTATCCATGGAATATTTTTTAAAGGAGAGTCCCTGATGTGCAACAGGAATGAAAGGTTCCACTCGCAGGATTGCCCTCCAGAAAAGATAACTCATGGAGATGTAATTTTCATACATGTGTGGACTTGCTGGATCATTTCAACAAACTGGCTCTTATTTGCCAGCAAACAGGATGATGCTAATCAAGGAGACATTTAACCCCATTAACAATGGCCAATTCCAGTGTAACATTTTGTACACAGGTCTCATTTATTAGCACCATACTGTTTGTTGGCAAGGAAGAGCAACTCTCCTAGATTGCATATGATTAACATTGACAAGGAACAAATTGGAAGGAAGAGACCAGCTCCCATGTCCAATAAAGATTAAGTTTTGATTCTTTGTCACTTGGGTGTTGCCAAGTTGGTGTTCAAAATGTGGACATCAGCCATCAGCTTGACCATGGTGAAAACAAATGGAAAATAATACTTTGGGGTTTCTTCCTCGGTTTACAAATCTATAACAAAAGTCAACCAAATTCTAATCCAAGTAAATTATCATCCTCTTTCTCTTAAAAGACAACAACTAACTTTGCAGAAGAATTTGAAATGTGAAGCAGTCTTTTTATCAAACTTAATAGAAAGTGGAAGCAAAGAGCTCCTTATTCCTATTGTATGGCTCCGTACAGAATCCAATGGGGCTTTTTCATACACAAAGGGTCTTCCTGTGCTTCTCCCATTCATTTCAATGCCGCTCTTGCAGGGAAAAGGTAAAGGTAAAGGTACCCCTGCCCGTACGGGCCAGTCTTGACAGACTCTGGGGTTGTGCGCCCATCTCACTCAAGAGGCCGGGGGCCAGCGCTGTCCGGAGACACTTCCGGGTCACGTGGCCAGCGTGACATCGCTGCTCTGGCGAGCCAGAGCCGCACACGGAAACGCCGTTTACCTTCCCGCTGGTAAGCGGTCCCTATTTATCTACTTGCACCCGGAGGTGCTTTCGAACTGCTAGGTTGGCAGGCGCTGGGACCGAGCAGCGGGAGCGCACCCCGCCGCAGGGATTCGAACCGCCGACCTTTCGATCGGCAAGTCCTAGGCACTGAGGCTTTAACCCACAGCGCCACCTGCGTCTTGCAGGGAAACATCCCAGCAAATTGCACCATTTTGGGGAGGGGATTAAGTCAATGATGCGATGGAGTAGTGAAAAAAATGTTGTGCTTGCCAACTGCACACAGGAGGAAGAGCTGCTAGGGACCCCATTTAGCAGAGAAGACAACTAAGGTGACATCCAAACCATATATTTAAGCCGCCCCCCCCCCCATTTATACCACTTTAACAGTCACAGCTTCTTCCTGTAGTTTGTTAAGGGTGCTGAGAGTTGTTCGGAGTCCCTTTGCAGAGACACAGTTGCCAATACCCGACAGTTTCCAGCTTTCTTTGGGTGGGGTGTCATGAATGTTAAAGTGGTACAAAAGAGTCCTTCAAATGTATAGCATGGGTGTTGACCCAGAACAGATCCCACAGCCAAATTCTCGAAATTTCCCAGAGGGTGAAAAAAAGCCCCATTGTTTATATTTAGCTGGGAGTCTTTAGGCTTTAATCCCAGATTTAAGGGCAGTGCCCTCAGCTTCTGTCACTAATAACCATGTACTTGCCATGCTGAACGAACTGCCCTTTCATCCTAGCTCAAATGCCAATGGACTGAGGAGGAGGTGCTTTTAAAAGCAAAGTCTTGCCTTCATCCTCCAGAGTCATGTGTGTACCTATTTCATTGATGGCACTCCCCACTTGAGTAATTACACAGCAATAAGCTAAACTGGGTTGGCCCACAACCTTTATGTGCACAGCCCCAGATGTAAAATGAAGGAACCATCCACCAAAATCCTCTCTCTGCAAGCTCTGTTAAATGAATTTAAGCTGTGAACCGCCCTGTGATCTTAGAATGAAGGGTGGTACACAAATTTAATAATTATAATCTATGCTTTTGATCCCATTTCATTTCAACAGGGCTCATGAGGAAGACCTGGTAGGTTGCATCCAGAATTTATCTGCATCCAAGATTCAAATTCCACCAAGATATACAAGCCTATTTACTGACCCCAAACATAGCTTCTGTGAGGGAGAAGTTGAGGACTTGGAGGAAAACGCAGCTCCCCCCTCAAACCCCACCCCCATATCTCAACTACCATTGAATGCTGTTCTGTCACGTTTTTCTACCCTGCTATTTTAAATTGTCTCGTGCACATGCACACAAATATGTGTGGAGCTTTGTGCTAAAGAACATTCCAGAAGGAGAAGCAGGGAGCAAATGTCTGATAGTAAAGAGCCAGATAATACCTTAAGCACCAATGCCTGAGCTTCTCGGTCAGGGGTCAGCAAACTTTTTCAGCAGGGGGCCTGTCCACTGTCCCTCAGACCTTGTGGGGGGCCGGATTATATTTTGAAGGGGGGGAATGAATGAATTCCTATGCCCCACAAATAACCCAGAGATGCATTTTTAATAAAAGGACACATTCTACTCATGTAAAAACACACTGATTCCCGGGCCGCACTGAGAAGGCGATTGGGCCGCATCCAGCCCCTGGGCCTTAGTTTGCCTACCCATGTTCTCAGCTGTTGTTCTTTGGGTTTGGATACTGTGCTTTGCATGCATTATCTCTCACTCTCATATATAAATATTCACACACAGAGAGAGAGAGAGCTATTTTAGATCAGAGTCTCTATACAGGCAGATAGCTTAACAAGTTTGCTTCTGGGGAATCTGACTGGCTCCCAGATCCAAGAAGGAGCACACTGAGAGTTCACATTATTTACACTTAGATACAGGATGCTGGCATAGCAGATCTCGCCTGCTTTGAACTAGCCCTTATACGTCCACAAGGTGGAGGAAAGACCACTTTGCTGAATTTTCGCAGGCACAGGAGACCTTGTTTAAATAAGCACAACGTGACAAATCCAGACTCAGCAGAAATCATCAGCATTAGGCAAATATTCCCCCAGTGACACATTCTAAGGTAACGGCGAATTTTGTGGTACATTCATAGTGACTTGAGAAGCTGTAATTGAAGGTAGCCTGGGACTAGGTTGCGAGACAGATCAGCATTCTAACATGCCTGTAGCAGTGCTGTAAATAAAGCAAAGTGGTGATGGTAGAATAGGCCCTAAGATATAGGCTTTGGATTCACCACTCGCAGTGTTGCTGGGCTCGAAAGCCTCTTTCTGCCTTTTGTGGCTGTTGATTTGTAGAATCTAACCTGAGATACAAGGTCTTAAGCTGCATCACTAGTGCCTCAAATGATGCTGGCTCCAAGCATAAATAGCCACAACACCAATCTTTCCATAAAGGAACTCTGTGTATGTGCATGTATACACACACGCGCACACGCACACACACACACAGACCCTGTAATGTCTCCTGAACTTCTGCGCAAGTAGTATGTCATTTACTGAACATTTATACTTGGTACAGGTTTATCTGCTGTTTTCTATGGTAACAGCTGCATTTGCTTGACCCAAATCAGTAGGCACCACTTTATTTGCCATCGCAAATTCCCTAACAATCCAGTAGTTCAACAAAGGCAAAAAAGTAATAAAAAAAGAACTTACCAGGCCCATGAGTTCACACAATGAATTGAAACAAACAAACAAAAATACACACACCCCTTTTACACTTGCAAACCCATCAAATAGTACAGTGAAAATAGTGTGAAACTGAAAAGAAGACATTGGAGGCAGTGGGGAGTTTTTTTTAGAAAGGGATACTTGGCTCCTTTGCAAACTGCTGACAAGTCAATATGATGGTTTTAAAATGGGGGGGGGGAATCAATCCATCAGCAGGCTATTTCATGGGAAGAAATTTTAAATAATTAAACAAGCTATGCCAGAAGAACAGGGCTGTCTGCATATTTGCTAGACACGGTTCCTCTAGGGAGCATCATTACCAGGGAAGGTTATATATTTTAGCTTCTCCATAAAGGGTCCCTATCTTTAAAATATTTTGTGGGAAGTACTAGAGCAGCATAAAAGTGGAAGGAAAATCAAAGCAGACCGACTTCGGGTCCAGTACATTTTACGATCCTGATGAGGTCTTCTTCTGTGGTAAAGGATTCCCAACCGATCCACAAACATTTGCATGTCCTCACCATGTGACTCTCCCCCGTCCTAGCAACTCTAGTTCCTTCGGTTGCCGGGGCAGGGGAAGAAGGTGGGGCAAGAGCTAGTCACAAGGTGAGCCCTTGTAAACGTTACGAAGCAGGATGGGAATACTTGTCATGGGGACCCATGGAGTGGATTCCCTTTACAGTATATGCAAAAGCATGAATAACCGAGGAGGAAGAACAGCCAAGTTGCAGTTTTCTGATCCACAGCCCTACATGAACCCTGACGACTACACAGAGCTTTTGCATGTGTGAGCATTTATCTCACAATGGGAGAAGCAGACACACACACAGACACCAATGTGCATACCGATCCACTGAAATGGGTGAAATGGGCACTTTCTTATAAAGCGAGTTCTCAAACCATCAGCAATTGCTAGGTCAAGGCATAGAAATGGAAGGTATGTTTTGAAGCCACCCAAAGCACCTTTTTAAAAAATATAAATGAACACCCAGATTTTTTTGTTTGTTTGGCCAAACTGCAAGCTCCCTTGGCTGCAGTTATGAACCTTGATTTCACACACTGACATCTGCAACATATTCTGGGCCGTTCCATCCTGGGATAACACAGTGCTATTCAAAAAAGGAAAAGGAAAAAAGGAAATCTAACCATGGAGATAGATACAAGCGGGATCACAACTAAGCCACTTTTTCAGGCTGGCAAACAGATCTTCCACCAAACATTCCCTTCAGGGTGGTGGTAAACTCTCCAGTCAAAGGCAGTGGCTTGGCTACCATCACTGATTCCGTAACAGTTGTTGAGGGTCGAAACTGACTTGCGAGGTAAGAAGGTGGGTGTTTCAGAGTTTGAGAGCAGTCTCGTGTTCTCCAGTTGCTTGTTGCAATCTCGGCTAGTGATCAGAACAGCCTTGAGGTCGCCACACAGTGTATACATTTTTTCCCCAAAAAATCCTAGAACGCGCTGTGACCCAACAGAAATTCCTCCACTACAGTGTTAAGAAGGCATCAAATGACTGATCCTGATTTTAAGCTATAAATAGTACCCAAATGTTTTTCTTTTTGCTCCTTTTGGCAGTCCAAAGGCTTTGCTTGTTTGAAACGACTTTTTGGCAGAATAAAAAGGCTTATGGCTTCTTAAGGCCAAGGGGCGTTTACTAAGGCCTAACTCGGTATCCTGCGGTAAAAGTAAATATACCCCAACTCCCTGGGTGGTCGCTCAGAGGCACAGACTTTGAGGTCATTGTAGATCACCCACCTGAAACAAAGAGATGGGAGGAAAAAGAAAAAGGCAATGAGTGTATTGAGAAATCAGGCTTAATGCCCAATCCTGGGGGGCTCCACGTAGGTCAGAATCCTACCCTTATCCAGCATCCTTTTGTCTGGATTATTAGCCTTGAGAGTTCTCAAACAGCAAAGGAATTTACTGCCCAATCTGGATACCTCTTGGTCTTTTTAATATCATTTCTGAAAATCTTAGGATTCTTTTTCTGCTGTAAACTGAGGGTTGCAGGCTGCATCCAGGGATCTGCTGGCACATGCTGTATTTCATGGACGGGATTAAAGCCATGTTCATGTCAGCATTTGGACAGAAGCAATAAGCATGGGCCCAACATCAATGCAGGTGAATCTTGCCAGAAAGGACAGAATGTGAGGGGGAATAGTAGAGCTTAGGAGATAAGAGCATGATTGGATTGAGGCAGGTGGAAAGGAGGAGAAAGAGATCAGGTAGATCCAGAAATGCTAACTTGGAAGCCTGCTCTAGTCCTTTCAGTGGAGTTTGCTTCCACAGCAAACTGGTTAGGACCAAAGTGTCAAGCTCACTTTCAGCTTTGTTCAATCCTGGTAAGGTAAAGGTAAAGGTACCCCTGCCCGTGCGGGCCAGTCGTGACAGACTCTGGGGTTGTGCGCCCATCTCACTCAAGAGGCCAGGGGCCAGCGCTGTCCGGAGACACTTCCGGGTCACGTGGCCAGCGTGACATCGCTGCTCTGGCGAGCCAGAGCTGCACACGGAAATGCCGTTTACTTTCCCGCTAGTAAGCGGTCCCTATTTATCTACTTGCACCCGGGGGTGCTTTCGAACTGCTAGGTTGGCAGGCGCTGGGACCGAGCAACGGGAGCGCACCCCACCGCGGGGATTCGAACCGCCGACCTTTCGATCAGCAAGCCCTAGGCGCTGGGGCTTTTACCCACAGCACCACCCGCGTCAATCCTGGTAGTTTTACTAATTTTCTATTATCTAACAGTTCCTCCTACTCACCTTCCCTCCTTTTTGAGATGACAAACATAATGGCCACTCATTGTAGATGTTCCCATGTGACTGATGAACCCAAAAAGTTCATATCCTGTGCAAGGAAAATACCAAATATGAGAAGCAGGGATGTGAAGAGTAGTAAGCCAAGTCCAGCAGTCGCATCTTGCAAGCATCATGTTAGTTATCCATTCATTCACTCATCATATTTTGAACCTTCCCCTCCCTCAGGGGATTCAGGGGGACATACTATGCTTGTCTGTTTCCCCCCCACCCAAAAAATCCATTTTTAAATGAAACAGACATCTGGAAAATAGCACGGAATATGCATGTAGATAGTCTCTCATGTTCTTCTCTTAATGTAAACACACACCTGGAAGTAAAAACCGGGCATGGTCTCTCTGTCCCCTCTACACCCCATGCTTGTGCAACTGTAATGTAATGGAGCTGTTGTAGCAACTGTTATATGAGGTTATCTACCATGTGTTTTGATATTTTGTCATGCGCAAAGAGGAGCCATATCACAATCTCAGCCACACTTAACCTTCCCTGGATTATAGATATCTGCTGGGATTAATGGTATTTTGAATTAATGAGAAATTGTTCAAATGTTTGATATTATATTTTATTGCTTGTTTTTCTGAATATATTTTAAACTGATAGAACCTGCAACATTGGCGTTATCACCACTGCACTCCAACCAAATGATTATAATGATGCCCCAAAATGCACTTTTATATTCTGATTATTCACATGGCCCCGCAAAAACCTTGTGAGAAAAAGAGCCAAGCACTATTTGCTACTTCCAGGCTTTCTAAGGTGACTGCGATCTACTTCTTTCTGCTCAGTACTCTTCAGATGCTGTCCAACAGCTCCACCCTGTGGCTGGTTTTAGATTTCCCCCCCTGCAAGGATCACGGTGACCATCAAGGTAAAAAACGAAGCAGGTTATCTTTTGTTACAGGCAGATATAAAAAAGAGGAGAAAACGTGAGTCTAAATGTGTCCAAGCAGCACAGAGAAATGTCTGCCCCCTCTGGGCATCTGTATCAAAAGCTGCTTCAAATCAATAGTCCACACAGCTTGCACTATCTAGTCTAACTAGGGCTATGGGATCTTAAAACAAAGGCAGCCTTGCCACCAGAGTCATTTTAATGAGAGTTGCCCAGGGCTAAACCTGAGGACTGCTGCACACCAAAGAGCTGTTTCGCACATTACACAGTAACAAGCCCAGGTTTGCCATCAAACATACATTCAACAGGGGGCCTGCAGTGAATCCTGGCTCCTTAATGAGTGCATCGTTACAACGAATATTGTACATTTGCAGGTGTGCTTATGAAAATGTTTCTTCCCGTTCCCTTTTTGCATCAGAAAGAGGTCTGTAGAAATCAAAAGCCAACTTGCTGATTTAGGGTTTTTAGTTTGCCATAATTAGAATTCTTAAAAAAGACTAAATATGACTTGTCTGCATTTTTTTTGGTCTTACTCAGGCAGCACAAAATAACCCCACTTGTCGAATAAAATAGACAAATGAACCTATCCTTCCTTGCTGACCTTTACGAGGTTGGACAAAACTTAGCTGTTCTGACAGGCATTTCAGGGTATCTTGAGAGGGTTTGGGGTTTTAATATTGCTACTGTTGATCTTTAGCCATTTAGTCCGTGTTGGCAGTTTCAGTGAATTGATTTTGGTATTTGTCATTTTAAGACTGACTGATAATTGGCATTTGGTACATGGTTGTATATCACTATTTCCGTTGATAGTGGAGAAGCGATTCATAACTGTAGCAAATACATTTGGGGAAAGGGAATAAGATATGAACAACCAAAGCAAAGTGTCTATGGAAAACTTACGCCCAGAGCCGTCTTTGATCCTGGGTCCTTCTGGATCAGATTCTGCAAGAATGTTGGCATTCACATGGTTCTCTAGGTCCATGGTTTCAGAAGTCATTTCGTTCTCCTCCTCTGGCTCTGGGTGACTGAAGATCCAGTCTAATGCATGCTCCAGGTTATTATTCTGCCAACCAATAGGAAGATAAAATAGCCAACAGCCATCAGCATCTATACTACCATTGTGGTTTGAGTGCCTTTTCCCAAAAATAAAAAACCTGTTGCTGCTTTGTTCCCTTTGTATGGGAAACACAAACAAAAGGTGGAGGGACAAAACCTGCTGCAAATGGAAATATTCCCACTGCAGCAGAGAAGCTTCTTCTTCTTAACGTGTCTGAAGCTCACTGAGTTGATTTAAGCACCATGGACAGTGACAGCCTCAACAGAGTCTCCTTCAGTTCAGCATAGCAGCTGTATTAGGCTGTGCAATGTGGTTGCCATAATCCCGTATTTGCTCCTATGTCATATTTAACTTCCACCCACATAGTCTGGACAGATTGTGTTGGTCTGGTACCAAACTAAGGATACACTCCCCTAGCTGGACAAGTAATCCTCTATCTTAACCACCGGGAAGAGCATGTGTTACAAATATTATGATGCCAGGGGAGGGCAACAAGTGAATGAAGCCCTCAGGCTGCTGCTGCAGCAGTAATAAAAAATGCAAGCTAACTTAATTCAGCATCAGCTTTTGCAAGCTACAGCCTACTTTATCCATGTCATTCATCTAATTATGTCAGCTCATGCCCATCCATCTCAGGCCCAAATAACTTTGTCCTTACGATTCTATAAGCCTCTTATTCAGTTCACTGTTACTCAAACTGCACATATCTGAATTTTCCACTCCAGCTCTTTCCCATCCTCACCAGGTGAGAATGCCTTTCTCCATCAACCTGCTGGCTAGTGTAGTAACTTTTAGCATCAGTTCCAGGGAACCCAGAGACTGGGGCTCCTCAGTGAAGAGTCGCCACAAGATGAGCATCTCTCAAAGACAGGCAAGCATTCGTTGCAACAAAGAATGACAGGGTACCAGGTTGAGGAAGGCTGTGCTATTGAAACAATAAATAGGCACCTCAAACAGAGAAGTTCTGAGTATTGGTCAAAGAGTTGCCTTCTCTTTAAAAGTCTCAAGCCAGTCTTCCTAAAGCTGCTTCCCAACCCTCAATAAGCTATTGGCAAAGAAGATTTTGCAGCCAAGATTTCCCCCTGACCAGTACCTATGAACAGGATGCCGCCTAAACTTAATTCCCTAAAGGAAAAGGAGTGCAAGGTCTTCCTTTGTCAAATGCCCTGCTGCCACTGCTAATGGATAATGGCTTGTCCTGCTTTGGATAATGACATTAATTTACCATACCAGCTTTTGAAAGTCATATTTGATGAGGAAGTGGAGGACGTTTGCATCTGTGCTAAAAATAGACTCCAAATAATTTGCCGGATGACTCACTGTTGCCCGTAGCGCATGGAAAGCTATATTCCGCTGAAAGCCCATAGAGGTAATGAGGGCAACCATTTCTTCTGGGGGCTGGTTATCCAGCCCAACAACTGCTGCTCCACCTGCCCCAGGAAAAGTGGCTCCTCCGTAACCAGGGATGGCTAAGGGCTCTGCAAAATCTGGAACATAAGCGGCAAATATTTAAATCTATGCAAACAAACTGAGTACCTATTCCTAAACCAGGAGAAGCTGAGTCACCGGACAGCAACAACAAGAGAGGGTTGTTCCTTTTATGCCTTGCTTGTGGGCTCCATGGGGGGAAGCAGAAACTTTGAACTAGGTGGATGTTTGGGTCTGATCAAACAGGTCTCCACTTATGTTCATACAGATGTATTTGCAAGGCAGGAATCCCACACCCATGATTCTGCAACCATAAGCTAATCTAGGATGGAACAGTGAAGGAGCTGGTGAAGTTGTGGATTGCTTCCAATTAAAAGGAATACAAAACAACAAACCCCTGTGTTGCAAACTTAACACAACAAACAATACAAGCAACACAGAGACCAGTATACTAGGTAGCACTGCAATTCTGTGTGAAGTTTATATAGTTTTCATGTACACAGGTCATTGTTTCATATTTGAATTCTTCTGTAGTTGTGCTGAAGAAGATTCCAGCGAAACAGTCAGATTATCCGGGATCGCTGTCCTCCGTTGTTATTCACTTACTACTTTGGCACAATCAACGCCTAAAAAAGTTTTACCGCTTAGCCCACAGGATAGCATCTATTACTTTGGTTTTTTTATATAATATTTTTTATTGATTTTAAGAAATACAGAAAAAAGAATAAAGGATAGATATAAGAAAATAGAATAGAAGAATAACAAATTTCCATGTTCTTTTTTCATCAAATCTAAAGGACTTCCCCGCATCCTCCAAACCCTGCATTCTCTGTCATATAAAACATCAGCAATTTGTTAACTTATTTCAAAACTTATTGTATCTTCCATTTTATCATGTTCCCTGATTTCAATTTTACTGTAACCCAATTCTTGTACGTTTTGTATTAAACACAATAAAGTTGTTTCATTATTTTACCTCTAAATTCTTGTGTCTTAATTTTCATTTCATTAACTTACATTTGCTGAAGCTAGAGTTTCCTAAAAGGTGCATTTTTTTTTTAACATTCATACAGCTTATAGTGTTTTTTCATATAGTCCTTAAACTTTTTCCAGTCCTCCTCAATTGTTTCTTCTCCCAAGTCTCGGATTCTGCCAGTCATTTCGGCCAATTCCATATAGTCCATCAACTGCGATTGCCATTCCTCCAGCGTGGGTAAATCTTGTGTCTTCCAATATTTTGCAATCAGGATCCTTGCTGCTGTGGTAGCATACATGAAAAAGGTTCTGTCCTTCTTAAGCACTCTCTGGTCCACCATGCCCAGAAGGAAGGCCTCTGGTTTCTTAGGTAAGGTAAATCTCAGTACCTTTTTTAGTTCATTATGGATCATTTCCCAGAAGGCCTTCACTTTCGGGCAGGTCCACCAGAGATGAAAGAATGTCCCTTCCGCCTCTCTACATTTCCAACATTTGTTGTCAGACAGATGGTATATCTTAGCTAGCTTGACTGGGGTCATGTACCACCGGTATACCATTTTCATAATATTTTCCTTCAAGGCAGTGCATGCCGTAAATTTCAAACCGGTGTTCCATAACCTTTCCCAGTCTACAAACATAATGTTGTGCCCCACATCCTGCGCCCATTTTATCATGGCGGATTTGACTGTCTCATCCTGTGTATTCCACTTAAGCAGCAAGTTATACATTCTCGAAAGTAGTTTATTTTTTGGCTCTAACAATTCAGTCTCTAGTTTCGATTTTTCCACCTGGAATCCAACCTTTTTATCTATTTTAAAGACCTCCTGAATTTGCACATAGTGCAGCCAATCTCGCACCTTGGTTTTCAGTTTTTCCAAGCTCAGCAACCTCCAATTGTCTCCAATTTTTTCAATTATTTCCCAATATTTAGGCCAATGGGCCTCCATGTTAAGTCTCTTACGTGCCTTGGCCTCCACCGGTGAGAGCCACCTCGGAGTCTTACTCTCCAATAAGTCTTTATATTTTGTCCAGACCATCAAAATTGCTCTTCTGACAATATGATTTTTAAACAATTTGTGCACTTTAACCTTGTCATACCACAAATAGGCATGCCACCCAAACGCGTTGTCAAACCCTTCCAGATCTAGGACATCAGTGTTCTTCAGTAAAATCCAATCTTTCAACCAGCAGAAGGCTGCAGATTCATAATATAGCCTCAAGTCTGGCAGGGCAAATCCCCCTCTTTCTTTCACATCAGTTAATATTTTAAACTTTATTCGGGGCTTTTTGCCCTGCCAAACAAACTTAGATATATCCTTCTGCCACTTTCCAAAACATTCCACCTTGTCCACGATCTGTAGGGCCTGAAACAAAAATAACATTTTCGGCAATACATTCATCTTTACAGCAGCTATTCGGCCTAACAAGGAAAGTTTCAATCTTGACCATGTTTCCAAATCTCTTTTGATTTCTGACCAACATTTCTCGTAGTTATCTTTAAACAAATTCAAATTTTTAGAGGTCAGATACACCCCTAGGTATTTTACTTTTTTAACCACATTCAGTTCCGTTTCTTTAGAGAACTCATCTGTTTCTGTGACTGTCAAATTTTTTGCTAAAACTTTGGTTTTTTGCTTATTTAACTTAAACCCCGCCACCCGACCAAAGTCAGAAATTAATTCTAACACTCTTTTAGTGCTGGAGACTGGTTCCTGTAATGTTAATACCAAGTCATCTGCAAATGCTTTCAATTTATATTGTTTCACTCCGACCTCAATTCCTTGGACCAACCGGTCCTTTCTAATCATGTTTAGCAACACCTCCAGAACTGAAATGAACAAAAGGGGGGATAGAGGGCACCCCTGGCGTGTCCCTTTTTCAATTTTAAACTCCTCTGTCACCACATTGTTTACTATCAATTTAGCTTTTTGTTCTGAATAGATTGCTTCTATACCATTTTCAAACCCACTCCCATCCCTTCCAAATTTTTCTTCATGAACATCCAAGAAATATTATCAAAGGCCTTCTCTGCATCAATAAAAATTAAGACCGCTCTAGTGTTAAGATTTGTTTGTAGAAGTTCCAAAATATCAATAATGTTTCTTGTGTTGTCAAACAAATGCCTACCAGGGAGAAAGCCAGCCTGGTCCATATGGATCACTTCATTTAATACTTTTTTAAATCTACTTGCCAGAATATCTGCAAAAATTTTGTAATCCACATTTAGGAGTGAGATGGGGCGGTAATTCTTAAACTGAGTCTTTTCAGTTTCTAGTTTAGGTATCAATGTGATGAAAGCTTCTTTCCACGTTTCCGGTGCCTTCCTTCCCTCCATGATCTGGTTACAAACCTCCATCAAGGGTTGTATCAAATAATCCTTTAAAACTTTGTAATATTTGGAGGTTAGACCATCAGGGCCTGGAGACTTGCCCAATTGAAGATTCTGAATGGCACTTTCAATTTCTTGCTGTGTGATGTTGCAATTCAGGTTTGTTCTCATTTCCTGGGGTATTTTTTGTAATCCATTAGTTTTAAGAAATTGATCCACCTCGGAAGCTTTTTGCGGCCCTTGTGAGTAGAGTTCTTTGAAATATCTCTGGAAACACTTTCTAATTTCCTCAGGTTTCTGAACCATTCTCCCTTCAATCTCTAGATTTGTAACTGTATTAAGCTTTTGTCTCTTTTTCAACTGCCAGGCTAGCAGTTTCCCACACTTATTCGCTGATTCAAAGGATCTTTGTTTCATTTGTTTAATTTTCCATTCCACCTCTTGATTTATCAATTTTGAATATTGCGCCTGGAAAAATTTCACTTCTCTTAGCACATCCTTCGACTTAGGCCTAGATCTTAATTTTTTCTCTCCTTCTCTTATTTTCTCCAATATCTTCTCCTTCTTTTCATTCCAGAGCCTTTTCTTAATCGTGTTTTGTTGTATTAGAAACCCTCTCATGACTGCCTTGCTTGCGTCCCAGATTATTCTTTTTTCCACGGTGGTATTCAAATTTATCTCAAAATAGTCCTTTAAAGTTTTTTGGGCCTTCTTAACAATCTCCTGATCTCTTAATATAGTGTCATTCATTTTCCATCTAAAGGATCCAGTTGTATTTAGTCTCAATTCCACTTTCAAAGCATTATGGTCGGAGCAGGTTTTTGGGCAGATTTCCACTTTTCTAGTCTTAGGTGCCAGTCCTCTAGTTGTCCATATTTGGTCGATTCGTGTCCATGTCAGATGAGCTTCAGAAAAGAAAGTTCCTTCTTTCCCTAGAGGGTTCTTAACCCTCCATATGTCGATTAAGTCCATATTGTCAGTCATTTCAAAAAAGGTTTTAGGTAGTCTGCCATCTTTCGATATGTTGGCACTTTGTGACTTATCCATGTTTACAGACACAACCCCATTCATATCACCCAACATAATGATGTTATTATAGTCCAAGTAATCCAGCATAGTCTCATGCAGCTTCCTGAAAAATTCCGATTTTCCCTCATTTGGAGCATATATTCCTAATATCAAAAATTTTTCTCCTTGTGTCTGTATTTCAATCGCCAAAATTCGGCCATGTTCATCTTTAAATAAGAATTTCGGTGACAGGCTCTCCTTTGCATATATCACCACTCCTCTTTTCTTAACTTTATCCGAAGAAATAAATTCTTGGCCTAGTCTTTTATTAATTAGCACTTTTCTGTGGAGCCTTGTCACATGTGTTTCTTGTAGGCAGATAACGTCCAATTGTTCCTTTTTCAAAATGTGAAAAACTTTTCTTCTTTTTTCCGGGGAATTTCCGCCATTTATGTTCCAACTAAGAAGCTGCAGAGACATCCTGATTCAATTGACGGGTCCTACAATGGGGTGTCTAAGTTTCCCTCCGATCCCGGAGGTGGTAGTGCTGGTCCAGATCCAGGTGGTATGACTCTTGAAGGTGGTCCCGGTGGTGGTGGAGGCCAAGAAGCTGCAGCTCCTTTTTGCAGGTCCTCCTCGTGGTCGTATAGGAACTTCTGCTGGTCTTCAGGTGATTTCATTTTTATTTTCCTTCCTTTGTAAGTAAATGAAAGTCCTTGTGGAAACTCCCACCTATAAGGAATTCCGTTGTGTCTCAACAATTTAGTCAAGTCTATATAGGTAGTCCTAAGTTCCAAGAGATATTTGGGTATATCTCTGTAAATTTCAGCCTTTTTGCCTTCTATCTCCAAAGATTTCTTGAAATGTAGGCCTAATATCTTATCCCTCTCTTCTCTTGATCTCAAAATAACTAAGCAGTCTCTGGACTTGTCTTTCTTTACAGATTTTCCCAGTCTAAAGGCTGTCACAATTTTAAAGTCCTTTTCTTCCTCAATTCCCCAGAATTTGGAGAACAAAAGTGTCAGAAATCCCTCTAGGTTGTCTTTCTCCAGTTCCAGGATAGCCCTTATCCTGAGATTGTTTTCTTTACTTTTCAATTCAACCAATGACAGGTAGGCTTGTTGTTCCCCTACCTGTCTTTTCAGAGGCCTTACTTCCCCTTTAATTTCATCAACCTTTATATTCGCCTGTTCTGCTTTTTGGTTGGCTTCCACAGCTAATTTGTAGTTTTCAGCCGTAGCTCCTTGCAGTTTTTCAATCGCCTGGGTGTGCTGCGAAACCTGTTCAGTTAATCTGCCAATAGAGGATGTAGCTTGGTCAATTTTTGATGTTTGATTATCCACTTTTTGATTTAAAACTGCCAGTTGTTCCAAAATTTGTTTCAAAACTGTTTCAGATCCTCCAGTTGCCATATCTTCTGTAGCAGGCTGTACAAATTCCACCTCCTGTGCTGTCAGCACAGTTGGGACGGATGATCTGCGATGATGAGTTAAAGTTGTTTGCATAAGTTGCCCAGATTTTTTCTCTTTTTCTTTATCTTTGGCTTTAGCTGCTCTTGTTCTCCCTGAGCCGCTCATTCCACACCTGCCTCTGTTCAAGGTCAAATGATCTTTTGTCCCATGAGAAAGACGAGTCCAAAGTATAAACAATTAAACCACAAAGAATTTCAATAAAGTTCAATTCCCAGGCCACTATACTTCCACAATCCTCTAGGGGGAGTATTTCAAAATTTCAAAAAAGGAAGGAACTATTTTCTGCCATTGAAGTTCCTATATTCCCCATGTTTAATTTTTTTAATTCCAATGCACAAAAGGAAGGTTTCCAAAGCTTCCAGTTTCTTAAACTCCAGCCACAAGGTGTCAAAGGAGGTCTCAGCAACAATGTTAAACGTTAATATCTCAGTCCATGCAACAGTTTAAGTCTCTGCTACAATGTCGTCAGTTTGACAGCAGTTTGACAGTTCTCTTCTATACACTGGCAGCCCGATGACGGGGTTACCCCTTTTAATTCCGTTTAGTTCAAAAATAGGGGGACAGTTCCTGAAGGCAAAAGTCCATAAATTTCACAATTCTTTCCCTTTTCTCCTCAAAGATACACAGTCTATCAATGCACTCTTTCTTCCACTTTTACAGTCCCTTTTAAACACTTCAGCTCGCTTCAGAGCCCTTGCTTTGATCTAATTAGCAGAGTCGGGAGGCGGACTTCCTGTTACTCGCCTCCCGTTTTCAGCCGAATTTCTCCAATTTGGTTAAAGATTTAAACCCTTTACTCACGGGTATGTTGCTCCAATTTCGATGTTTTCAGGAAGAAAGGTCGGCGCTCATCAGCAGCAGCAGCGCGGCTTTGCATCCACGAAAAGAGCGATGAACTCACAGCGCCGCTCCCCCTTTCACGTTCCGGAGCCTCTTACGAGGCTCCTTCTCCGCTTCTGGGGGGGCTCAAGGCGCCCGCCGAGTCCCACGGCCGCAGGCTCACTCTGCCTGCGGTTTTTCTTGATGGGTCTCCGCTTTGCCGTAGCGGACGACCCTTTTTCGCGGAGCCCCTCTTCACAGCGCGAAGAGGACCGCCATTGCTGTTTCGCGCCGCCTCCGGAAGTCCTATTACTTTGTTTCAACTATAGACTTATACTTCTACAGATTTTCAAAGATTGACAGATGTGTGTTCATTTGATTTCAAATATATTAGAGAATTTACAAGTGTACACATTTTGTTTTGGTTGTACTAAATCATGTATATCATGCAGTGCTATCCAATTAAAAGGAAGCACAGAGAGCACCAAACTGTCCTAGCAGGCATGGCGATGTCTATTGCAGACATATGCACACCCAATCAGATTACAGACCTGGTTCTTCCATGTGGGCAATGATCCAGTTGAAAGCCACCTCAGCACCCATGTTGCCTGTGTAGTAGACAGCTTTACGGCATGCTTCCAGTGGAAAACCCATCTCAGCTAGCTGCATCACTGAGGATTCATCAATATCTGGAGCTGAAAGAGAGAGAGAGGACATTCCCAATGTGAGAAGCTGTCAAACAAAACAAGAGCAAAGCAAAACACCAGGGCTTTGTGTTTCAACTGTGGCACAAAATGTGCAGTTTTCATAGAATTGAGAACCTGCAATTTGCTGCCCATTTCAAAACCTTTCTGGCCCTCATAATTGTAATAAAAAGGTTGAGGCAGCATCTGTTGGAAACTCCAACCATCCAGTAAAAAGAGAAAGACGGTTAACTTTACATCTCTATATCCCTTCCCATCGCTGCCACCATCCTTAATCTCTCCTCTAATATTAATCACTCATCTTTTTTCCATTTCTGAGCCCGGTCCTGTTTTTGAGATTTCCAAATGCTGAAAATGCCTTTTAATTCTCACACACTTTGCATGCTTAGCAGATCTGCTCTCCTGTTAATTTATTCAAATTGTAACGTTCAGGCTTTTAAAAAAAATCTTGTCCAGAACACACAACCCTAGAATTAGTGTGCATGGAATGTGCACACATTAGTGTGCATAGGATGTCACATTCAATTTTATACTTGCTAAGACCAGCAGACAACTGAACATCTGGGCAACTTTCTACAATGATCTTGCATTTACACAGGCTCAGTTTCGCTCTAAAGAATAATACAGCATAAATCACTCGGAGAAATATGGACATGCACTACTGAGATGCAAGCACATAAATGGTTATGAGAGCCTACAAAGATCAGTTGAGGCATTTGCTATTCCCTATGCTGAGACAAATGAACATTTCAGAGGGATAGCGACGCTAGCTTCCCAGGTTGTTCTGTACCACAGCTACTCCAAATTTTAAGGTTTACTCACATACATTACTGGAGCCTCAGCAACAGATTTGCAACTAAGGTTTGGCAAAAGGGTAAGCTGAAGGCAATAGCTTCAGTCAATTTAAGCTCAGACAGGATTGCCAATGTTATGGTTCATCGTCCACAGGAATCCACAATTCCATTGTGGGGTGTATGTGTGTAAGGCAGAATGCAAAGTGAGGGCAACTTTCAATAGTCTTGGAACCATAATCTATTGCACAGCTGGAAGCAGACATTTCTTAGGACACTCTGGCCCTTAGCACTAAAAGCCAGTCACTTGAGCAAATTGGCATAGGGAATACAGAATGAAGACCATACTATTAGCTTCAAGTGAGCCATTAACTGTCAAGCAAACAGCCCCAATATTCTAGGTGCAACAGCAATGCTCTGTCTACTAGATAACTAAGGCTGGAAGTCTTCAATGTAATGCAGAGCGGGAGACCTCTAGTCCAGAGAACCTCCCCATCTCACCTGTGGGCCTCTCCCCCGTTGACCCTGCCCACTTCCTCAGTGCTTTTCACAACCCATCAGTGTTAGGTTTAATGTTTTATATTTCTACTTGCTGGGTTATGTTGGCATTGGGCATCCTGGTTGTGGTGTGCCCCTCCCCAGAGAGGCTCACCTTGAATGTTCCTTGTGGTTATTTTCACACGATGTAAAGTTTTTTAAAAAAATTCTCAGGACTTTAAAAAAAAACACCCCGCAATATTTATGTTTTGAATCACTGCTTGAATAATGTTATTGGGCAGCCTATATAAAATACCAAAAATCAACCAAAAAAAAAAATAACAATCAATTATGCAATTCTCCCACCACCATATTCAGGCACATTCCAAGGTGATTTGATTCAATTCAATGGGGATTTGTTAAAAAGCTAAATCTGCCCCTCTTTATTCCCATCTGACAAACTGGGCCCTGGGGTCAGAAGATGTTCGTTTGCAGAAAAAGAAAATATGTCTCTCAATGGCCAAATGGAATCTCCAGTACCCTCTGAATACTAGGAAGCCAAAACAAACAACGAGGGAGAGCTGTTGTCATCATGCCCTATTAGTAGGCTTTCCAGAAGTATTTGGCTGGCTACTGTTGGAAGCAAAAGACTGTTTCATGGGTTTGATCCAACAAGGCTATTCCAATGGCAATACATAAATCTGATGCTCCGTCCAATGTGGGAGCAAAGAATTATGCCAAAGAAAATTAGCATTCCCAAGCCTTGAACCAATTGTGAGGGAGTAAAGATGAAGACGATTCCAACACAGGAGAGCAGTCTCTGATGTTTCCCTGGTACTTTTCACGTCTTCCACCAAACAACCAAGCAAACATTAAGAATAGGTTGGAAGACATTCAAACCAATGGCACAATTCAAAGCCCAAAGAGAAGAACTTCCATGCATCTCTCTACAGACAAAGAGCCCCTGTGCAGCAGCAAATAAGTTCACTAAAACAGCCTTAAAAAATAAATAAAGCCAACATTGAAATGAAATGAAATGAAATACATACGCTCCATGAAATGGTTCGTCATGCCATCTGAAAGTGAAGAAAGCAAAGTGAGGGAGTGTGCACTGGGATGGCGAGAGAGAGGAAGCTGGCCAGTTCTGCGTTGGGTGCAAACACTAGATCCTATCACTGCTATAGAGTCAAGGCCTTGTTGGGACATTAGATGTGCTTGATTCCATAGGACTAGGGCTTCAGATCTGGTCATGGGGATCTGTGCCATTGGCCTAGCCAATTATGCTCAGCCCACCTTCCCCTGCTTCTTTGCATAGGTGTGTGCACACACCTGCAGGCTGACCACATCTAAGCATCTCCTCTAACTCAGATCCTCAATCTTCTATGTACTTTGTGGCCCACCAGAACTACCCCAATGCCTATACTTGAGTAGGCTTCCTTGATCATGAGCTCCCCATTCTCCATTGATTGCTCCTCATATTACTTCCAGGTTGGGTCTTCAGAGCTCAGTCTCAATTCCTGCCTGCACACCATGCAAAATTTTGCCAAGGAATGGAATCCCACTTACTAAACCAGGAAACAGGCCTCAATTCTATAACTGGCTACTTCTCTCACACCCATAAGCCCAGCGCCCAATGGCTGCGGTGCAAAGGATGTGCCATGGAGATGTTGGAGCTTGTCGTCCCAGAAGAAGTCCCATGTGAACAGGTAGGGAGCAAAAGTGACAAAGGAACAGAAAAGAAGTTCAACTAACAGTTGTGGTGGAGAATGGTGGGGGAGTAGAGATCCTCGTGGTAGCAGGCAGTACCTTTGGGGTCATCAGGAATGATAATGGGCGGAGAGATATCTGGGAGCTCCTCCTCTCCTGGTTGGAGGCCTGTGGCACGGAGGTGACTGATGTCCAGAAGATCTGGCATGTCTATGGAAACATCTGCAAACACAGCAGAGCAAATAAGCCTATAGATACATTACAGGAACATTGGGTTGGGGGGAGAGGCTCAGTTAATTTCATTGTACACAGGTTGTACACTGACAATAAAGTTATTATTAAAGCACCCAGTGCTTTAGTTCTAAACCAAAAAAAAGTAGGGACTGATTCTCCATAACAATGGTTTCTGTGCTCTCAGGGAATCCCTTGAAACCTTACAGGAGAACCCAGGACAACTGAATATAGAACAGAATATTCAGAGCACATACCAAGCTTCTTAGGTATCCAATCCAAGCCAAAAGTGAACTTCTTTATCTGTACTACCAGGTACTCGGGAAATGAGGCAAAGCGAGAGGTTCTGGAAACAAAAGCAATTTAATGTGAATGAAGCTGAGCCGTAGGAATGAAAAACCAAAAGAGTGCTGCACTCAGAAACAGATTCATGCTGGAAGAATGGAAGGAGACTGAAAGATCTGTATTGGGACCAGTGACTTTTTAATTTGTTCAAAAGCAATCTGGAGTCTGGTCTGATCCAGGAGGAATCCTCTTATGTACCTAATATGTAGCTGGGAGTGGGAATTTGGAGGCAATGGGGAGCAAGGAAAAACCCACAAACACAGATACAAAGGTTCCTGAATTTAATCCTATTTTTATTTGTATTCCCAAGCCATTCAGGAGGCTGCGATTGAAGCTTCTTAAGGACATCTCTCTCTACTAACATGCATACCCATGTATAGGACTAATTGCAGACTCACTTAACTCCAGCAGACTTGGCTTGAAGGGCACTGCTCCAGAAGTCTTCTACATTATCTGGTTCTGAAAAGGCCTGCAAACAGGCACTAAAAGGGATTTTGGCACGTACAAGCTCCGGCAGGGGTCTCCTTGCAGTTTCAGCTTCTCTCCTCTTTAGTTCGTAAGCAATCAGTTCATCTAACCAGGAACACAAGCAACAACAGACAGCCATTGTGTGTAGAGAATGGACAACCTTATGTGAGGCACTCAGATAATAAATACTGCATTCTCACATGCAGTCTCCCTCAAGTTTCTCCCCTCACTAACCATAAGCATGGTTTGTTATTTTGATATCTAGGATTTTACAGTTAAGGTTGAAGTTGGTTAGGAAGACATAGTAAGCTGCCTCATACCAAGTCCACACAAATCAGTTTTGTCTACACAGATTGGCAGTAACCCGCTTGGTTCCAGGTAGACGTCTTTCCCAGCTTTACCTGAAGAAGCTAGAGATGAGTTATGACCTTTTCCCAGAGGTCAGTCAGTGTGGACAATTCTGAGCTGGATAGACCAATAGTCTGACTCAAGACAAGAATATTTCCTGTGTCACCATTCCCCCATGATGCAATATACAGAACAAAGGGGAACATTGGGTACACTCAACTGTCACTTCAAACAGGTCAGCAGTGTTGCCCAACAGGAGTAACTAGTGCCATGCATGAAAATAATCCTCTGTAACACTCTGGGATTCCATCTCAGCTAACACAGAAGAGGTTCCCTCAAAGTGCAAATTCCCACTGATCATCATGAAGTATTCCATTTAATCCATCTGGTCTCAGACGTTCATAATATTTTAAAGGACAGCATTTCAGGTATTTTGCATCCCAGTAAAACTAAGGATGGTATCACACATGCATGTGTGTGCTGCTGTGGGTTAAACCACAGAGCCTAGGACTTGCCAATCAGAAGGTCGGCGGTTCGAATCCCCGCAACAGGGTGAGCTCCTGTTGCTCGGTCCCTGCTCCTGACAACCTAGCAGTTTGAAAGCACGTCAAAGTGCAAGTAGATAAATAGGTACTGCTCCGGTGGGAAGGTAAATGGCGTTCTGTGCGCTGCTCTGGTTCACCAGAAGCAGCTTAGTCATGCTGGCCACATGACCTGGAAGCTGTACGCCAGCTCCCTTGGCCAATAAAGCGAGATGAGCGCTGCAACCCCAGAGTCGGTCATGACTGGACCTAATGGTCAGGGGTCCCTTTACCTTTACTTTAGAGGCTGGATGAATGAACTGATTTCTCTTTCTCTCTCTCTCTCGGCAAAGTTTTATCTGTGAAGTTAAATCTAGTTAAATCTGTAAGGGCTCATTCACACATGCAAGCCATTGTGATGCTGGAATAACATGCATGCGTGAATAAACTGAGCTGAACCCAGAAGTTTCATATGAAGGACCCAAAAACCAACACATGCAAAGTAACCTAATTCCCGCCTAACCTTTGTTCACTGCAGCTTCCATTGCTACAGGCAACTGCATGAGATAGTCCACCCTCTCGGTATATCGGACTTTCCTGGACTGGCAGCACTGTGTACGTTCCTCCACCAAGAACCGGAAGACATCGGTTGGGTTTTCTGAACCAATGGGGTTCCTCTGAAGGGAGAAAACAGGTCATACCTCTTCGACAATCATGACAGCGCAAGAATAACCAGGCCAGATGCGAAGATCCAAAGTACATCTCCTTGTTGTCCTAGTTTCTGAGCTGGGGTGATGCTGACGAGAACCTAAGGAGAGCCTGCTGAATCAGGCCAAAGGCCTATCTAGTCCAACATCTTGTTCTCACAGTGGCCAACCAGATGTCTGTGGGAATCTAGGGAGCAGAAGAGCACAAGAGCACTCTCCCCACCCGTGGTTTCAAGCAACTGGTATTCAGAAGTGTTGCTGATTATAGGAAGGAGCCACACTGAAGCTGTTCCATACTCTCATAGTGACATAGGAAGAGTAGTTTAGTTTTAACACTCGAAGCACTAAGACATTAAGAGTCCAATTACAGGAATTGGTGGAGATGGCTCAATTGACTAGCAAACTCAGAGGAAACTCAAAGCAAAAATTTGCGAAAAAATGGGATGGTTATAGAAGATATGTTCAAAAATACAATAATAGTTTTGCTAGCATTCAAGTGATAAAGGAAGTAAAAGGAGGTGGATAACAATTAAGGATTTATTATGTTTTCAGAATGCATTGGAAAAATTATGTAGAAAGGTTTATTGTTTTGTGTACATTCCATTGTAAGATAAAACATATGCGAAGGGACTTGACAGGAAGTCAGTGCTGAAGAAAAGATTTTGTAAAATAAAAGGGGGAAAATATTTACTTTCATTGTTATCTTTTGGTGTGTGTGTGTCTGTACATATGTGTGTTTTTGCATGGAATGTTTGGGAGGAAATAAGATGGTAAATAACATAAAATATTGATGTATGTAATTTTTATTTCTCAATTATATTTAGTGGTAGCATGGTTGTAATGTTTTTTGTAACATAAAATCATTCAATAATATATATATATATATATTAAAAAGACATTAAGAGTTCAAACTGACATACTACCTCTTCAAAATGAAATTTCAACAGCCATATTGAAAACTTGCAATTGTCATGACCGATACCCATTGCATTTTAGGGGAAGGGAGTGTTATGTGTTATGTCTCAAAACCATCACAGAGAGTACAAGACAGGCAGAAATTAAATTTCTCACACTCCAAAAGGAAGAAATGATAAGAAGAGCCTGCTGGATCAGGCCAATGGCCCAACTAGTTCAGCATCACAAATTAATCCTGATCATTAATTTTAACAGGTCTACTCTGAGTAGGACTCGCATTGACTACAACCCCTACTTTGCAATCAAGTAGTACCGACACAACTGGGTGGTGGGAAATAATCACTACAATGCTCTATGCGCACAATTGTGAAAGTTTCTCTGGCCTTGTCATCACTGTCCAAGAAAAAAAGCTTTCAGTAAGTACTTAGCTCCCATGTCAATACTTAACAGACTCATGAATTGATTTTTATTAATTTATTTCATGGAACTCCTCAAGATAAAATATGTTAAGGCACTAAACGTCCATTCACTCAATTGATTTATCTGAAAGGAAATGTCCCGATTTTGCTGAATTAGTTGCTGGAAATAGCAATTATTTTATTTTATTTTATTTATTATTATTATTATTTTGTAAAGATCAAAGAATCATCTCCCTTTCCTCCGTTGTCTTCCCTACTGCTGTGGCTCACCATGGGACCTGGTGGTGAAGTCCGCATAATAAATCTAGCAGCAGCAGCAGCAAGATTTCCTGTGTAAGTTCCTTGGGGCAAAGACACATCTTATTTTGCTGATGTAAATCTACAAAGGTGCCATGTACACCTCTGGTACCACACCAATCGATCAATCATTTTACACCAAAACTACTATATTGTACAGTAAGAAGCGGCTGGCGCTGTGGGTTAAACCACAGAGAGCCTAGGACTTGCCGATCAGAAGGTCGGCGCTTCTAATCCCCGTGACAGGGTCAGCTTCCGTTGCTCGGTCCCTGCTTCTGCCAACCTAGCAGTTCAAAAGCATATAAAAGTGCAAGTAGATAAATAGGTACCGCTCCGGCAGGAAAGTAAACGGCGTTTCCTTGCGCTGCTCTGGTTCGCCAGAAGCGGCTTAGTCATGCTGGCCACATGACCTGGAAGCTGTACGCCGGCTCCCTCGGCCAATAAAGCGAGATGAGCGCCGCAACCCCAGAGTCGGTCACGACTGGACCTAATGGTCAGGGGTCCCTTTACCTTTACTATACTGTACAAGACTAACATACCATTTTTGTCTGATACAAGCAAAGACAAGACAAGTAGTGGCTAACCCTTGCTCACCTCTATGAGATGTATAAGGTGCAGGAGAAACTCTTGTGCATCTTGCTGCCGATTGGAGGAGAATTCAGGGTGCCCTTTGCTTACAAAAGCTTTGAACATGCGAGGAGAGATGCCATTGTGCTGAGGCTAAAAAAAACCAGAATAAAATATGCCATGACGCTTTGTAATTAATGCTTTGTTGCATGTGACAAAAACGGCGCTCTGTACCACTGTTAATGATCCTCCTTCCACATCTTTCTCAGTATCAAGTTACCCAAAGAGCTATTCCCATTGGGAGAGGAACAGATTTAATTATTTGCCCAAAGGTACACATGGGAAGTTTAGGGATGAACTGGTGCAATTCACAACACCGCTTGATAGCGTATGCATGTTCTACGTGAGGCGGGAGGTGGCAGCAAGTCTTTAGGTACCCCCACAACCCCAGAAAAAGACGAAATGGCATGCATTTGTGACTCCAAATGTACATAATGACATCACATAATTTGCAATAAAGCAGGATTATTATTCTTTTTAGTTTAGTTATGGTTGTTTTAGGTAACACTCTTCCTGCCCAACTACACAGCTTACAGGGATTGTCTTTACATTTCCCCACATCTATGGAATGATTTCAGGGAGGTGAAGGGAGATACTGGGAATTCTGAAAACTATTTTGGGCAATACGCATATGCCCTCCACTGCCCTGCAGACAGAAGGAAAGTCAGAACAAAACTCCAGCTACCTTGTATGCTGCTTAGTTCTGTGTCAGAAAGCTTTAGAAAATATAATATAATATTTTAAAAAATCAAACCTGCCAGACAACAGGCAGCATAGGTCCATGCTGCCTTCATGCAACACAAGTAGGGCAGCATTATTTATCTATTTCATTTCATTTCTGAATCGCTTCCCATGAGGGATCTCAAAGCCATTGACAATATAAACACATACAGCAAATATATTTAAAAACACATTTTAAAAATGGTTATAAATATAAAAATTGGAATGGCACATACATAAAAATCAATCCAAAACACAAGGCAAGGTAACAGCCAGGATAAAGATTTCAGAAGGCTTGTTGAAAGAGGGACGTATCAAGATTCAAGGGTTTTTAGGTAAGCCAGCATGATCAGTGATTGGAGATGATGGGAGCTGTAGCCCTTGTCTTCCAGAAAGCACATGGGTAAGGGGCAGGAGGAATGCAGATGCACGAACTGCTGGGCCAGGAGAACTGGGAACCTGGGCAATGCAATGTTGGACGCATTCACAGTATGGGCTGAAACTGATTTAATAGCCATCCCCTCTTGTGAAGCCTGTAGTTTTGGTTGCATGAGAGAAGGATAAGAACACATGAAGAACTCTGGCAGATCAGATCAAGGGTCCATCTGGTTAGGGCATGAAGACTATTGCTCTTCTGCCATGTTTGCTCTTGCTCTTGGTATTGAAAGACATGGAAGATGCTGGCTGCGGTTTATGAGAGGTGTAATCCAACATCTTGAGGGCACCATGTTTGCTACCTTTGAACACTCCCCTCCTTATACCACCCTCCCCCAAATCTCCTGTTTGTTTACTTTGGTAAAGCGTCCTCTATGGAATTTCCTTCTACCAAGCTAATCTGCTGCAGTCCACAGGCAAATTTTAAACTGTGTGTGAGTATGTTTGTTTTTGTGTGTGTGTGTGGGAGAGAGAGAAAGAGCGCGCGCGCACACACACACACACACACACACTCACTCTGAGAGCAAACAAGAGAGAAAATTCTGGCAACGCTTTCCCCATCAACAGTTGCAAAACCATTTAGCTATAAATAAGCTGGGTCAGATCATTCAATCTCTCACATGAACGCTTTGGGCAGGAGGCGCCCAATGACGTCGTCCAACGATGGATGGATTCCAAGGATGCAAGAAATTAAAATATACAGCAGCTCTCTATGAAGTGTGTTTACAGGCACCATGTAAATTGCCACGGTATCAGTGTGAAAAACAAGGTAGATATATCTGAGTAAATCTGATGGACCATTTTTACACTAAACTTGGCATTGCCTGTCAGAAATAAGAGTGTGTGAGGAAGAAAATGTAAAATTAATCATTGCTATGACGCTTCTGTTTCGACTGCATTGCCTCTCATGATGGCAGTGCATTAATATGAACTAAAGCTGAAATGTGCTCCTTTGCTAAATAGGTTTTGAACTTACGTTTTTCATGGGGCGGGGGAGGGGGCAGGCAAACAGGTAGTTCCACTGAGACGGTCAAAGAAAGCAAAGAAAGCCACTCTCTATGGCCCAAAAGGTATTCTGGAGTCACACATAATATGAAAGTCGTGATTTTGTACAGGTTGCCCGAGAGATTGGGGCAGAGGGGGGCAGTAACATGGAGAGCAAGGAAACCATCCTTCAAAAACACAGAGAACTGGATGGTGAAGCTTTGCAAAACATCAGCAACGGGATTTGCATTGGTCTTGTTTTGTTTCTGTAGGTTATATAGGCAGAAAACTCTTTGGCTGCACTGAGTTTGGGCACCCCAGTTCACATTGGTTAGGAGGCTCCGCTGATGCCTCTCATCCAATCCTCCACCCATGTCCAAGTCAAAGCACCCTTTACTCCACCGATCACACAGAGGCTCAACACTTTCCTCATCAATAATAAATAAACATAATAATAAAATTTTATTTATATCCCGCCCTCCCCAGCCAAAGCTGGGCTCAGAGCGGCTAGCGACAGTAAAATAATACAGCATTCTAAAATCAATTCTAAAATCAGTTCAAATCAAATTAATGGCAACCATTGGGCTAGTGTTCTGTGAGGATTACCAAAGGAGGGGGTCAGGCTGTGCCTTGCCCTAAGGCCTGGTGGAGCAGCTCCGTCTTGCAGGCCCTGCGGAAAGATGTCAAGTCCCCCAGGGCCCTAGTCTCTTGTGACAGAGCATTCCACCAGATTGGAGCCACAGCCGAAAAAACCCTGGCTCTGGTTGAGGTCAGCCTAACCTCCCTGTGGCCTGGGACCTCCAAGATGTTTTTGTTTGAAGACCGTAAGGACATACCAGGAGAGATGGTCCCGTAGGTATAAGGGTTCTAGGCCATATGGGGCTTTAAAGGTTAAAACCAGCACCCTAAACCTGATCCTGTACTCCACCGGGAGCCAGTGCAGCTGGAATAGCACCAGGTGAATGTGATCTCGCAGCGAGGACCCCATAAGAAGTCTTGCTGCGGCATTCTACACCCGCTGGAGTTTCTGGGTCAGTCTCAAGGGCAGCCCCACGTAGAGCGAGTTACAATAATCCAGTCTGGCGGTGACCGTCGCGTGGATCACAGTGGCTAGGTCAGGGCGAGAGAGGTTAAGGAGCCAACTGCTTAGCTTGGTGGAGATGAGAAAATGCCGCCTTCGTTATAGCTGCAATCTGCGCCTCTTCATCAACGCAGCAACTCCAGCAAATAGCATGACCCTTGGGAAAAGGCTACTGGAAACATGATGCTGATCCAAGACGAGAGTGGCAAGAGTGGTTTTACTCTGCCACAAAACCCCTTGGCCTAACTTGGCCTAAAACTCTTGGCCTATCTTCAACGAGACAATTCTTGTAAAGGTAAAACGGAATTCCATGCATGTTACTCCAGAGTTACTATCCAGAGGATAGGCAGGATACAAAAGTGGGAAGCTGTGGTTTCTCCCATTGCCCCGGCCTCAGCCATTGGCTGCAGGGGTGAGCAAAACAAGAATTCTGCTCTTGCCATAAGGCAATAATAGGGGGTGGATGAAGAGTAGTAAAAGAAAACCCACTGAGAAAGCTCACCACTACTGGCTCCCATCCTGGCTTGAGCCAGCCGTACACACGTTCTACTATGCATGGAGTTCAGATTTTGGAACACCACTAAAAACAACCAAGAAGCAAGATCTGCAGCGGTAGATCAAAACACTTCATATGTTGGCAGAGGCAACGCAGCCACCTCATCAGGACCAGGTGCTAAAATGCACAGGCTCTCCCTAGAACTAACTTGCGCTCAGGTAGTCGTGTGAATAAGCTCCAATTCTCCCCATCTTATTTAGGGACTCTATAAACAGAGGACTGCTATTAAAGAATTGTGAGCTAATCGATAAAGCAACCACATTTAAACAAATTTTCGTTTTAGAAAAGCCTCCATACAGCTGCCTTTCTATAGTTCCTGAAGGGTGCAATAGCTTAGATGAGGGTAACCAAGCTGCTACTTAAAGTGGCAGCAGGGCTTCTGGAGAAGGATGAAATGAAGGATGTAAGGTCTCAGGCACTTCATCTTTAAAGGAAAAATCACCCCCTGCCACTATCATTTAAAAGGAAATGCCATCTTTGGGACCATCTTGCTGCTAAACAAATACACAGTGGTACCTCTGGTTACAGACGCTTCAGGTTACAGACTCTGCTAACCCAGAAATAGTGCTTCAGGTTAAGAATTTTGCTTCAGGATGAGAACAGAAATCGTGCTCCAGTGGCGCGGCAGCAGCAGGAGGCCTCATTAACTAAAGTGCTGCTACAGGTTAAGAACGGACCTCCAGAACAAATTAAGTACTTAACACGAGGTACCACTGTAGCCCTAATTAGCAACTTGGATGGGTGACCACTAAGAACCCAATTCAGGGAAAGATGTATTTTTAATAAGAATAAGAATAAGAATAAGAATAAGAATAAGAATAATAGGTACAGGAGGTGAGTCCTTTAAAAAAGGATGGGGGTTATGCCATCTTTAACATTTTATATTTAATCCCTTATTTAAGCAGGAACATACCAGAACCAAAACAGCCTCCCAAAAGCAGAAGGTGAATATCTTTAACTATTGGCCCTAACCCATTAGAATTTGCCTTAGCTGACTAAAATTAGCTTTGAGTAATTACTCAGTTCAAAGTTTTAAGCTTTTTTAAAAAAAATGTGTTACAGATTTAAAATGATTTCAAACAAATAATTAGTCTTCTGGTTGAACTTGCAACCCTGCTATAAATACACCACTGCGTTTACTCTGAGTAGTTCTTCCAGGAACAAAAATTCCTCTCCAGCTACTGCATCTCCTGTATCCATTACATGGTGACCTTTCCTTTCCAAACACACCACCTTAGAGAGGGAGAGGCAGGGTGGGGACATTGTGAGTTTCCAAGTTTTAGGGTAACAAAAGATTGACAGCGACACAAAACGCTAACTGGACACAAGCTGAACTATAAAAGCAAAGATTATACGGCAGGCATCCATAAATATATCATTTTTTTTAATCCCCCAGTGGGCCAAACATACTAGCTCCGAGCACTGCTTCCAGAATGGAACAATACTGCCTCAGTAAAGGAAAGATAAATAAATAGAAGGCTGTCCTCAACCGCTCAGAGGTGCTAAAGTCAAATCTGTGCTGCATTCCTTGCTGCAGTTCTTAAAAATATTCAGGTTTGTCCTGTTTCTATATGCATTTACTCTGGCTAGGACTCTGGGCTGCTTTTGGGGTATATCTGCCACCAGCAGTTATCAAGATTTCTGCCTTCAGGGCTTCATTCCACAATGAGCCACCTTGGCAAGGAACCACAGCAGATTTGCTACGGCACTGCCAATGCATTATCGATTGTGTCTAAGAACGTGTTCTGGGGAGCCATGCTCAGTTGATGCAGGGCACAGACCAGATCCGTCGACAGAGGTGTAGCTAGGTGGGGAGTGGCACACCGTGGGGGGCGGCACTTATCGCAGGGCCTGCAGGCGCCCTAGCCACGCATGTCTCTTGGGTGGGCTGGGTGCCTGCAGGCTCTGCGCTGCCCAAAACAGCAGCATGGGGCTTGCGTCTGCCCGCCTCCCCCAGGCTCAGCCTCCCTACAGCTGTAGGTGAGGTGGCAGTGAGGCTCCACACAGCACGCCCTGCCCCGGTTTGGCCCGCCCAGTGGGCGGCTTGCCCCACCCCCATGAGCAGCTTGCCCTGGGCACCCAAGCAGCTAGCTACGCTGTTGCCTGGATACCTCTTCTGTTAGAATTCCTGCTCCATGATTGCAGTCATGGGATTTTTGTCTTCCACATGACAGTGTTATGTTTTGACTCCGTACTGTAGGAAGTGACGGAGACGGGATGTTTGTGCTACTGTGTTCCGTGAAGTGAGACTATTGTCCTTTGTTCTTTTTCTCTTTGCTGTCTGATGCTAGAGAGAAAGGGAGCCATGTTGCAGTGCTCCGTGTGTGTTTATATGTAAAGTAGATTAGCCAAAATGCTGAATTGCTGAGGTCTGTTACACAACTGTGCATACTCTACGGATCCCTAAGTGTGCTGGTGTCGGTTGGCATCAGTCACTGTGATGTTCGGGCTGAAGAAAGCTTATGAAGCTCCCGAACGATCGTCCAGGAGGGAGGGAACATGCCAATCGTGCATGTGTCTCTGCCAGGGTCCTACTCGAGTGTAGGCTGAACTCCTGACATCTTCTACCTAGTTATCAAGCTGTGCATGCTAGGTAAATACCTTGTGTTCTTCTTTCATCACCTGTTCAATGAGCTCAGATTTCGTTGGTGGTTTAGAGTATTGGCCTGAAAGGAGGCCATGTCCCAATTTAGCCCTGTAGTAGAGGGAGGGGGGTAGGGGTGGGGTGGGAGTAGGGAAGGAGAGAGAAAGCACACAAAATGTTTCCCACCAGGCTCAGAGTAGGGAGAAAACAGCAGGAGGGTGAAAGTAAGGCTAAATGTGGCCCATCTGTTAACACACCCCCTGAACACACATCCTTACTATGATCCAACTAAGTTTCTTCCCTCTTGGCACCCCCGTAGTGTTAGCTATGTGGGAGAAAACACTCTCCATACCACATAGCTATGCTTATTACAAACAACAGGACTACTCTGGTGAAAGTCCAGGTCAAATCAAAGACAGCGATCAGATCAAAGTCAATCATGCACAATCATTTCTCAAATGTCACAGGTGGTTCCAAAAATAAATTAAATGAAAATTGTAAAGCAGCAATACAAATACTGAACAAACAAAATCAACAAATGCTTGGCACTCTCCACAGAATGGAAACAGCTAAAGTCAGCTTTATAATCAATTACATCCTATAAGATAAAGCTACCGTGAATAATTGCCGCTGCAAGCCGTGCCACTAACCAAGTTCAAAAGGAAATCTGTCATTTAATAAGAATGCCAAAAGGCAATTAGTACATTTTCCCCCATGTCCAGAACGGTGTTTGTCTGGGTACCTCATAAAGGTTATTAAAGCAACAAACAATGTGGGAGATTCAACCATTCAGAGAAATCTGCTGCTTAATATAAAGCCTGCCACTTACATTTGCGTGTTGAAATCTTGTGTTGGGTCTAGAGGAGAGTAGTCAAATATTCTTGGAAGGTTTCCCACGTACCTATCCAGAGAGAATTGTGGAGGAAAAAGAGAACATTCAAACAGAGCAGATTGTTTTCCATTGACATAATTTGCTGAGGAGACCATTTGCTCCCATATAGTGTTGCCTAGGCCTTAAAATCTACTTCAGAGGTCTTGCTCTTGTTGCCATCTCAATATACACACTGTGACAAGAATGAGAGGCCGGACCTTTTCTATAGCAGTGCTGAGGTCTGGAATGCTCCCCAAGTCAAAATCCATCAGTCATCCATCTCTATTCTGTCAAAAACTGAAGACACCTGATTCAATGGGCTTTTGACATATAGCATCCTTTAATTCTACTTCTGGTGGATTTTAATTGCTAACATTCTTAGTCTCTCACTACTGTTAGTTTTTTTCTTTGAACTGGTTGCATTGGGTGGTATCCAATGCTTCCACACTGCTGACAGAAGGCATCCGGCAGCATAAAGCGAGAAGGAGGAAATGTTCACCATTCCTCCTTCCCATGCACTTCCTCAAAATCTGCTCTGGAGGACTGGGGGTCCTTCAGGAACAGATTTCGGGGGCAGAGGGGGCTGCAGAGAGGAAGAACAGGAATCATTAGAAGTTCCTTCCCTCCCATTTCATCAGCAAAGGGGAAGCATTGAATACCACTCATACGATCTAACGATCTGTCCAATTTGTATATTTATAGTTTTAGTGCTTTGTTTTTATCCGTATGCTGCAAAGCCACTCTTAAGCACAACAGTAGAAGAGTGGTGTATAAATAAATGAATGCTTATCCTCAAATTTTGGAGGTTGGAATTGTGAGACACCTGCTAAAACTCCACAAGCAATACAGTTCCTTCTGGGAGCAAAACAGCAGTTGAGGTTCCTCTGTCTCCCCATCTCCATCTGGCTGAAGGATGGAGTAGATTAGTTCCTAGGATGGCTATGCAGACCCTATTGCCAAGCAAGAGTGTGCAGTTGACAGGGGGAAGGGATTCTAATGAAGAGCCATCCCCTCTGGCCAGGGGACTCTCGGGGGATTCACACCACTGTGCTTGAAAGTATTTATATATGCACTCAATAAACAGATGGTTGCTGCAGGGGTTGGAGTAGAGGATGAAGGATCCCTATAAAATCCAGCAAGCTTAGGAGTGCTTTCAAAAAAAGAGAGATGGAAAAAATAAAACATGGGTTGGACATGTATCTATTAGACTCACTTCACATCTAACAAAATATGTACCGTATTTTTCGCCCTATAGGACGCACTTTTTCCCCTCCAAAAATGAAGAAGAAATGTGTGTGCGTCTTATGGGGCGAATGCAGGCTTTCGCTGAAGCCTGGAGAACGAGAGGGGTCGGTGCGCACCGACCCCTCTCGCTCTCCAGGCTTCGAGGACCTCTCCGCAAGCAGCGGGAGCACTCCCGCTGCTTGCGGAGAGTTGTCTGCATGCCGAAGCCTGCGCGCGCTGAGCTCAGCGCGTCCAGGCTTCGCGGACCTCTCCGCAAACAGCGGGAGCCAGTGCTCGGCTCCCACAGCTTGCAGAGAGCTGCCTGTTTGGGGGCTGGGGTCGGGGGAAGCTCAGGCCTCCCCCGCCCCAGCCCCGCGCCTGGAGGGGAAATAATTTTTTTCCCTTTATTTCCCCCCAAAAAAACTAGGTGCGCCTTATGGGACGGTGCGTCCTATAGGGCGAAAAATACGGTAAAGTGAGAATGCAACAACTACATTCACCAATGGACAGGCATACTTCCCAGGAGGTCCCAATTAACCACAGCTCCCTATTGGGGATAAGCATTGGGGCAGACCTGGAGTTTGCCATTGTGTACTGTAGCGAGCCTTAGTAGTGCAACGAGAAACATAAGAGGTTCTAATCTGGTTGCCGCAAAACTTTCCTAGAATGACTTACGCTCTCTGAAATTCAGGGATGCTGAAAATGGCTTGTAGGACAGTGTTGACATAGCAGCTGTTGCCCAGGTTTTTCATGCCCGTGTATCCTGGACCATACATTGGCTTTAGCTTCATGCCAGACTCTTGGATCACTTCCCATTCAGAGACTCTGGGTTTGATGTCATTATCTCTCGAGCCATTCTCCGTCTGAATGAGGGGGGGGGGAAGCTTTTAAGCAGCAGCAGTTTTCAAAAGCATATGTTATGAACTTATAAAGCAGGTGTATTTAAATAGAAAAATGAAAAAAACACCTTGTTCTGAGAACTTTCCCAAATGAAACACTAAGCATTAAAATAGTTTGCTTTCTGCTTGCTGAGATACAAATGTAATCATGTCTCCACCTGCTGAATTATCTAAGCAACTGCAATCACAACGTACTCCCACGTTTATAGCCGCAACACAGAAATAGCCACTGCTATACCCATAAAAAGCGCCCTCGTTTTTCTATGGAGCTTCACATGCAATATGTGGTAAAAATAAATAAAAATGGAGAGTCCGATTTGCAGAGACCTAAACTTAGGGACGCGGGTGTCGCTGTGGGTTAAACCACCGAGCGTAGGACTTGCCGATCAGAAGGTCGGTGGTTCGAATCCCCGCAACGGGGTGAGCTCCGATTGCTCATTCCCTGCTCCTGACAACCTAGCAGTTCGAAAGCACATCAAAGTGCAAGTAGATAAATAGGTACCGCTCCGGTGGGAAGGTAAATGGCATTTCCGTGTGCTGCTCTGGTTCGCCAGAAGCGCCTTAGTCATGCTGGCCACAGGAACTGGAAGCTGTACGCCAGCTCCCTCAGCCAATAAAGCGAGATAAGCGCCACAACCCCAGAGTTGGTCACGACCGGACCTAATGGTCAGGAGTCCCTTTACCTTTTAAACTTTGCAAAATGTGACTGTACGGTTCAATCCTGGGCAGGAGGGAAAGCGTAGCCTTGGTTTCCAAATACACATATATTGTACATCAGGGTTGGGGAACCTCATGCCAAAAGCAGCATTCCAGGCCTCTGTATCCAATCATTGTTCCAACCACTTGCAAGCAGCCCAAAAAAGATTCCCCAGAAGGTAATGTGGTCCCTGGGCTGAGAAAGGTTCCCCACTCCTTTCTCACTTCCCACTCTACATACTTAAAGCCTTACCGAACTCAGAATTTGTAAAAATGTTACATGGAAAAAATACGAGGCATTACACTTACTTCTGTAAAACAAGAAAATCTTTAATAAAAAAAGAAAGAAAGAAACAGCCTGGTGTCCTTTTATTATGTTATCGGATGCCTTTTAGCAGGAGAACATAAACTGAAATTATTTTAAAAGAAAGAAGGATCTCCCGCAAGAATGGAAACTGTGCTTTTCCAATTGAGGCACTGATTTTCCCTGCTATTTTCCCTGACTGCTGAAGATACAGATTCTGAATAAAAGGAAAGCCGCTTACTACATGCATTTGGAGCATATCAATGCCAAAATGTGCTAAGTGTTTGGCTATGTGTGGGTCCAAAACCGCCTCCTCTTCATCAAAGGAATAGACATCTGCAGAGAAAAGAAGAAAAAGGACTGCTCACTGAGTGTTACCCATCAGCGTTATTTAACAACAGCATATTCTTGAAGCTTTACCACCTACGTAATACGCCAAGCGATAGTAATTTTGCTGCACACATGCCAGCTCAACTATTAAGCAAATTCTGGACATTCTGTTCGCTACCAAGTTCTCCACATTATAATGGTTCCATTGGCAACCAAGAGATCCCTATTCTAAGGTGCCCTTCAGACATTGCTGCAGCAGCTTGGTGTGCCACTGTTCTGTGGCTTCATCCCACATTGCCCAGGGCAATTTGAGAGGCGCAGAACAAGGCAACTGGCTCTGTCCTTGCAGCAGTGAGCTTTCAGGTGTTAGAAAGAAAGTCACAGCCAAGGATCAGAATGAATGCTTTCCACACAGTAGTTCTCGGGTTCAATCCCTGGAATCTCCAGTTCTTTTAAGGCAGGGGTGCCCAAACTTTTTTCAAAGAGAGCCAGATTTAATAAATAATTAATAATAATAATAATAATAATAATAATAATAATAATAATAATAATAATAATTTTTTATTTATACCCCGCCCTCCCCGGTTCAAAAACCGGGCTCAGGGCGGCTAACAACAAATTTAAAACACTTAATTGTAAAAGCAGCATAAAATACAGTATAAAAACATGAATAGCAATAAAATTCAGATTTGATGAAGTGAACATGTATAAGGGCTGACCAAAGTTGTTGACTTTTTTTAGGGTTCAAGTTGTTGAGCTTTTTTTAGGATTAGACACCAATTAACTGCCATAGGGACCGGATTAGACAGACTTTGGACATGCCTGTTTTAAGGTATCAGAGGGCAGACTTTCTCTGCCTTGAAATTAGAGAGCTACTGCCAGTCAAGAGTAGAAAATGCTAGGCTGCATGAACCAATGGTTTAGTATAAGCTCACTTTGGCTCCGTCCACTGGCCAGAGAACAAAAAGGCCACTCAGAGGTCATCTCTTGCCTGGGGAAGGGGGAAGGGTTATGAACCCTGCTCCACTAAACCCAGAGGGATCCTCCCCTCCAGAAATTAAGAGAGACAGGGATTGTGGGGTCGCTTTTCTCCATTAAATCAAATCAAGGCAATTGGCACACAGGTGCTCTCACTTGCTCCCGATCAGAGTGGCTGCCTACCTGCAAATGAAGAGCCCCCACCTCCCCACCAGGCTGCAAGTAGCTCCTCTGCCTAAAAAACTGTTAGCTAAAAGCCAGGGCGCAGCACAGGTCAAGCCCTGCCTTTCAAGAGGAGCATAACATAGCAAGGGAAGGATTGCCTTGTTCCTTCATCAGCAAGAGAAAGAGCAGCTGCTGAGAACTTTCCTGACCCACCTGCCAGGAACAACACTCTGCTCCAAATGCTACACCCTTGTGCAAATTAATTGAAACAAAGCATGTTTTCTATCTTACTCGTAATCCTGTACTCAAAACAAACACAAAAAGTCAGTTGATCATTATGGTGTTGGAAGCCTGCAGCCAATAGAAGGAATGATGCTCTGGCCACAACATATTGAGGTTCTACAAAAGGGAGTTATTCCAGAGCTGGAAAAGAGGTACCCTGATGGCACTGGGATATTGCAGCAGGACCTAGTCCGTCCCCCCTGCCCCGTCACACATCGAAAGTGGTGAAGAAATTCATGACAGAGCAGCAAATACAGGTACTTGATTGGCCAGGGAATTCCCCGGACGTAAATCCCATTGAGAATTTGTGGGCTATATGCAATAGTCGCCTCGGTGCTGTAGATTGTACGACTATGGAGAAGCTCATTCAGGCGCTGATTCAAGTGTGCTCCAGGGATCTGAAAATCAACAGTGACTGTTCGAAACTAGTAGACTCCATGTCAAACCGTGTTCAAATGCTGCTTAAAAATAGCAGAGGTCATATCCGTTACTAATGTATGTATGTGTGAGTTTTGTACATGTATATGTGAGTTTTGTACAATAAACTACATTGTTTGTTTCAATTAATTTGCACAAGGGTGTAGTTGCCCTGGGGGAGAAGAACCTGGGACTGCACTTCAGCTATGAAATCTGCTGTCAGAAGATGCAGTGGTGATCACCAACACCATACTGCCTCTAATGCTGGAGGTAGTATGTAGTCAGCAGGATTAGTAGCCACTGAGAGGGCAGCTGTGTGGGCTGTTATGTACAAAATAAGAAGGCAGGCCCACTCCCCACCGCCCAGGTTCTTGCATAGCCTGCTAGTTGAAAGCAGACAACATTACCCTTGATGGCACTAGCAGTCCAAGAAGCTAGTAAAAAGGTGCGTTGCAGGAGACGAGATGGCCCTTTGGGTCTCTTCCAACTATATAATTCTATGATTCTAGGAAGCCTCGCTTTACCAGCAAGTTCAAGACAGTTGCAACAGACATCAGCACATGCCAGATGTGCCTCCCCACAAATCCTCAGTTGCTCTCCTCGTCCCTGTAAGTAACTCCTTGCGTGCTCCCCCAATCTCAAAGCATGGGCTTACTACACATAGTATCACAGGTGTGGATCCAAACTTTCCTTCCGTTTAATGCAACGGAGTTCACGGAACATGCCTCTCCTGCCTCTATTTTTCCTCTGCAGCCCCCTCAATGTGCACACGCAAACACACCCCACAAAAATCTGGTCCTGGAGTTGCAGAAGCTTTGGGAATGGTGTGGCATATGGTGTCGTGGGCTGCAGGGGGTAGGAGTTGGGAGCAATTGCTCCCAAACCCCCAATTGCATGGATGGAGGAGCAACTTAGGATCCAAGCTGTGGCGTCTAAACAGGCTGGCAAAGATGTTTTTCTCCATGAGGCAGACCCATTAAGGACTCCTATGTCTGTTTGTTTATATTTGTTTAACCATCCCCTGCAGGAGGTTGCTGGGCTACTCTATTCCTTGAATCAGGCAGGCATCTCTGGCCTTTGGCAACCTGTCGATGTCTCCTCTTCACTTACAGCACAGTATGGAGCCAGTTCATCTGGGTTTTAACTGTAGCGGATTTAATGTTCAGTGTACGTGCGGCAAAACAGAAGGATGAACAAAACTGTGAACCAGGAGATTAAAGCTCTGCACTTGAATCTGAAAGACCTGCATTCAAAGCATACCGTGTGCCTTTGGGGCAAGTCATCTCATAGCTTCCCATCTGCTAAGGAATATCTTGCCATCTGCTAATGCTGATACTGGTAATGAGGGTATGTAGTTCAAAGGATTTCCACCAGGGTCATGAGGCAGTCTGAGATAGCCGCCTCGGGTGGTAGAATCCAAGGGGTGCCTCCACAGGCGCATACCATTGCCAGAGAAGTGGATGTGGTGGCTTCCTGGTTCCAGGGAAATCTCACAAGAGCCCTGCAAAATCATGCAAGAGCTCCATGAGGTTGTGCAGAGCCTCATGCACCCTTCCCGAGCACTGGTAAGAGAGACAGAGTGCCTTGTTTACCCAAGATATTGAGAAGGTTGTATGAGGCATTTATGTGATCTCGTGGGGCTGTTGCAAGAGCTCACCAGAAGCCAGAACCAGAATTTCTGCAGAATGAACCCAGATGCCATAGGCATGCAATCCTGGTAAATGAGGCTTTGGCCAGGGCAGAAAGGTGAGGAACTTGCCATTTTGCCTCAGGCAGTGAAACAGGATAGGCCACCCCTAATTTCCACCCTCTTTATTTGAAAAACGATAATACAAATGACCTCTTTCTCCATAAGAACAGTGGAAGGAGAAACTTAAAATTTGCTAGAATTTCAGATCTGCTACTGCTGCTAAATCGCCTTGTAATCCTAATTTGGGTTCAAAAGCAGCATACTAAGGCTTTATCAGAGCTAAAACCGTGAGCATCATCCAGCCATATAATTTCTGGCCTCCTAAATCCTGCAAGGCAAAAACAGGAGCAGTGTTCCTCTCGATAAGCACTGCGATATCCAGCTGAGAAAGTCCAGCATTCTCTCCGCTAGTGTCTGCCAAGGGTGACCCTGCTGGCATTTATGGATAGGCATGGTGCCCTTCTGCTGCCATTGCATGCCAAAGGAGTCTCTGTTTCCAGGTACATGTTATTGTTCCCCTCTGTAAACAAGAGCTCAGTGTTCTCGTGCTTTTCCAGTTAAGTCACAATGCTGTGCGACACCTGGAAAAAGTTTGTGTGCTTTATCAGAGTCACCTTCATCAGAGCCACCTAAATGAACCTTGGGTTACATCTGTAACAGTATTTGAAGCATTTCACTTCAGCTGGAAAAAACATCCATATGGATGTCTGACTGGAGATAAAACAAAACAGGGACAAAACAATAACATTTGAAACCTTAGGTCCATGCAAATAAGCCACTCCAGAGGCCAGCTGAGGTCAACTTTTGAAGTGCTGATAGGTCACTTGGATACAAATCTTTGTTTGCCTTTCATTGCCATTTTACTCCAACTCTTACAATACATCCATGCCAACTGAGGATTACATTTCATATTTCTGATGAAGAAGGCTCCAAGCCACAAAAGCTTACGACATAACATAATTTGTCAGTCTTTTAAAGTCTTACAAGATTCTTTGTTGTTTTCGCAGAAACAGATTACAAAGCAACCCCTCTGGATATCTTTAAAATTTCTTCTTTTTTCATTTGAGTTTGCACTCAGGGAACCCTGGAAATGCAAACTACACTAATTCCGTTTAGCAGTTATAAGAATGGGATGCAACAGAAAGCTTACAGTTCTCCGCTGAAATCAAAAGATCAGTACACTTTAAAACCTGAATTTTTCACAATACTGACTGCAAACTTGTTTCCTATTTCCTTTTGTATTTAGGACCCTCTGGTATCTAACTGATCACAAATTAGACAAAAAGAAAATATTAAGGATTAGTAAACTGCTCATGTTTACTGTAAGGAGGAATAAAACACGTTGTCTGACCTATTGTGTTTTTCGGGGGGGGGGGGGACGAAGGGAGCGAAGAGTACACAGAGAACTATTGTCCCTCCTCCCCTCCCTGCTAAAAGAATTGTTTGCAAGGATGAATGATAAAGATTTTAAAGGTAACCTAGGATACTTAAAAGACTACGTGCATGTTTAATTTTCTGCTATGGCTCTGTTCTATTATTAACCAACTGAAATCTGTACTGTTACGAAAATTCCCACTGCAATATGTCGGTCCTCTTAATAGCCTGCTTTGGCCAAAATATTATGCAGGTGACTCAAGACCAGAGCCTTTGATCCCCACCCCACCCCTGGCCAGATGGAAGCCCTCCAGAGCAGTATGTCAATCGTGCATCATGATGGGCACATAAGCCTCATTAGCATCCCTTCCTCTAATAAATTTTGTCCCTATGCCCTCAGTGCACAACCATTAACAATGACAAGAGGCCACTCTGCCCTTTTCAGTCACAGCCAGAAGTTCCAATGATTTATGTGCTTCCTGACGCTGCATTAATTCTACGGTAAGACTTTGGGGGTGGAAGGAGAGCTGCAGAGAGCCGCCAGCTGAGCCACAGGGCCCCTGGGAGCCGGGTAACAAAAACGTGGCTATGCTGAAGGGGTCTGCAAATCCCTTTGTTCTAAACATGCAGCCTCCCTCGGATGTGGCACACTGAAGCCAAGCACCAAATCTGTTTTGCCGTGGCAATGCTGAAAAGAAGTGTTTCCCCGCTTTGGCTAGCTTTGCAGCAAAACTGTGTGCATGGGCAGGAATGAGAATCCTTTGAGTTGCACAACATGGCCTGCCTTTGTTGAGAACAGTCAGATGTAGAAAAGATATCATCCAGGACACTTGTGCATATCCCAGTTCAGTGAGAGTGCAGAATGTTGAACCTTGTCCCGAATTCAGTTTCTGTAAAACCCCTGCTTACTTCCTCATTTTCTTGCCCTCTTCTATACTACATGTCTGTGATAAAACCAAGAGACAGTGATGATGTGGGCCACCTGATAAAAGGTATTTTCCTACTGACTAACCTGCACCATCGGGAGTAATTGTTCCAAGCTTCACTGCTAAGGGATAACCCATCTCCTTATAGTGTTCCAGCGCATGTCCATTTCCTCCACTGCCGTAAAAGAACCACTTTCCACACAGTACTGACCCATCTGTGAGATTCAGCCAAAGATTCTCCCGCAGGTCACATTTTGAGCATTTCCAGCCACTGAAAAGCAAGAAACATTCAGGGGTTAGATTGGCAGTACTGGGGAAACCTGGGTCTATCTCCAAAACCAGCAAGTGGCCAAGATTCCTGCACTGGATTAACCATAGGGTTCTCCTTGTTAACTGCCAATGGTACAACAACAATCTGCTGCCATCTGAGTAGCCCCACATCACCAATCCTCAAAAACTGCTGTTCTTCATTAACGATAACTGTACGTAGGAAGAAATTCAGTATTGCTCTGTTACAAATGTTTCCTTAACAAGTGTTTCTGCTTAGAATCATAGAATCATAGAGTTGGAAGAGACCACAAGGGCCATCGAGTCCAACCCCCTGCCAAGCAGGAAACACCATCAGAGCACTCCTGACATATGTTGTCAAGCCTCCGCTTAAAGACCTCCAAAGAAGGAGACTCCACCACACTCCTTGGCAGCAAATTCCACTGTCAAACAGCTCTTACTGTCAGGAAGTTCTTCCTAATGTTTAGGTGGAATCTTCTTTCTTGTAGTTTGGAACCATTGCTCCGTGTCCGCTTCTCTGGAGCAGCAGAAAACAACCTTTCTCCCTCCTCTATGTGACATCCTTTTATATATTTGAACATGGCTATCATATCACCCCTTAACCTCCTCTTCTCCAGGCTAAACATGCCCAGCTCCCTTAGCCGTTCTTCATAAGGCATCGTTTCCAGGCCTTTGACCATTTTGGTTGCCCTCCTCTGGACACGTTCCAGTTTGTCAGTGTCCTTCTTGAACTGTGGTGCCCAGAACTGGACAGCTTGCGTGGACAGCTTGCCTGAGGAAACAAGCCTCTCCTTCTTATGTTCACTCCTGAGCTGCCCAGAGCCAATTGGGGGACATGCAGGGGAGCTCTGTTGTGCAAGGAGAAATCTACTAGGAGGATCTGTTAGTTGAATCTGGTCCATGTTGCTATCAATATATATACATATATATACTGTATGTATACAGACCAACGTAAGAAAAGGAACACAACAGACATTCAGCTCTAGAAAAACTTACAGCCAACATTTTGGTAGTGGGGGGACAAAAAGATGGAAAGGCAGGAACAGGGAGGACTGGGTAAAAAGGGATTAATGTGAACAAACTGTCCTCCTATACTGAGTATTCAATACAGAACACTCAATACAAATGTGTCAAATAAAGCAGAAAGACCTGCTAACGGTTTAAAACATTGTATATTAAATGTTATAAAACCATATAACGTACTGCAGAGCACTTTAGAATCATTTAATTAACTTTAATGTCCTTTGCGTGAGGCAGATAATGGATTAATGCAGTGTTAATGGGTATGAAGAAAACGTAAATAGCTGCCAACAGGGAACTTAATGGCTGCTGCAGACAGAAAATGAGAGGAGTGACAGATAAGATGGTTTCTATAAAAGTGTTGCGCTACATATCTATGTGCTATGGGGTGAGGGGGTGGGACCCTCCTGGAAGGTCTTACCCGAGAGCTCCTTAGCTATTTCTTTCTATATCACATAATTCTTGGCAAGTGTGGTTTTCTGGTCTTGTTCTTTAACCAGGCACCTATCCTAACCACCCATCCCCAAAAGGCATCCAATTGGTTAACATGGGATGCAGAAGCTGGATTAGGTGGGTTCTGGGATCTGTTCCACAGGGCAGTTCTTAGGTAACAAAGTGCAACAGTCTCACCTGGGAGGAATCCTGACTCCATTGTCCATCTGTACAAGTGTGTTGGCATGTTTGGAGACTTGCAGCTCCTCTTCCCATGAATCTGGGTCTTGCTTCCTATAAGGAGATTTCGAACTGAGGACTGCGTCGCAAGCTATCGTAACCTAGAGGTAGGGGGCAAAGTCAAAGTGAACATAAAAGGCAATGTAAAAAACCAAAACCAAAAGACAAAATTATCCCAATGTAATAATAATAATAATAATAATAATAATAATAATAATAATAATTCATTATTTATACCCCGCCCATCTGGCTGGGCTTCCCCAGCAACTCTGGGCGGCTTCCCAAAAAATATTAAAATACTGTAATACATCAAACATTAAAAGCTTCCCTAAACAGGGCTGCCTTCAGATGTCTTCTAAAAGTCTGATAGTTGTTGTTCTCTTTGACATCTGGTGGGAGGGCGTTCCACAGGGTGGGAGCCACTACCGAGAAGGCCCTCTGCCTGGTTCCCTGTAACTTGGCTTCTCACAGGGAGGGAACCGCCAGAAGGCCCTCGGTGCTGGACCTCAGTGTCCGGGTAGAACGATGGGGGTGGAGACGCTCCTTCAGATATACTGGACCGAGGCCGTTTAGGGCTTTAAAGGTCAGCACCAACACTTTGAATTGTGCTCGGAAACATACTGGGAGCCAATGTAGGTCTTTCAAGACTGGTGTTATATGGTCTTGGCAGCCGCTCCCAGTCACCAGTCTAGCTGACGCGTTCTGGATTAGTTGTAGTTTCCGGGTCACCTTCAAAGGTAGCCCCACGTAGAGCGCATTGCAGTAGTCCAAGTGGGAGATAATCAGTGTTTGCAACCAAGTACACCAGTAATGATAAGCAATTAGCTTTCATATAGCACTTTAGAATGATCAAACTGTTTCCGTAGTCCTCACAAGAGCCCTGCAAGGCAGGTCAAAAGTATCCCTATATTGCAGAGGAGTAGAGTTAAGACTAAAAGACAACATATTGCCCAAGGCCATCAAGTGAGTTCAAGGCTGAGTCAAGATTTCAGGAAAGGATTCAGCAATGCAACACATACACTCTCGGCCATTGTATTCCACTGTTCTACCAAAAAATAACGATCTGCCTTAAAAACCTACTTAAGCTCAGCGTGGCCTAGTCTAGCAGTTCTCCAAGGTCCCACAAATAGGTCTTTCCCAGGCTTGGCACCCATGATCCTTTAAGAGTGAAATATTAAATCAGTTTAAATCCCATTCTTTGTCTGTTACCCACACTTACCAAAGCTGGCAACTCTTCTATGTTGGGTAAAGGAATTTCAAAGTGGTCTGGAAATATGACAAGTTTAGCTTCATCCTCAAATTCATAATCATCGTTGTTTAAATCACCATTGGATTCTAGGTCTGCAAAAGGGAGAGAAAGAGAGAGAAAACTCAGAGCATTAAAATGATAACAGGTAAAGATACTAGACCTACACCAGGCTTTGCTTGGGAAATTCCCAGGCACCTAGTTGCTCAAGTTAACACTTTTAAATCAATTAGCAGGACAACAAAAGTTCAAATGTTAATTCAATAAACCATGTACTCTCAGGCAATATTTTCTCTCTCTCTTTAATTAAGCCTCTTGAGGAAAATTTCAGGTTTTTTTAAAATGACAGCTTGTTTATTCGGTACATTCCAACCTTTCTTCCTAGGAGGTCAAGGCTATGTACGTAGTTCTCTACCACCCACATGTACCCAAACTGTGAAATTTTATTTATTCATTTCACGAATATATATGGGGATGTATATCTACAACACTTAATACCAAGGCAGCCTCTTGGCTTGCTGGAGGAGAGGACTGGATTGAGAGAGAAACACCTGGAAGACTTCAGCATATTTTCTGAGCTTACGTTCATTTCTCCTACTCCTCAGTTATGTACTTATGGGAGCCATCGCCCAGAGATGCAAACCAAGTTTCATCCATCAGCCAAGCAATCCCTGTTGGCCCTAAACAGTGAAGACTTCTGGTTCCAGTTGTGGGTGGCTGTTTTAGTATAGCTGGTGCAATGGTTTGTGAACTGGACATTTTAAACAATTGATTTTTTACTGTATTGTTTATATTGGCTGTTTTCGACTGTACACCCTTTAGGGTAGAATTCTTATTCTGACTGTGTACAGCCCCCTGTACACTGATGTAATATATAAACAAATGTTAACAAATAAGCTGGTTACAACAATACAATACAGTGGTACCTTGGGTTACATACGCTTCAGGTTACATACGCTTCAGGTTACACACTCCGCTAACCCAGAAATAGTGCTTCAGGTTAAGAACTTTGCTTCAGAATAAGAACAGAAATCGGGCTCCGGTGGCGCAGCAGCAGCAGGAGGCCCCATTAGCTAAAGTGGTGCTTCAGGTTAAGAACAGTCTCAGGTTAAGAACGGACCTCCGGAACGAATTAAGTACTTAACCCGAGTTACCACTGTATCCCTATCTATAAATACTGAGACTGATAAACTACAATACCAAACAAAATTTAGAATCCACAAAAAGGGGAAAAAACATGGCATCACATTGTGAAACATCTTAAGAGCCAGGGATCCCTCCCCTCTTGCCAAGGCCTGACTCACAACACACCCACACAATCACATCACATCCAGAATCCCTCTTAAATACTACTAATTTCCCTACAGCAAAAGCACAAATCAGACAATACTCACAAGCTCATCCAATGTCACTCTTCCTGCCAATGCACACCAAACACTCCAATATATCTTGTCAATCTCCAGACTACAGTCATCCATCGCTCCATTCACCCTGCTAGTAAATGTGCTGCAAAAACAGTACAGTGGTACCTCGGGTTACATACGCTTCAGTTTACATACGCTTCAGGCTACAGACTCCGCTAACCCAGAAATAGTACCTCAGGTTAAGAACTTTGCTTCAGGATGAGAACAGAAATCGTACAGTAGCGGCATGGCGGCAGCGGGAGGCCCCATTAGCTAAAGTGGTGCTTCAGGTTAAGAACAGTTTCAGGTTAAGAACGGACCTCCGGAACAAATTAAGTAGTTAACCCGAGGTACCACTGTACATTCAGTTTGGGTTTCCCCAATACCAGTTCAACAGGAACCATGCAGACGCTCAAGGTCAGTTCTCTCCTTTGCCCACTCTGCCAACCACCCCTTTCCTATACCCCCCCAGGCTCTCCTACATACAGTGGTACCTCGTGTTATGTACCATCCCCCTTACAAATGCTGCGGGTTATGCGCTCCGCTAACCGGGAAATAGATGCCCCTTGTTGTGACCTTTGCCCCGGGATGCGAGCGGAAGTCGTGCTCTGGTGGCACGGCAGCAGTGGGAGGCGCCATTAGTGAAAGCACGCCTCATGTTATGAGCGGTTTCAGGTTACAAACGGACCTCCGGAATGGATTAAGTACGTAACACGAGGTACCTTTGGAAACATCTGTTGTGTGGCAAGGCCCTGAACCCTTCCCCTTAGTTGGAATAAAGACACTTGACTCAAGTATTTTAGATTAATGGGCTAAAAAAGGCCACAACTTTATTGGTTACAGAATGTGAGTGGTTTTGGGTTAGGCACTGGAACCAAACTGACTATATCTGACTCCTGACCGCCTACAGGAAGTCTCAGAAGGGTTAACCACCAGTAGGGGGAGTTCTGTTGATGCACATCAACTAGGAACTCGCCCTCCCCCCCGGGCCACCAATACAGCCAGGGGTTGTGCCATGGCTGTACCAGGAATCAGTCTTAGGTTTCTTCCAAGATCACAAAGGCTGCAACAACTCCAACCAGAGTAATAACTTTGACTCTTTCCCAGTTCACACTCATTGAGTGAATTTCAATTCAGTGCTTCACCTGAGGCTCACAGAGCAGTTCACAATATAAAAACACAAAGTACGCAGTGGCGTAGCGTGGGTTGTCAGCACCCGGGGCAAGGCAAGTAATTTGCGCCCCCTAACCCGTGGATTTGCGCCCCCTAACCCTAACCCCCAGATGCTGCGCCCGGTGCGGCCGGCCCCCCCTGCACCCCCCACGCTATGCCACTGAAAGTACGTAACACAGTAACAATCAAAAACCAGTTTTAAAAACCCACAGTTTAAAAGACCATAGATTGCTTAGTTCGCCAATGGCCCATTCCCGTACACAGGTGGAAAACCAGAGAGGAAGTCACCAGCTCCCATGTATGAAAGGATGCTCAATCAGTTATTGGGGAATGCAATTACAGAATCTTCTCCCAATTGCTAAAACTAATCATATTTATTTTAGCCAAAAGGTATTGATGAAACACTATACCTAATGGAACAAATATCTCCCACAATTCAACACTTACACGCAAAGTGGAAAGTATACACAAGTGTAATGGCTACTTTTTTTAAAAAAATGTTTTTATTAATGATTTACTTGGGTTTCAAAAGTACATACATTGTCTCAGTTTTCAGATCATGGAGTCATTTTTTATAGATCAGTTATATTTGATGTGAGACTTTAATGTTGTATACAGTATAAGATTGGGGAAGAAGTGGGGGGAGAAGCCAGGTATTAAACTTTCAGTCTTTTAGAGAGAGAAGATCCTGAGCTTAAGTGTCTAGACTGAGAGGCACAGCCTGCCTCCTAATCCTAGGTGTTGAGTCAGGCTGTGATTTGGGGCTGTGGGAGAGACAAAAGACAAAGAAATAACGAAATCTGTACTTGCTCAGAGGTACTCTCAGTCACACTCCTGCCATTGTGAAAAGAGTTTCTGGGGCTAAGCCCTGGTGAGACTAAACAGAAAGCAATTCTGCCATGGAGGAAATAATAGTATTATGCTGTGTAATATATGGGGGGGGGGGTTCCTTCACAACGCAAACTGAGTCATCTAGTCCGAACCTCTAATTCACACACAATTCCAAATAAGCTGCCAAAAATTCAGACACCTGAATTACATGCACACCCCTTCCTGGACAATCTCATATTTAAAGTATGGAATGAGCTGTATGTGGCCAATTTACCCAGAGGAACAAAAAACTTTGAGACTGCAGACCCCTTTCCTTGCCTTCCAACACATTGTTTTGACCTAAAAGAAGGGAAAGGATGAGCTTGCTCTCAGCAGCAAGCTCTTTTCAATCACAATGGCCAATATTTTTATTTCTTCACTTCATTAACTACTGAAGACAATTCATTATTGGCATAACGCACCCATTATAAAATGTGGGTCCATTCCAAATGGAAACATGGGAATTTCACCGACTTAAAGTCAGAATACTTTCCAATAACTGGATGTTAATTACTTTGCTGGCAAGAATGACCACCATCAGGAAGTGAAGCAGTGACCTGGAGTTGAAAGGTTCTATTATTTCAGTCAACTAACTAATCCCTTGAATTACCCAGCAATTATGGGAAATTAGGATCTTGGTCTTCAAGTCTCAAGCAGCATTTCAGTTATTTTATAAATGCTACAGCGTTGTCCCTTCTGACAATTTATGAGTCAAAAAGTCCAATGGAAACAAGTGCTGCATATGGAACTCCTGGGTTCAAGTATTTCTTCAATGCAAGCAACTATTTCCTGGACCAGATGAGTTTGAGCAATGAGCTTAATGATCTCTTTCACAGGGTTCCTTTAGAAGGCAACATGAAACTTCTACAATATAGTTTAATCGTGCTAAAGGTGCTAGGGAAATAAGACGTTCATTGAGGAAAAGCTGTATCAAGTTTCAAGAAGCAGGCCACGTATTTGGAATTGACAAAAGTGCTTTAAAAATTCTACAATATTTCAGTACTAGAAAAATTCCTGGTGCCCAGCCACGCAGGTGACTAGTAATCTGAAACCTATATCTTAGTATTGGTAGGACGGATCGTGAAGCTGAGGCTCCAATACTTTGGCCACCTCATGAGAAGAGAAGACTCCCTGGAAAAGACCCTGATGTTGGGAAAGATGGAGGGCACAAGGAGAAGGGGACGACAGAGGACGAGATGGTTGCACAGTGTTCTCGAAGCTACCAGCATGAGATTGACCAAACTGTGGGAGGCAGTGGAAGACAGGAGTGCCTGGCGTGCTCTGGTTCATGGGGTCACAAAGAATCGGATACAACTAAACAACAACAACAACAACCTAACAACACCATGCTCGCTCCTGCAAACAAGGACGCCTCAAAAACGCCTTAGCCCGAACCTGATCTGGAACCTGATCTCCAAGATCTTTCCCAAACTGTGTGTAGTGAGGAAAAAGAAACTATGCACATTTTCACATAAATCACTTCACTTAAGCTCAGCATGAATGTTATGATGGGCCTCTTTGATTTTCATATATTTTGCAAGATATCTGATATTTGTGCAGAGGATGATACAAGGGTCCCTTTTACACATCAGAGATGGCTGTGTGATCCATTCTCTTTTTCCTTTAGTATAAGGTAGAGTTTCTCAAGGCAACCTTCAAACACAGAGGTGAGGAACCTTCTTCAGCTTGAGGGCCACATTTCCTGCTGGGCAATCTGCTGAGGGCCACATGCCAGTGGTGGGTGGAGTCAGAGGTGGGTGGAGCAACAAATGTAAACATGACCTTTGTACAGTAGGCTAGTTTCAACGGACTTGCAGAGAGTCCAAGGGCCAGACAGTGCGGCCACATTTGAGGGTCATGGCCTGAGATTTCCTGCCCCTGTTTCTGCACCCAGTGTGAAAATCAGGTACTCATGTTTTCCTTGCTCAAGTAAGGGCGTAATATAATTAACCTTAATCTAATTAATGTTTGGGGACGCGGGTGGCTCTGTGGGTTAAACCTCAGAGCCTAGGACTTGCCCATCAGAAGGTTGGCAGTTCAAATCCTCATGACGGGGTGAGCTCCCATTGCTCGTTCCCTGCTCCTGCCAACCTAGCAGTTTGAAAGCATATAAAAGTGCAAGTAGATAAATAGGTACTGTTCTGGTGGGCAGGTAAACAGCATTTCCGTGCACTGCTCTGGTTCGCCAGAAGTGGTTTAGTCATGCTGGACACATGATCCGGAAGCTGTACGCCGGCTCCCTCGGCCAATAAAGTGAGATGAGCGCCGCAATCCCAGAGTCGGTCACGACTGGACCTAATGGTCAGGGGTCCCTTTACCTTTACCTTTAATTAATGTTTACAGGATTCTGCTCTCTGGAAATTCCCTGCTGAGCCCTGCAATATTTTCTAGTTTATGAAGGGATAGATAGAAGAGACCTGAAATAAATTTAAGTTCACCATCCCTTAAAATGTGTGTGGAGTTGGTAGAGCATGAGACTCTTAATCTCAAGGTCGTGGGTTCGAGCCCCATGTTGGGCAAAAGATTTCTGCATTGCAAGGGGTTGGATTAGATGACCCACATGGTCTCTTCCAACTCTACAATTCTGTGAAATGGGTATCTTTCTTTCAAAATGCTGGAACAGAAAACTGAACAATTCTCTGGATGTTGCTGTCCTTCTATGACACAGAAGCTATCTTGATAAAGAACTCTCTTCCAAAACTGATGAGCGCTTCAAGGTGTTTGGGTAGCACTGAGAGGGTCTCCGTTATTCCCCTTCAGCGACGACTCCAGCTGCTGCCAGATAAACTTATTAAAAGGTTTGAAAAAGCTAATGCTGAGAGTACGTTGCAATTCCCTTCTACGGGGCTGGAAGCTCAGTGAATAAGAACCTCAGTTTTAAAGCAGTTCTGTCATCAGAAGAGTCACAACCAAAGGTCACCAAAACCGCACTTTAAAAAGAATAGGCGAGAGCAGGCAAAGCAAAATAAGCGATGGTGTAAGCCTGCGGAGAAGGCGGGTGAGCACAGAGGGAGAGAAGACGGGCCCAGAAGCTGTTATTTTTGGGCAAGCAGTCAGTAGGGTAAATTTCCTTCAGATGCCATCTGGCCAAGTTCAACGAGCACGTCACTCTAGTGACGGACGATGACAAACGCTTGGCCACCGGCTGACTGAAAGCAGCAGCTGAAGCCCAGCTGCAGGCAGACAAGCGAGCCGTAAGCTAACACGCTGGAAGGGGAAAGAAAATGGGGAGCTGCTTGACTAGACATGCCCAGATCAGATTTAGATGTTACCAACTGAATGTGCTATTAATAGCAGTATAAATCGGATCCCGAGCTGGGCTCCCAAAGAGGATGCCCACTGCACTCAAGGAAGGGAGATAAGAAGAGGATCACGCACAAGTGCAGACTTCCCTTTTACCCCTGTATTTCATCCCATCCCAGAGAGTATGAGCTGCTGCAGCCTTGACTGAATGAGAAAGCCGGGAGGTGGGGAGAACCCCATTCCATGTTCATTTACTCATTATTACATATACCATATTTACACAAATCTAATGCGCCATCAACGCAGTGGGAACGCGGGTGGCGCTGTGAGTTAAACCACAGAGCCTAGGGCTTGCCGATCGGAAGGTCAGTGGTTCAAATCCCCGCGACGGGGTGAGCTCCCGTTGCTCGGTCTCTGCTCCTGCCAACCTAGCAGTTTGAAAGCACGAAGTGCAAGTAGATAAATAGGTACCACTCCAGCGGAAAGGTAAACTGCTTTTCCATGCACTGTTCTGGTTCGCCAGAAGAGGCTTAGTCACGCTGGCCACATGACCCGGAAGCTGTACGCCGGATCCCTCGGCCAATAAAGCGAGATGAGCACTGCAAACCCAGACTTGGTCACGACTGGACCTAATGGTCAGGGGTCCCTTTACCTTTACCCTTTAATGCGCCATCGAACCTAATGCACACCTCCATTTTCAAAACTTTTAAACCAAAAAAGTAGTTGCTGGTGCCATCAAATCTAATGCCTATGCTAATGTTCACGACGGAATTTGGCCAAATAAGATGCGCATTACATTCGAGTAAATATGGTATGTCTTGCTTCTCCTTCAATGAACTCAACGGTTCTCTTCCTGCCCAACGTTCATGTCTCCATAATGACGCTGTGAAGTAGGTTAGCCCCCAGAGAGAGTCACTGGCCCACTGCCACATGCTGAGCCTTGGGACTCACTGAGGATTTGAACCCAGACCTTCCCAGTCCAACACTCTGACCACTATATCTGACTGCCTCTCAAAAGTTCAACCTAAATATCCACAATTTAACGAAAAGGAGCAGCAACAAATAGTCCAGTTAGAAACATACAAGCATCCAACAGCCTTGGTATACCAACTGTATGCCTCTACATACCAACATGTGGGAAGGGTCATTTGATAAATGAGGGTCTTCATCTGCCAGAGGAAACTGATAAGAGACCACCATGAATGTGGATGCCAAATCAAAGATAATTCTGGTCTGCCATACAGGATTATTGAAAGAATTATTATTGGGTAGCCAACATGGTGTCATCCAGATGTTCTTGGATTTTTTTTTTTTATTTAGCAAAATTCATATACCACTTAATTCACAAAAGCCTCAAGTGGATTACACAAAGCAACGTCTTGATTTATTTTATTTGACAAAACCTATATACAGTACTGCTTGATTGTAGTAGAACCTCTAAGCAGTTTACAAGGAAAATGCAACATTCATTAAAAGATACTGATAAAACTAAATATACGTCAAACTCACATTGCCCCAATCACTGGACATACCGACTGGGGCTCGTGGAAGTTCAATAGCATAGGGGTAGGGGGAGGCATCACGATGGGTACCACTGTAAATTATTGTTAACACCACTGCTAATCAGCAAAATCAGCAAAATTGGGTGTTTGAGAAAATGGAATCTGCCTGCTTGGTCAGAATTCAGGGGAAGAAAGTTCTATTTGCAGCAAATCAAGCTTATAAAAACTGACCATGAATAATATATGCACTCTGGGAACCATTATCTGCCTGCTTGGAAAAACAAGCTTGCAGGGCAATTTAGGGTTTATGATGCATCTTACCAGAATCTGCTATGCTGTTAAATTTGGAATGGGTCACTTTAGCCAGGGCCCTGAAGCCTAATTTTATGGCGAGACACTCACGGCATTGTGGCATGCATGCAACAGCATGCACCTTTAAAGACTTGAAATGAAACAGAAACAGGGAGGGGGGAGGCGGGTATCCCAAGCCTAATAAAGTGTCCCAACCAACAACTGACTATTGCATCTTTCCAACAGCGCAGCAATTCAGATAGGTTTTACTTCATTCACGCTGAAAGCAACCCTATAAGTGAGACACGGCATCACTCTTTCCATTTCACAGATGGGGGAAATGAGGCTTTGCAGTGAATCTATGGCCAAGCTAAGGCTTGGCTGAGATTAACTCACACTACAAGGTCAGCCATAGGAAATGCCTGCACATATTAGCTCCCAGCCCCTGGATAGACAGCTAGGATCACACACCATGATGCAGAGGTTTCAGTTTTAAACCAGCACTGCAAATGCCTGAGAAACACCATATGTGGTGGTGTACCATGACTGAAGCCCTCTCCCCAAACACAGGCATTAGGCAAGAAATAGGAGCCACTGCATATGGAATATTTGAAAAAGAAACCTCACCTTCTTTTCCGCTCTGTCTTTGCGATTGCTTGCTTGCAAATTTGCATAAGGCGATCAATTAAGGATGCTTCTAATACAGAAGGGATTGGAGGGAATTTAATGTCCTTAATAGGTTTCTACCTCAAAGAGCATTACAAGTGAGAATGCAACAAATGTTCAAACCGGATTGGCAGGCTGCATTTGCGGGAAACTTTTGATGCGGGATTAAGTAAGGCTGAATCTAATCGCATACTGCTTTCTGTGCTTGTCAACTCATTTCTGCTTTACTCACAGGTTGTGATTAGTTTTATTTTCTCTTCCTCATTGCTATTTTGGCAGTGAATGTTGGGAACTTTGGCAAGCCTGCAAAACAGTCATAAGCTATGCTTTTTTTCGGGGAGGACGCAGGGGTATGCATACCCCTAAACATTATTTTTAGGGGGGAAAGCACTAGTCATAACCTTCTATCCCAGTTACAGATAGGTAGCCGTGTTGGTCTGCCATAGTCAAAACAAAAAAAATTCCTTCCAGTAGGACCTTAAAGACCAACTAAGTTAGTTCTTGGTATGAGCTTTCGTGTGCATGCACACTTCTTCAGATACCTTCTTCACTGCAAAGCCTCAGATTTCTTCAGATTTCGTGTGCATGCACACGAAAGCTCATACCAAGAACTAACTTAGTTGGTCTTTAAGGTGCTACTGGAAGGAATTTTTTTTGTTTTGACTATGGCAGACCAACACGGCTACCTATCTGTAACTGGAACTATGGAAGGCACCACATTGAGCCGCATTAAATGGAAGTCCATCAACCTCACCAAGAAACTTGCACAGGTACAGACTGATATCTTCTTTCTTACTAAATGCAAGAACCTGGACATTATACCCAAGGGTCTTGGAATTAAGAACCCTCTACAATCCACGTATCCCACTGAATATGCAAGAGGTATCTGAAGAAGTGTGCATGCACACGATAGCTCATACCAAGAACTAACTTAGTTGGTCTTTAAGGTGCTACTGGAAGGAATTTTTTTTGTTTCATCTATCCCAGCTAAGTGAAATAACTAGTCCCCAACTGTCTTATTTGTTCATGTTGGAAATGGTTCAGGGAAATTGAAGATGCGCATATATAAGACAACATTTTTCAATTCTAGGTTAAACTCACATTTGAAATAGGGATAGAAAGTGTGGTCGCTTGTGCACATGAACAAACCATCAACCAGCTGTAGGAAAAATCTTCAAGATAATGATATAGCTCACTAGGTGGGGATTCAGAAGTTCAAAATTGCTATTGCTTCTCTGCCACAGCTCCCCCATTTAATAAAAAGCAGGTCACTTAAACCGTTACATATTTTTATTCAATCAAATTTTATTACACAGCCCCTGTCAGACTGGATAACTCAATTGTTCATCAGTACCTTCAACATTAGTGATGTATGGAAGTGAGAGCTGGACCATAAAGAAGGCTGATCTCTGAAGAATTGATGCTTTTGAATTATGGTGCTGGAGGAGACTCTTGAGAGTCCCATGGACTGCAAGAAGATCAAACCTCTCCGTTCTGAAGGAAATCAGCCCTGAGTGCTCACTGGAAGGACAGATCGTGAAGCTGAGGCTCCAAGACTTTGGCCACCTCATGAGAAGAGAAGACTCCCTGGAAAAGACGCTGATGTTGGGAAAGATTGAGGGCACAAGGAGAAGGGGACGACAGAGGACAAGATGGTTGGACAGTGTTCTCAAAGCTACAAACATGAGTTTGACCAAACTGCGGGAGGCAGTGGAAGACAGGAGTGCCTGGCGTGCTCTGGTCCATGGGGTAACGAAGAGTCAGACACAACTAAACAACTAAACAACAACAACCTTCAACATCTTATCCATTCACTTAACCAGAAACCTCCTTGCAATAACCTGCAGTCAACCTGGGGCTCTGTTCACACATCATTTTGATACGTCATCAGGGATACATAAAATGATAAACAAGGCAAGACCACTTTCCTAGGTGTCATCTTTACCAACTGCAATGGTAGACTACCAGTCTGCCTGCCCTTCTTAGATTAATCTACTGCTTTTTCCAAGTTGGTGGGGGATTTCAAGCACCCCTAAAAACCACTGCATTTTTGACACAAGTAAAGCATCCTCTCCCCCCCCCCCGCACCCCATGCTATGCTACTTATTCAGGGGCATTTTAAATCACCAATATTCAGCACTCTTCCCTGTTTCAGAGAGTAGCATCTCTATTTACGGGCTTAAGCGCTAAATGAGTTGGGTAGTAGATTGAATGTTCACACCCCCCACAAAAAACCCACCCTATATAACAGAGGCTATCCCATTCCTGTCAATTAGACATCACTTAGCTGTCACTCTGTGGCAGGAGAAAAACACAGGTAGACGCAAACGTTTCTCTAAGCTAAAATGTGGGTTGCAGAATTGTGATGCTCCTGTTGGTGCAGCGGGAATCTCATCTGTACTCACAACTGGGCTAGTTGATGAACTGGAAAAGAATAGATTTTCCCAATAATAAATTGTGGTGGTGTGGGAGGTGAGAGATCGTTTTATAAAGTTTCAGTTGCATTAATTTGGCTCGCAGGGTTTCTTTTCCCTGATCCTCAATCCTGATTTTTTTTAAATAAAAAAAAACTATTCTGAATGTTGGGGGGGGGATATGAAAGGAGGTGGTATCAAAATGGCAGGACAGAGGATGATTTAGGCTACTGTGCAGTTTTGATAAGAGTCACATTCCATATATCTAAGTTTTGCAGATGAGGTACCAAGCTATTGTTCTGATCAAGCCAGGGGAAAAGGGTTTTTTCTGGGTGGGGGGGTTAGCCCCTCCAATACAGACAACACAGAAATCCGAACAGCTACTTGTGCCTCTGTTATTTTTCTCTGTGGAACTTGCACACACACACAAAAAAAAAACTGGAAAGGAGAAGACGTCCAACTGGTCAGAAACAATAAAGCAGGGCCAGTAGTACATTGTGGTCCTAATGAGTCACCTTCTCTACACTAAAACAGAGTCGCCGTCATCAACAACAACAAAAGAAGTCAAGCCATTTGGAACCATCTATTTAAAGAAAATGTGAATAAGAGAATGAGGAGAGAGCTTCATGAACAACAGTTGGGAGAAGGACAAATTTGTTGAGTTAAAGCCAGTTTACCCATAGGACTAATAAGGAATTTGTCCCTAATGGTAACCCTAAAGGCTGTGCCAAACTGACAGCTTGCCAGGCATTCCCAGAAGCTGCTAGCCTGTCCTTGACCATGCCGCTGACCGCCAGGCCACATTCAGCCTCAGTCAGCCATTTTGACAGCTCTAGGGAAGCAGTAAGCTGAGCTGCAGTTGCTAGGCAACCACAGGCCCCCTTCTCAACCAAAACCTGAATCCTAATAACAGGGGAGGCTTCATTCTGGGATCAAGGGGCATTGGAAGGGGGGGAGGGGGCTTATTTGAACCCAGTTATATTTATTCATTATATTCGTTTTTGTAAATCATGATTAAATAAAATAAAATCTGGCTGTATCGTTCTAGTTCATTTGAAATCTGCCTTGAGACTTTTTCTTGTAAGACTGAAAAGGCAGTAAATAAATGAAAACACAGAGCAAGGTCTTATTCAAAATGCACACAAACAAAAAAAAGGTATTGCTGAGCTCCCTCTAATATTTATCACAATACACATCACAGAGCTTGTTTTGGATCAACCGCTGGGGATCAGTTTCACAACACCAAAATATGACTTACTGGTTCAGGAAAGGGGATAACATTGGCCAAACAGAAGCAGCAGCAAAACCATGAACACTGAACTATTTGATTTTTGTAACCCATGCTTAAAACCACTTAGCTGGTGCCACCTTCCCCTGAATCATTGCTAGGTTTTACAAACCTATGCGCCTGGAGGAGAGACAATTTGGCTAAAATTGAGGTGGAGTCAAAGAATAAAGGTAAAGGTAAAGGTAAAGGGACCCCTGACAATTAGGTCCAGTCGTGACTGACTCTAGGGTTGCGGCACTCATCTCGCTTTATTGGCCGAGGGAGCCGGCATCCAGCTTCCGGGTCAAGTGGCCAGCATGACTAAGCCGCTTCTGGCGAACCAGAGCAGCGCACGGAAACGCCGTTTACCTTCCCACCTATTTATCTACTTGCACTTTGACGTGCTTTCGAACTGCTAAAGGATAGGGCTTGTCTTTTTCATTAACAGCCCCCCTAACTTCCTCCCGGCACTATGTGTGTTTACTGAACCGGTCGAGTTGTATTTTAAAGGACCTAAGACCTGTAAACCAAACAAAAATGACTCAATTTCAAATTAAAGTCTACAGCTGGCTCCCAGTCTTTTGGCTTCTAAAGTACCTTTGCCTAAACACAGTCTCAATGTGAGAGGGACCCCCAACTAACTTGTTTCTTCACCGGTCCCCCTCATCCCTTCAGATCTGTACTTCTTAAAAGGCTGAGGAGCTCAGACAGAAAAAAAGTGTCATGAACTGATACGCGGACACATTCACATATATACAAATGTGCACACTTACACATGCCTAAGTCCCCTTGATTTTAGCCAAACGAATGCACACACAAATCAGATTCAGACTTCCACCCCAAGCAAGCGGCAATAGATTCCTAACACAAAAAAAGCAAGCCTTTTTACTGGAAACAAATTGAACTCGCTAACTCGGTCCATCTTATGAGAGAACAAAAGCCTTGTGGCCAAACAAGCAAGGGCAACTCTAGAGTCAGGAATTCAATTTCAAACTTCTTCCCTGACCTTGGGGCCTAACACTGTCTCCATCGTTCAATTTCTTTTCAAGGTTTAATTTATTAACACATGCAAAGGGTTATTAGGACACAGATGGGTGCAGAAAGAAAGCTGGAGAAACAGCATTGAAAAGATTTTTTTTTCAAAGCAGCCTCCATGGGTCGCAAGCTTATAACGAGAACTTTTTTTTAAAGTGATTTAAAAAAATGCCCCCCTTATCATCAGAATAATGTATGTTTTAGCTGTGAGAAAGAAACTTCAATACACAAAAGCCACTGGAACTCAAAACAAAAACGAAAAACCCACCTCAAACATGCACCTGTGTTAGTTAGTCAGAACAAGGTTTGAAAACGGCTCTTTACAATACCTAAAAATAGCTTGGTGTTTCTCCTTTTTGGTAAAGCTCCACCAGATGCCCCTGTTACTTTCTGGAAAGAGAGAGAGAGAGAGAAAGGAGATGGAGAGAAAAAGAAGAAGAAAAGTTAAAAGTCTAACTCATGTCACTACAAGAAAAATAAAATACTCAGAAAAATAAAATAGGAAACTGGAATCAAATCAGTCTAGTGCAAAATCTGCATGGCAGTGAATCCTTTCCCACTTTGCAATGTTGTTGTAAAGGCAAATGTAAAGTGTTAATCATCATCGATCATAGCTGACAGTGCAGCCAAGGGTATTTATTTTCTATCAGGCTTTAACAGATAGTTAAGAAGAGGGGATTTCAGCAGCTGCAATTCCTCTTATCCTTGCCTGTCAAGAAACACCTGCTAACACTCTTTCTCCTATGCACCTGCTTAAAGGCTACCTGAGCTCTTTTCTCCTTTGCCTTCAAGTACCCTAGTCGACAATTAGCACCTTGAGTTGTTGATCAAAGCTCTGCCTCCAAGATTCATTCTGACGAAGCCACACAGCACATTAACCTGGGTTAACAGCAATTCCCTTTCACCATGAAATCATGGTAATTGTACTTCTAGGGCAACCTTTCTCAACCTGTGGGTCCCCAGATGTTGTTGAACTACAACTCCCATCACCCCTAGCTAGCAAGGCCACAGCTCAGGGCTGATGGGAGTTGTAGTCCAACAACATCTGGGGACCCACAGGTTGAAAACTGCTGTTCTAGGGGAACTAAGGGTCTGCATGCCATACAATAGGCACGTCCTATTCAATAAATAATAATAATAATAATAATAATAATAATAATAATAATACCCTGCCCACCAGACTGAGTTGCCCCAACCACTCTGAGCAGCTTCCAACATATATAAAAATACAATGAAACATTAAACATTAAGAAACCTCCCTATACAAGGCTGTCTTCAAATGTCTTCTAAAAAGGTTGCATAGTTACCGTATTTTTCGTCCCATAGGACGCTCCGTCCCATAGGACGCACCTACTTTTTGGGGGGGGAAATAAAGGGGGAAAAAATTCCTTTATTTTCCCCCCCAAAACCAGGTCGGGGAACAGTGGGATGGCGGTGCTGCGCCTCCCCGCTGTCCCCCGAGCTTGTGGGGCTGCCCCATGTCTGCCTGGCGCGAGGGGCGCTCTGCTTCAGGGCGCCCCGCGCGTCGGGCGGCAGGCTACAGTCTGCAGCATGGGGAGCCCTTTGTTTCAGGGCGCCCCACGGGCCCCCCGGGTGCGCAAGGCTTGCCAAACCAGCGCGGAGCACGGGGCATCCTCCGAAGGGCGCCCCATGCTCCGCGCTGCCAGCTGCCGCCCGCAAGCCTTGCGCTCTCGGGGGGAGATCCCCCGGGTGCGCAAGGCTGGCCAACACCAGCGCGGAGCACGGGGCGGCCTCCAAAGGGCGCCCCGTGATCCGTGCTGCCGGCTGCCACCCGCAAGCCTTGTGCTCCCGGGGGGAGATCCCCCGGGTGCGCAAGGCTGGCCAACACCAGCGCGGAGCACGGGGCGTTCTCCGAAGGGCGCCCCGTGCTCCGTGCTGCCGGCTGCCGCCCGCAAGCCTTGCGCTCACGGGGGGGATCCCCCGGGTGCGCAAGGCTTGCCGACACCAGCGCGGAGCACGGGGCGGCCTCCGAAGTGTGCCCCGTGCTCCGCGCTGCCGCCCGCAAGCCTTCAGCTCCCGGGGGAGATCCCCGGGTGCGCAAGGCTAGCGGACACCTGCGCGGAGCACGGGGCGGCCTCTGAAGGGTGCCCCGTGCTCCGCGCTGCCGCCCGCAAGCCTTCGGCTCCCGGGGGAGATCCCCGGGTGCGCAAGGCTAGCGGACACCTGCGCGAAGCACTGGGCGTCCTCCGGAGGGCGCCCCGTGCTCCGCGCTGCAGGCTGCCGCCCGCAAGCCTTGCGCACCTGGGGGAACTCCCTCCGGGCGTGCAAGGCTTGCGGATAGCTTCCTGGTGCCTGGAGAGCGAGAGACATTGGTGCGCACCGACGCCTCTCGCTCTCCAGGCTTCAGCGAAAGCCTGCATTCGCCCCATAAGACGCACACACATTTCCCCTTCATTTGTGGAGGGGAAAAAGTGCGTCTTATAGGGCGAAAAATACGGTACTTATCTCATTGACATGGAGGTCACATAACACCTTACCCTCCTACATTTCTCCAATTAAAACAGGGGTATCCTAAGGAAAAGTGGGTCATTCCAGGGTCAAATCAGAAACCAGGAGGGCTTCTGCAAATCCAGGACTGTCCCTGGAAAATAGGGAGGGTCTGGGTCCATAACACAGAACACAGAACACAGAACACAGAACACAGAACACAGAACACAGAACACAGAACACAGAACACAGAACACAGAACACTCTCACTGAACTGAAGGCAATGGGATGATTTGGGGGAAGCCAAGACAGGCACACTCGTAGGAAACAGATATATATTTGTAGTATTGGTATGGCCAACGTCACATGCCTAGATGCACAAGACTTGGGTGCCAAACCCTCGATCTATTGGGTCGAGTATTGCATCTCATTCTCTGTTACCCAAAATGCAAGCATTTTCATTTAAATCCTTCCAAAAGCTCAAAAGGATTGGAGTCTAAACCAATTTTTCAATGGACAGTATGGCAACTGGCAGGTTGTCGAAAGAGGGCCATCCCAAAAATAAATTGAAAGCAAATTAAAAAACCCTTGACCCCAAAACCCAAAGTTTATCATGCTTAGCAGTGAAGATGTTTCCAATTCTTATAACAACCAAATCATATGTGCTGCTTCTCCAAGCATTCCATTGCTACATCCGTCAGCTATCACACTAATCTCTGTTTAAAAGGGAGGGGGGACGAAAGAGAGGAGGGAAAATTCTGCCGAAGTGTGAAAACATATCCAGAAAAATGGAGGCTCTGTATTGAAGTTCGGTTGCTATCCTGAGACAGCTGCTTGAAGCAGTGAATTTTTGTGCACACCTTCAGTGTGTAATTCCCAGATCAATAGGTTTTTGTGTGTGTTTTTAATGGAACACTATTCCTAGAGATAGGGACGCGGGTGACGCTGTGGGTTAAACCACAGAGCCTAGGACTTGCCTATCAGAAGGTCGGCGGTTCGAATCCCCGTGACGGGGTGAGCTCCAGTTGCTCGGTCCCTGCTCCTGACAACCTAGCAGTTTAAAGCACATCAAAGTGCAAGTAGATAAATGGGTACCGCTCTGGCGGGAAGGTAAACAGTGTTTCCGTGCGCTGCTCTGATTTGCCAGAAGCAGCTTAGTCATGCTGGCCACATGACCCGGAAGCTGTACGCCGGGCTCCCTCGGCCAATAAAGCGAGATGAGCGCCGCAACCCCAGAGTCGGTCACGGCTGGACCTAATGGTCGGGGTCCCTTTACCCTTTTTAAAGGGGTAGGGCCCCCATCTATCGCTGACTCTCCTTCAACTTTCATTTTTCCTCTTGAACATGTAAAACAAATGAGAGCTGCTGGACACGTCACAAGCAAACAGAAATTCATGTGTTTGGTTAACTGCATGTGGACTTAAGATGAACACAGTTTGGTGCCTCTCCATTTCATGTGATTAAACTGAGGCTTTTTGGGTGCAAAGCGGCTGCTCTAATACTGTTTCCAAGCCACAGACAGCCCTTCTCACTTCAAGTCCACACAGTTTCACCCTGAACATGTGAGCAAGGACTCCTGCGCCAACCATGTTTTTCCCCCTCCCATAGTTGAAGTGAGGATAGGATGCATGTAAACAAACAAGTTGGAAACTTGCTCAAAAGCCTCTATCAGTCTCCACTCCCAGGCAATTGTTTTCTGCCCCTTTGCTTAAAGGTGGTTCCTCTTCGAAGATTGCAGAACAGATCTAGGGGTGCATCATTTTCTGTAAAGTGTGAGACAGCTCTCAAAGACTGATGCAGGTTCAGTAGGTGTTATCACCAAAGGATAACCAAACACATAAGCAGGTGTTCTTTATACAAAAGGTGATATGCTGGGTCTGGAGAACAAGGCAAAGAGCGCAGGGCAAAAGGCCGCAGAGATCAATATCTGGAAGGCCAGGCGTATATGCAACATCTCAATTTTAAAAAACTCATTGTAAGGAAAACTGAAATCCCAGCAATAGTTTAGCGAGGCAGAGAGATGGATAGCCTCATTCTCCTAAGAAAGAATTGTAGAGTTGGAATGGGGCCACAAGGGTCATCTAGTCCAACCCCCTTTCAATACATAAATCTCCAATGTGGAACTCGAACCCACAACCCTGAGATTAAGAGTCTCTTGCTCTACCAACTGAGCCATCCCGCAGAGCAAAGTTGACAGCCGATTCAGGTATTTTTAAAGTCAATTCAAGCGGGTGACGGTCTAATCACAAAACAGTCTGCAAATTTAAAAAATACACCTGTTATTCCACACATGTATCTTCATTTCAAGGCTTGTTTGGGCAGACTGCAACCAAGAGTAAGCATATTTGAAGGGGGGGGGGGTTAGAGACACAACTTGGATAACTCCAATAAATCCGTATATTATTGTATTTATTGTGAGGGGTTAGTGGGGAGGTTCAGAGGTGGAACCTCCCTTGTACAGAGTGCAAACAGCTGTGTTTACGTGGTCAACTGGGCAGCAGAAGAATACACTGGCAATCAGAACAGGGTAACCAACTTTGACCTATCATTGCTGGGACAGCGGCTATGTTAGCCTCCATTGCCAGGGAGGGCTGAAGAGGTTACATGTCTTGTTGACATGTAAACAGTCTTTGAAGCCAAACCTACTGGTACATGTCTTCAGTGCATACCTTCAACCTGCTGGAAAGATTTCCCTGGGAGGTCAGTGCCAAACACTAAAGCAGCGCCGTAAATATTTATCCACGAGACCGGTTGTTGCCCAACCCTCATTATGTGCACCAGCGTTACTGCGATTTCCCTCCCAAACTACTTCCCCGCCTCCCCATGCATACCAGAACAAGCCTTTTAAAGATTAGGATCGGCAGCGCCCACAGCACTGCTCCATGTTAAAAATAAAAATAAAAATACAGTGCTATAGCTGCTGCCCTCAGAGTGCACTGTTTCTGGAAGAAGCAGGGCAGCAAACTGTTTCTCCAGAGGAGACCAAGCACAGTGCTATGGCAGCTGCATTTAGATATAAAGTCATACCTCGGGTTGAAGTACCTTCAGGTTAAGTATTTTCAGGTTGCGCTCCGCGGCGACCCAGAAGTAACGCGCTCCGTTACTTCCGGGTTTCGCCACTCGCGCATGCGCAGACACTCAAAATGATGTCACGCGCATGCGGGGAAGCGGCGAATCGTGACCCGCGCACACACAGACGCGCATGTTGGAATTCTAGCCAGGTCAGAGGTATGTGCCTATCTGTCCAGGCACCGGCTGAATTCCTTTGACCTCCCTCCGGCGACTCCCGGCAGGAAAAACACACGAGGTCCGTTCCGGCGATTTTCCTCAGGCTCTGAGAAAAACACACCAACTGCTTCTCCTCCTCCCTGCATATCCCCAGGGAGGGGAATCAGACACAGACAGAAATGTAACTACATGCTTTTATTCCTGTCTTTAGCAGTCATACAGTAAAAGATGTCTGCTCTCTTCAAGTTACAGATAGGTAGCCGTGTTGGTCTGCCATAGTCAAAACAAAAAAAATTCCTTCCAGTAGCACCTTAAAGACCAACTAAGTCAGTTCTTGGTATGAGCTTTCGTGTGCATGCACACTTCTTCAGATACACTGAAACAGAAGTTTCCAGATCCTTCTATATAGTGAGAAGGTGGGGAGGGGTATTACTCAGAAGGCTGGTGGGAATGGGTGTTTGGCAGATAGCTGTGATGAGCCTGTTGACGACTCTTAACGACTGCAATAGGTCTTACAGGAAGAAGCAAGGGGTGAAAAGGTTCTTATCTCATTATACATGACAAAGCCATTTTTCACCTTTTCACCCCTTGCTTCTTCCTGTAAGACCTATTGCAGTCGTTAAGAGTCGTCAACAGGCTCATCACAGCTATCTGCCAAACACCCATTCCCACCAGCCTTCTGAGTAATACCCCTCCCCACCTTCTCACTATATAGAAGGGTCTGGAAACTTCTGTTTCAGTGTATCTGAAGAAGTGTGCATGCACACGAAAGCTCATACCAAGAACTGACTTAGTTGGTCTTTAAGGTGCTACTGGAAGGAATTTTTTTTGTTTTGCTCTCTTCAACAAACAGAGAGAAACTCCAAACTCCACCCATGTACATCCTGTACAGGTCATATGACACACACTGAGCTCACATCCTGTGCTCAATAAGGAAGAATGGACTGCCCCTTTGTTTCCATGGCAACAGTCACAAACTTCCTGTTTGGCTTTGCAGCCACAAGCAGCTGACTGAGCTGCTAGAGCCTTTGCTTGCTGCAGCATTGCTGCTTTAGAATAACAGCGCAGACACAGGTTACACTCTGCTCAGAATGCAAACGGAGCTCCGGAATGGATCCCGTTCACATCCAGAGGTACCACTGTATTCTCTTCCTCCTGCTGTTAAAGTGATACAGTGGTACCTCAGGTTACATACGCTTCAGGTTACACACCCCGCTAACCTAGAAATAGTGCTTCAGGTTAAGAACTTTGCTTCAGGATCAGAACAGAAATCGGGCTCTGGCGGCACGGCGGCAGCAGGAGGCCCCATTAGCTAAAGTGGTGCTTCAGGTTAAGAACAGTTTCAGGTAAAGTACGGACCTCCGGAACGAATTAAGTACTTAACCCGAGGTACCACTGTACTTGGTCTTTTCAACTTAAAGTCACCAGTCCATTTTTTAAAACAAAGAACATGGAGGTAGACTCAAAACAGTGTTGCTGTAACAACAGAAGCAATTTTTATGATTGGTAGGCAGCAGTTGTAAGGGGTAAGGATGTGCAGGGGCAATTACAAATCAGCAACGGGAAACAGATGAGAGGACAAGTGGAACACTTCATGGCAACCCGAAAAGGTTCTCAACGGCGCTTTGCAAGGGCGATTTGCCCCATCAGCTGAACTACTAATGATAAATATGCCACAGTGAACTTAGCATAGCCTTCCCCATAACCACCCCACGTAGTCCTTTATATTATCAGGGGCATTCAACTTCACAACTTAAAGCGGGGGTGGGGAACCTGTAGCCCTCCATATGTTATTGGAATACGACTCCCAGCAACCAGTTTTAGATACCAGCATCACCACCGGGGCCGGATTTTGGTTTGATGAGGCCCTAAGCTACTGAAAGTAATGGGGCCCTTTATATATCCAGCTGTCCTTTGTCAACAACAAATTCTCACTGGTTTTTGTGTTGAATACTTGCTACAGTGGTACCTCGAGTTACAGATGCTTCAGGTTACGTGTTTTTGGGTTACGCACTGCGCCGAACCCGGAAGTACCGGAACGGGTTACTTCTGGGTTTCGGCACTCGCACATGCGCAGAGACAATAAATTGTGCTTTCTGCATCCGCAGAAGCGCCAAATCACAACCAGCGCGTGCTCAGACGCGGCGCTGCGGGTTGTGAACACTGTGGGTTGCAAATGTGCCTCCCGCATGGATCATGTTGCAACCCAAGGTTCCACTGTATATGGTAATTTATGGACCTAATAGGTATCTAAAACCATTTGCACATAACAAAATACGTATGTTATCAAAGTAATTGTTGAACTTATCTTATATTTTGGAAATGTACATCAAGCTTTTTGTCCTTTAAATTTATGGGGGGGGCCCAAGAGAGTGGGGCCCTAAGCTATAGCTTGTTTAGTTTATATGTAAAACAGGCACTGCCACTGAGAGGGTGGAGACTACAGCCCTTGTGTTCTGCTTGTGGGACTTAGTGCAAGGATCTGGTTGGGAAAAACAGAATGTAGCACTAAGATAGACTTCTTTTCTGACCCAGGAGGGTTCTCAACAACCAACGCCCATTGGGCCATTATGTAAAAGCCGCCAAAAGCTTTCCAGCAAACCAATTGCGTAAGCACATTGCTTACACAAGGTACTGTCTACTGCTGGGAGTTCCCAAATATGCCTGCCTGAACTGCAAAGCACAAGCCCTAATACCAATCTTCAATTATTATTTTCAGGCTAGCTGTTTTAATTCTCAAATAGAAAGAAATAACTTTCAACGGAGCCTTCAGGTGTGTTGGCCCCAACAGCACCTACCTCTTTCATGTGCCGCTTCAAGTGCATGTACACACACTGACCCGTCTTCCGGTAGTGCCTTTCCACATGTTCTCTTCCGAATCCCAGGAAGGTGTTCATGCACACGTAGAGGCCTCCTTCGGAATCCTGAAGAGGAGAAGAGAGAAAGAGAGCAGTTACATCGTGAAAGAAATCTGATTGAATCCTTCAGCATGAAGGTAAGAGGAGCCCCTACTGGATTAGACCAAAGGCCTGCCTAGTCCAAAGAAGTGTTTTCACAGTGGCCCACCAGAGGCCTATAGGAAACATGCACATACGACCAGAGCATAACAGCACTCTCCCCTTCTGTACCAGCTCCACCTGGTACGCAGGCTGAGACCCTACCTGCCAGAGTGGTGCATGCTCTGGTTATCTCCCGCTTGGACTACTGCAACGCACTCTACGTGGGGCTACCTTTGAAGGTGACCCGGAAACTGCAATTAATCCAGAATGCGGCAGCTAGACTGGTGACTGGGAGTGGCCACCGGGACCACATAACACCGGTCCTGAGAGATCTGCATTGGCTCTCCCAGTACGTTTCCGAGCACAATTCAAAGTGTTGGTGCTGACCTTTAAAGCCCTAAATGGCCTCGGTCCTGTACACCTGAAGGAGCATCTCCACCCCCATCGTTCAGCCCAGACACTGAGATCCAGCGCCGAGGGCCTTCTGGCGGTTCTCTCATTGCGAGAAGTGAGGTTACAGGGAACCAGGCAGAGGGCCTTCTCAGTAGTGGCGCCCACCCTGTGGAACGCCCTCCCTTCAGATGTGAAGGAAATATGCAGCTATCCTATCTTTAAAAGACATCTGAAGGCAGCCCTGTTCAGGGAAGTTTTTAATATTTAATGCTGTACTGTTTTTAACACTTGATTGGGAGCTGCCCAGAGTGGCTGGGGAAACTCAGCCAGATGGGCGGGGTATAAATAATAAATTATTATTATTATCATTGGTAGCCTCATCCTCCATGAATTTGCCCTGTGCTCTTTTAAAGTCATCTAAGTTGATGGCCATCATTGCATCTTGTGGGATTGAGTGCCATAGTTTAACCATGTGTCCCATGAAGAAGTACTTTCCTTGCCGGTCCTAATTCTCCCAATATTCAGCTTCACTGGAAGTCCTCGAGTTCTAGTGTTAAGAATGAGGTATCTAACTGTTGGAGATGCAATAGAGATAGTGCTTCTCTAAAACGTATGGGGGGGGTTTTTTATTGTCCTATATTGAAAGATTTTTGGCAGAAGGTAACTGAAACTATCAACAGAACTGTATGGAACAACCCTTACATTTACAGAGCAAAATATCCTCTTGAATTATATACCCAGCACATGGAACCTTACAAAAGGACAATACAAGTGGACAATACGGGTCACCTTCAAAGGTAGCCCCACACAGAGTGCATTGCAGTAGTCCATACGAGGATCCTCACTATGATATTCCAATAAATCAGTGCAGGTAAGAATGTCCCTAAATGATCTAGTCCACCTTTTGCCTAAAACTGGTAAATTTTCACAACGTGGAATGTGGGAGATGATATGCCAATGTTGTTTAGTAACTCTTGCAATAGAGGAGGGTAAACAATTATACTCTATAGAACTGAAAATCCTGTTCTGTTCATTCTTGGGTTTTGATACCAACAAACCCTGTCTGGAAGTTCTTTTAGCCCTATCAAGGGCTGTTTGAATTATAGTCTGTGGATAGCCTCTAACTCTTAATGAAGAGGAAAGAGATGCAACATTTTTTAAATTTCAATTTTTTAAAAAATCGGATTCAAGAGAAGAATTTCTTTTCAATCTAATAAATTGACTGAACGGGAACCTTATATCCAAAGGGTTTGAATACTGAATTCGATCTGGGATGCTATGTATGAGTTAATATGTATACTGTTGTTTGGTTGTAACAGAAAAGTGATGCTGTACCTTTAACCATGTAATCATGTGATGATTAATTCTATACACCTGTACTGTATTTAACTGCTTATTATGAATCTGAACACTAGCTGTGCCTGTGAATACCTTCTTTATCCTGAGCAAACCTTTTTGTATGATTGGGTAAGGTATAGTATGAGACTGATATTTTCTAATTTTTATGGTTTACCACACATTGTAATTGGAGTGCTGTTTTGTATCATGCAGCTTTTTGGACTGGTGAAGCGTGTAGCAAAACCTGTAATATATCCAGAGAACAGGTCTCCTTTTGCCCAATTGCGTTATTCTCACCAGGGTGGGGGCTTTGATTTGCCTTCCCGTGATCGATCCATGTACACGGCTTTGTGTTTCCAACTCAAGACACATTGAAGAACAGATCATCCAGTTCAATCTTTGAAAAACAGCTTTGAAAAACTTTTTCATATTCTCCAGTGTGCTACCCTTGCCGTTGTGGCAGCACGGGGTTGCCGTTCCATGATTGGACTGACGCTGCTTGTTGAACGGTTCATTTATCCAGTCTGTATAACGTTTACTGTACATGTAACTTGTTAAGATAGGAGTTGTACATTTATCCACTCCATCTTTACAGTATCTCCAGGCTTTGTCTTGCACATGGCACCTTAGTATGTTTGTTGTTTGAATGGTTATACGTCTATCTCTATTCTAGCTATTATTCTAGTAAATTTGGTTTTATACTTATAAGCCAGTTTGTGGTGGCGTTGTTTTGTTGTGTTATATGTTTGCCCCCACAAGCAACCTAGCTGCCGTGTTCCACACCACCTGCAGAAACAGCTCTTAAAAGATGGGTTTCTTGACAGCAAGACCTTCCCGTCATATTATTAGTGGGGAAAGGAAAAAAATGCCCCCAGAAACAGGTATTCGAGGAGGGTGAGTCAGAGAAACAGCAATTAGTTTGGAATAGTTACTCTTACGCATAAAGCATCTGGAGATACAAGATTATGTAGGACAGTGGATTTGCTGCAAGTAAGAATGTTGGGCTGTGCTCTCCCATTTTTGCTCAACTTTTATTTTTGAAAATAAACTCAAATATTGTGGAAAATTTATAGCTATATAGGGATTTCACCTTCCAAGGGAAACCATAGCCATGTAGGAACCAGGTCTACTTACCATTCAGGGAAATGGGATGGGTATAACAATATGAAGACCAGGCTAGTAAAAGGTTTTATATGAGTGGTTTTCCGCCCTGAGGACTATTTGTCAGCCTGTTTGACACATTCATGCCCATTAAATGCCTCTATGGCATTACATAATAGTCTACTTTCTTCCATCAAAAACCAATGGGTCCCATGGATGGGTCCAATCCTACTATCAAAGGCTTGCTGGGGTAGCCAAGTCATGCAAGGATCTTAGTGAATCTTGCATGAAAGCAACACACCACTCATTCAAGCCAGCCAAAACGCAACAGGAGCCAACATTTTAAGGTTCATCAATTTGATGCCTATGTAATCATTGGTACGGCTCTAAGATGGAACATCGAATCTTTGAGGAAACACCATGGCCAGAGAAATCAGTCAGAAACTACAGTGCAATTGCTACTATTAAAATATGGTTGCAAAATTAAAGAAGATCAGGCAACTGAAGCACCTGGAATTTGCTCTGACAGGGATATAAAAAAAGACACTTCCTTGAATTTGCAATAAACGTATGAGCAAAATCTGTAGAAGGTACAGAGAGCCAAACTGCATCAAGTCCAAGTTCTATAGATTTGTCAGGCAAATGACCCTTTCCAGGATTCCAAAAGAGAAGTTTGAGGACAAAAGTGCATAACATGGACTGCATGTGCAACATTGAAAAAGGAAAGACATGGGAGTGAGGTCCATGTGAAATTAACATAGGAATCCACATTATACTGAGTCAAACCATATTCTCTATATAGTTGCACCTTGGATCCCGAACGCCTTGCGAGTTGAACATTTCTGTTCCTGGACGCCACAAACCTGGAAGTGAGTGTTCTGGCTTGCGAATGTTTTTTGGAACCCAAATGTCTGATGTGGCTTCTGCAGCTTCCAATTGGCGGCAGGAGCTTCCTGCAGGCAACTGGAAGCCGTGCTTTGGTTTCTGAACGTTTTGGAAGTCGAATGGACTTCTGGAACGGATTCCGTTCAACTTTCAAAGTACCACTGTACTGATTCCCAGCCCTAACCTGGAGATGCTTCCAGTACGTTTCTGAGCACAAATCAAACTGCTGACCTTCAAAGCCCTAAACGGCCTTGGCCCAGTATACCTGAAGGAGTGTCTCCAACCCCCTTCTGGTGGTTCCCTCATTGTGAGAAGTGAAGCTACAGGGAACCAGGCAGAGGGCCTTCTTGGTGGTGGTGCCCGCTCTATCCCACCATCAGATGTCAAGGCGATAACTATACCTTTAGAAGACATCTGAAGGCAGCCCTGTTTAGGGAAGTTTTTAATGTTTGATGTTTTTATTGTGTTTTTACTATTCTGCTGAGAGCCGCCCAAAGTGGCTGGGGAAACCCAACCAGATGGGCAGGGTATAAATAATAAAATTGTTGTTGTTGTTGTTACTATTATTATGATGCTGGGGGTTGAAACTGGGACCTTTTGCACGCACAGCAGATGCTCTACCGCTGAGTTAAAGCCCATTCCCCTAGTCCTAAGCAATCTGTTCCTCAGAAACATCCAAGAGCTCAAAATGGCATCATCTAAAAGTATCAGACCTCAAGAAGGCTGGTGGAAGGTCCGGCCACACTTGGAACACTGTGTGGAGCTCTGGCTTCCATACGTCGCCTGGTCTTCCCATCACAAGATTGCAATCACAAAGTATTTCAGCCCTGCAGATATTGATCCCCACAAATAATTATTATAAATAGGATTAATACACTATAGCATACCTAAAATATGGGCTTACATGCAGTGTTAGAAATTACCCAGGTGCCAGGTGCATTTTGCGACCAGCGCGGGTTCAAGTGCGACCATGTGGAAATCTCTGGATGCCTGGTTAATGATTGACATCTCCATCTAGCTGGCCCCTCCAGCTTTCTGAAGGTCACCTTGAAATCAGGCAAGGTTCTATCTCAAAGGATGTCCCCAAGCGCATAATTTTACTACGGGCTATTCACTTGCTGGTGTTAAAAAATTTAAGCTGTTTCCTGTCCACCTAATGGGACTAGCGTGCCGTTGGAGCAAAACCTACACAGAACACCAGCGCACAGTGCCAGCCTCTGCCCCAAGGGATCTGAAAGTCACTGTGTAGTGTATGTCATGCACAGCGAATACTAAAATCACAGCGCCCCTGCCTCTCCATCCGCACCTGCCATCCATCGTAAGGGCATACATTTTCCTTATGTATAAATATAGCCCCAATCCATATCCTGGCAAAATGGACTGGACTACGACACATTTTTGTCCCATTTAAGCGAATGGAAACGGGTCAGAGGAAGTTGCCTTAGCAAAGTGGTAGCCTGAGCGTTTTGCAAGGCAGGAACTTCCTCCAGCTGGTCTACCTTAAGAATGCAAATCTTGACATTGTTTTGGAATTTTCTTTGGCCTTTCCTAATCAGTGTGAGTCTCTGCTCAGAGAGCTGCTGGGCGACACTTGAGATCTGAAGTGTGTGGGTTATAAAAAGAACCTGCCTTCCACTGAGAGATGATAAGCACCAGGCAGCTGAGTCACTTTTGAATCCCATATAGATTCTCAATCAAAATGTCACAAAACAAAATAGAAAAAAGAGGCCGATCAAACACCTAAAAAAGTTGGATGAGTCTCGTACTGGCACCTAATTTTCTTATCCCAAAAAACAAACAAACCCACTGTGTGCAAATCATTAAATTATAATGTACGAAATCTGGAGATTGACAACATGCGCAAGTGGGCACAGACAGTCCAAAATGAACTCAGAGAGATACCAGCAAAGTGGCAATTTTGAACCAATGAAGTAGGGAAATAATGTATCTATTTTGGGGAACATTCAAAATTCACATGGAATTATGGGTATCCACATGTGTTCATTCAGGTGTGTGTGAGAGTGTGTATAATTTCCTTGCACAATCAGAGCCTAAGTCAGCATGAGGTGCCCTTGGGCAGTTGCTGAGAAGCCAGCAAACCAGCAAATATGTTTAGTGAGGCTGCCTTGGGGCCAACACTCTGCCAGGGGCATTGTAGGAAGTTAAAATGCTCAGATCACCACCAGCAGCATGCCTGCTGGAGCCCACAAGCACAGATAGAGCATGGGGGTGGGGGGGGATTGGCTAAGAAGCCTGTCCAGTTCCCAACTTTGCTGCACTCTAGTGTGACTGATCATCAGGATCCTGGGGTTATATATATTGAACCAGGCTCAATTCTTAATAGCTGGTGTCACAAATTGCAAGGAATGGGCCTAAATCCACACTAGTGATGTCCCTGAATGAACCCTTTTCCCTATGCCCATTAAGTGAATTGTGAAAATGCGCTTCTAATGAGGAGGAAGTAACACACCAAGCTGCAAAGGAAGAATGGATAAAACCTGCCTTCTATCCCCAATGCTTGGGAGACCACAGTTCCTCCATTTTCATTTCACTGTCCCCTTCCCTCCAATATTCACAAACCACCAACCAGGGCCATCTTACCCATAGGTGCTAGGGGTGCAGGGCACCCAGGTGCCGAGCTCTCAGGGGCGCCAGCGCCCGAGAGTTGAGTCCGGGGAAGAGCCCACCCACTGGTCAGAGCGCCATGGTAGGCTCTTCTGCTGCAGGCGACTCTGTGCCGCAAGTTCGGGGGCGACCGAGCCAGTGAGGCGCTGAGGCGGCCAGCCGACTCCACCCTCCTGCAAACCTGGGACTGGGCAACCTGGGGGGGGATGGACCAGGTGGATCTTTGCGCCCCGGTGCCGCATATGCTTAAGACAGCCCTGCCACCAACGCAGTTTAGGAATAGTAGAGCAGGAATAAGCATGCATTGCATGCTAGGAAAGTAACTGTCTATTTTTAAACCATCTGTATTAGAGCGTATTCAGATGTATCAGAGACAACAAAAACTACAACAATCGTAGCTGACATTACATTACATGGAGAGGCATTAAAAATGAGCTGCTTTTCTCCTCCTGTGGTCTGAAGTGGTGCATTCGTGGAGGACTGGACCACAAACTTTTTCCATATGAAAAGTGCTTGTAAGCTGTGGTTGAGGCAATAGCCATTTTACCTTAAGAGACTTTGCATATACACCGTTCAGTGCTTGTCGGAGCCACTGAAATATTGTGACAGGTGTTGCCCAACTTAGATGCCAACAGAACACTTTGAGATTATGCTGGGCCTACTGTTGTCTGCTGCTGCAATGCAGACAGGCCGTGGGACACAGTAAGCTCAAGACCTGTAAGGATGTGCTGAATAAGGACAATCAAACCCCCACAGAAAGGGCTGGGCAAATATCTGCGGACAGGTAAATTAGAACCCTGAGCTTTTGATCACTCAGTGCGGACACTTTAACCAGAATTCTGTACGGTGGTACCTCGGGTTAAGTGCTTAATTCGTTCCAGAAGTCTGTACCTAACCTGAAACTGTTCTTAACCTGAAGCACCACTTTAGCTAATGGAACCTCCCGCTGCTGCCGCCGCACCACCGCCGCACAATTTCTGTTCTCAACCTGAAGCAAAGTTCTTAACCTGAAGCACTATTTCTGGGTTAGCGAAGTGTGTAACCTGAAGCGTATGTAACCTGAAGCATATGTAACCCAAGGTACCACTGTACATGCAATCCAGAACAATAACAAAGGGTAAAAAAGGTATTTCACCCAACTCCAAAGTATTTATGTAGCTTCTAATACATAATCTGTTGCCGAATTTCTAGGCATTTTAATTTTCATTTAAAAGCAGCTAACAATACGTCATTCCAAACTGGGCTGAAGCACGGGGTGCAGCTGGTTCAAGACTTTGCCAGAGCTATATCACCCTTGCAAACTGCTGTTTGCCACACTAAGACAGGCACACACGCACACGCACACTCATAAGCAAATTAGGAACCAGGGGAGTGATTAAACATAATCACAGATTAATTAAAAGGAACATAAGCACTGTGTGCCTATCTGTGTGTTTATTAATTAGAATTATATTGGGCCTGTGAATTGTGCCACTCTCCATAAAAGTGGGCAAGTAAGCACTGTACAGAAGGCTAGCAAGAGACCCCAGAGGATGAAAAAGTATCTGTGTCTAATCAATTATTTCAAAATCCCTGAGGGAGGAAGAACACGAGGTTCATATGAAAGCAGCAAGCAATGTGCCCTCTGTTCAGCTGTGACAGACTAGCTGTAAATCAGGATCACAAAGTAAAATAAGAACGCCAAACTTGGAGACCCAAGAACTTTGGAAAACTTTTTCCTGGAGAAGTAAACCTACTCAATATCCACTTTCGTGGTCTTTAGTTTCAGCTGCACTGGAAAAGCAAGTCTGGTTCAAGCTAATTTTAAAAGGAGAATTTAAACCTGCAGCCCTCACTATCCCAAGCCGCTTGTACTTTGCAATGCGCTGAAACGGGGGGGGGGGGGGGCTTCAGGAAATCCCAGTTGGCAGTTGCACAGTTGCTGCACCCCACCCCCACCCCGCTCCCAAAATACAAACACTTCTATGTTGCTAAATCCAGCAGCTCCTAAATGTAGACATACAAACACTGCACTCCAGGCAGCATGAAAGCAGCTTTAGCACTGGGAAACGGGGGCGAATTTCTATCTTCCAAGGAGAAGGGCTACCTGGAACTCTTTCAAACATTGCAACATTTCCAACACAGAAAGCAATCGTGCATGTGTGCATCCTAAAACATAACACAGCAAAACATACACATGTTCAGTCATCACATGAAACAACCCAATTATGGATTTTTAGGCTACTGTATTTCCTGCACAGAAGCTGCCTTCCATCTAAACCTTTGCTGTCTGCACTGACTGGCAGCAAGCGTTCAGACATGGTTCTTTCCTATCCAGCTCCGGAGGTGCCAGGAACTTTCTGCACACCAAACAAGTGTTACAATGAGCCATTACAAGAGTGTGAATCCACACTATTCCTGTGACTGTGATCTGTTTTGACTGTTTTTAATTCTGAGTTTTAAAACTGCTACAACCTTCCCTGGGACCTACGGGTGAAAAGCAGGCAAAGAATGCAGCAACAATAATAACACAGAGTTGAACCCCAGCACCTGGTTTTCAGTATTCGGCTGCCACTGAAGATGGAGGTTCTATTTTGTTGTCAAACCTAAAATGTTTTTCCAGTTTTGGGGAGAATATTAAGAGAGAGCTCCCTAAGGGTGAATTAAAGGGGTAGGCTTGCAGGTAAGGAGCACAGTGGATTGGGGGGGGGGGATATTATGTAGTCAAGGAGGAGGTCACAGACTGGCAGCAAAAGAGTGGTGCATTCTGGGTTAAGTAGCCACAGGCAGGAATTATTTAAGTTGCCATAGGTGGGGGAGAAATTGCAACCGGTACCAATTATGGAATGTACGGTGGGACAGATACTATTCAACTAGCCTAGGCACCGGAAATTGGGGGTGTGGTTGGGGAAACTGGTGGAACTGGGAGGTGAGAGACCGGCAACCTGAATATAACAGAGGACACTCCACAAATCCAGGTAGATGTTGAGACACGGTTTGCAATCTCCCAAGTTTCAAGGTGGGAGCTATGAAAAAAGGGAGGTTTGTTAAGGGGCAATGGGGACCATGAGAGGTTGAGGGAGAGTACAAAGGCATGGAGGGAGTAACCCATTAACCCAGATACTGAGGGGTGTCAGGCTGAAGTAAAGGTAAAGGTAAAGGGACCCCTGACCATTAGGTCCAGTCGTGGACGACTCTGGGGTTGCGGCGCTCATCTCGCTTTATTGGCCGAGGGAGCCAGAGTTCAGCTTCCGGGTCATGTGGCTAGCATGACTAAGCTGCTTCTGGCGAACCAGAGCAGTGCACGGAAACACGGTTTACCTTCCCGCCGCAGTGGTACCTATTTATCTACTTGCACTTTGACGTGCTTTTGAACTGCTAGGTTGGCAGGAGAAGGGACCAAGCAACGGGAGCTCACCCCGTCGTGGGGATTCAAACCGCCGACCTTCTGATCGGCAAGTCCTAGGCTCTGTGGTTTAACTCACAGTGCCACCCGCGTAGTCACTGCTAAATCCGCCTCTGGACCCACACTCATAGTAACAGTGGAGCATTAGGCATTGGGGCAACAGGCCTAGGAGCATCATGAGAAGATACAAAGGAACCAAAGAGAAAGAGCTTGAGGGTCGACAGCAACGACAGACCCAAACCTATGGCCCTATGGGGTGGGGCGGAAGGCAACACAGAGCTCCTTGGGAATACAGGCCCTGATTGGGAGAGGCACCCTACAAAATAGAAGACCTGACCTGCTAACAGAAGGATGTGAGGAATGGGGGAAGACCAGAGGGATATTGTGGGGGGGCAGGCACCCTACTAAGCAGAACCGGGGGTGCCAACTTGAATAAAATATTGGGTAGGGGGGCAAGCAAGCCCTGCACCACACAATCACCACACACACAGACACACTATTTGAACGGCAATGCCCATCAACTGGGGTGGGGTACCTTCAAATGTTTTATTGGGGGAGGCAAAGGGACCTCAGCCCCTAGGAGTTGGCTCCTATGCACCCTACTAAGTAGAACAAGAGAGAGATGGGGGGGGGCACACTACTAAGTAGGAGAGAGGGATATGGGGTAGGGGAGAAACACCCTAAGTGGAAACAGACGGGTATGGGGTGATGGGAGGGGGCCCTACTAAGTAGAATAGAGGGAGGTGGGAAAGGCAATGGGGGCATCTTCTCTGGGGCTACCGAGAGCCAACGGGGCACCCTAAAAAGGGGATTGCGGGTTAAACAGCGCTGTGGGGGGGCTGAGGAAGGATGCCAATACTCTGTGGGGCCGGGGACCCTATGAAAAGTGGGGAGGGGGGAGGAAGTAGAGGGCAGCGGAGGAGCCTACGAGAAGTGGGGAGGGCGGACTGGTGGAGAGCTTTGGGTGGAGAAGAAGATTATAATAGTAGTAATAATAATAATAGTAATAGTAGTAGTAGTGGTAGTAGTAGTGTGGGGACTTGGGGGGCGCTTGGAGGGCGCAAGCGAGGCGGAAGAGCAGGAGGGACCCCCTTGCCGGGCGAGGAGCCTCACTTACGGGCGAGTCGTAGGAGAAGGAGCACTCGGTCTTGTAGACGCGGTCGCCGGCCTTGGGCACCCGGATCGTGGGCATGTAGGGCACCAGCAGCTCGCCCACGTCCCCCGCCGCCATCTGCGACTGCCGGCCGCTCCCCGAGAGCGCGCCCGGCTCCAGGCTCCCGCCGGTGGGTCAGCAGAGAGGAGCGCAGCCGGCCGAGCCCCGCGGAGGAGCAGGAGGA
>NC_139681.1:90256027-90550924 GCF_964106915.1 Podarcis gaigeae | reverse complement strand
GCCCCGGGAGAGGTGCCGGGGCTCGCGGAACCAGCTGAGGCCACGCCCATGGGTTAAAAATAGCCTCCCGCTCTCCGGACTCTGCACATGCCCTGGGCTGCGCCTTCTCCTCCTCCTCCTCCAACCCCAACCCAGGGCATTGGGGGGGGGCGGTTAAGGAGACTTTCTGCAATGGCTGTTTCCACCTGCCCAAGGAGCCTTTCCCAGACTTTGGGAACAGCGGAAGCAGCTGGGGAAAGAGGAGTTCAGGGATATATTTTTTTTAAATAATAGTTTTCCAAGTTGTGCGTCCTTGTTTCTCAGTTGGATCCTTTTCCATGGCTTTGTATGTTTTTTAGTATGTTATGCGTTGTGACTTGCCGTCCTTTTTACTGACTACAGTTTACTAAATTTATTGTAACTGATCAATGTAAACTGTTTTGTTATTGTTTGCTAATATTTAATTTTATTTCGTTGCTGAATATGGATTGTTGAATATGGCTTTATTTGATACAAGTTGTTTGTTTTAAAGCCATTGTGGCTTTTTGGCATTGGATCAGATTGTTATGATTTAGGGGGTCTTTGCTGTCTATTTTGTTGTTTCTTTCAGCTTGAAAACCGCCTTGCATATAGTAATATAGAAAAGGTGGTATACAAATTAAAAGAGAACAAATGGAATGAAATGAAATACTCGCTTGGTTAAGTATAGGAAGAGGAAAAAGGTGTGGGGAACCCAGGTCTCATAAAGGGAGGAAAGCTTAGAAGGTGACACAGTTCTGGGTCGCCGTCGCCGTCATTGTCATCCCTGCTCTCAGAGGTTTGGGGGCCAACTGGTGGCTCCTGGGAGAGCCTTTTTGGTGGTGGCCCCAATAACACATCTCTAACCCTTTTCAGTCCATGTGGCTTGCTGAGGGTTCACCAGTTTATTCTGGCCTTTGGGCACTGAAGAACTGGTTGTGGGGTTTTCATGGAGAGGGCCCTCCACCAAACCTGTTGTATGGATGGCGATTTGGGATTGCTGCTCACTGTTTTAGGCCCTGTCCACACTGTGCATTTGAAAGCAGAATTATACCACTTTAAACAGCCGCTGTGGCTCTGCCCAAAGATTCGCAGAGTTGGCTGGGAAGAGGGGTTGACTACCAATTGTCACTCCAGAAGGGAAATAGGGGTTTCCCAACAACTCCCAGGATTTTGTGCTGAATTACGACTACTGAATGTGACATAATATTGCTTTGGATATATAGTACAGGTGGGGCTTTAATTGCGTTTTTGTATGCAAGGAATGAGTCCTACAACCTTTTGGTGAAGGGTGAGCTGGAAATTCAGTTAACAAAATGAAATACTCATTCTCATGTTGATGTTGTTATTAAGCAATGAGTAATGTTTTACCAGAGAGGAGGGCTGGAAGAGAAATCCTGTTGAGATAACAGACTGTGCTTTTTATAGCCTCTTTTTATGGGATTTTTAAAAAAACAATCAGGAAAAAGGAGGAAACTCTGGGACATCCTAATACTCAGTAATCCGTTGTTGCCAAGATCTCAGCAAGATACACACATACACAGAAAAGAAGCTGATGCAATAATTCCAGGCTATTGCGGACCACAGAGACACTTAATTCTACAGATTATAGGTAAACACCAAAAATCATTATAGGTCATGTGATTTTGCCTGCACACTTGGTTGCTGGATCAGCGCTGGGCAATTCTCAGCCAAATGTGTGAACTCTTTCCATTGAAAAGCTGATCTCCCAGGAAGCAGAGCTAGGCAATTTCTACCTACGGTGATCAATGTGTGTGACACACTTGTAAAAATCACTTGCTGCTAAAGCCAATACACGTGGGTGCTACTGGTTCCTCAGTTGTACCTCTAAAGCAGCCTGTTCCTTTAAGGAGAGTCACAGCTGATTAACATGTTCTTTTCTGAACAGTAATAAAACCTGGTACCGGAATTGCATTGTTGGAGGGGACATCTTCCCCTGGGGAGAGCTAGTATTTATTTAATCCGCAAGGACAAAGAAAGCTAGTGTATGAATTCTAATGAAATAATAACCATGCCAAATGGTGGTAAAATTCACCTTTGTTTGGTTTTAGTACATCAAAATATAACGTGAACGAGGCTTCATTCTGACACAGCTTATAAATTTCGGCTTAGAAGAGTATGCAATGGCCTGATTCTTGTCGCAGTTCTTGTTGAGCAAAAACGTAACTTAGCATGATTATATGCGCTCTGGGAGATTGCAGCTACTTTGCTTCTCCCCAGTTGTTTTGCTGCTACAATATGCAATGTATGGTTTATTAAGCCAAGAATCCATTACATGTGAATGTGGCTGCACAGAGGGTTAGGCACATGGTGAGTAACAACTTCCACCACCAAAGCTCTGTGCAAAAAAAGCCAATTGGTGCCAAAGAAGGATAGAACTTTCTTTATGTACGCTACAACAGCAGCAAGAATACTCATCGGAAAGTATTGGAAGACACAAGATCTACCCACCCTGGAAGAATGGCAGATGAAAGTGATAGACTATATGGAACTGGCGGAAATAACTGGCAGAATCCGAGACCAGGGAGAAGAGTCGGTGGAAGAAGACTGGAAGAAATTCAAAGACTATTTGCAGAAACATTGTAAAATTAATGAATGTTAAAATGATGTTGGATTGAAATGAAGCGGCCTTAGCAACAAGGTTAAAAAAAAATGTACAAATGGATTGATAACGGATGAAAATATAAAGTTATAATTCGTTAAGATATAGAATTAAGATAAAAACAAAGAGGGTAAGGATTTGCTGAATTAACCATGTGAACTGGAATACAAAAAAGGGAGGTGTGAGGAGGTCAGGGAAATAAGTAAATGAAATTTAAGATATGAAAAGACTGATTTGTTTTTAACTGTTTTCTATTTACTTTTTCTGTATTTTGCATTTTTTTCTATGTATTTTTGTACTTTTTGTATTTTTCCTTCTTTTTTATTCTGTAACTTTTTTCTCTTTGTAAAACTTTGATAAATATCTTTTAAAAACAAAACAAAGCTCTTTGCAAAAAAAAAGTGTGCCTTGATGTGATGCCAACATGTATACCACTACATGCATCTCAGAGGGAGAGCATGCCACACTCGAGGAGCCAGAAAAGGCTCCACCACACCATGAACCTCACATGGCCGAGAAACTACCAGCAGGGCCTCCCCTGTAGATCTCAGCACCTGGGCAAACAGAATCAAGCAAGAGTTGGGAGGGACCCCAAGGGTCATCTAGTCCAATCTAGTGCAGGAATTTTGGGGCCAAACTGGGGCTCAAACCTACAATCCACAAATTAAGAGTCAGTGTGGTGTAGTGGTTAAGAGCGGTAGACTCGTAATCTGGTGAATCGGGTTCAAATCGGTGACCTTGGGCCAGTCACACTTCTTTGAAGTCTCTCAGCTTCACTCACCTCACAGAGTGTTTGTTGTGGGGGAGGAAGGGAAAGGAGAATGTTAGCCGCTTTGGGACACCTTAGGGTAGTGATAAAGCGGGATATCAAATCCAAACTACTCCTACTCCTACTCTTCTTCTTCTTCTTCTTCTATAAACTGAGCTATTCCAAGCTGGGGGTCTAACAGCATTAGGAGGGCAGCTGGCTTAAGAGGACACAGGTGACTCAACTAACCTGGTATAACAGAGAGGCTACTGAAAGCACCTATTAGATAAGGCCCTGATGACGTTGCATATACAGTGGTGGCCCGCAAGACGAACGCCTCGCAAGACGAAAAACCCGCTAGACGAAAGGGTTTTCCGTTTTGGAGGCGCTTCACAAAACGAATTTCCTATGGGCTTGCTTTGCAAGACGAAAATGTCTTGCGAGTTCCTGCAGGTTTTTTTTCCTTCCCTCCCCCCTTTTTCTAAGCCACTAAGCCGCTTATCTGCTAAGCTGATAAGCCACTAATAGCGCTAATCCGCTAATCCGTCAATGGGCTTGCTTCGCAAGACGAAAAACTGCTAGACGAAGAGACTTGCGGAAGGGATTCTTTTCGTCTTGCGAGGCACCACTGTATTTTAATCCCACGTTATGGGATGCCTACGCCCCGGCTGATGTTTTCTCCACAAGAATCAGGGCCACTGAGTGAGCTTCATCGCAGAACATGGATTTGAACCCAGACTCTCCAGCCAAAATCAAACACTCTACCCACCATACAACCCTGCACGTCTGTGGAGTGTTATTTGTTTTGGTACAGGCTTGTCCATGTGAGGAGCAGGGCAGGTGATGGAGAGGGAACTAGGCAAGGTCTGTGTAGTTTGTGAGAGAGAACAGCAATGGCATCAAACTTTGGGAAAGGATGCAGGTCGCACAGCCGCAGGAAAGAGTGTGGGGCAGGGCACAGCAAAGGCTGGAGAGATTCGCCTTGTGAGGATTGCCCTATGCTGCTGTTATTCTGGCCACGCTGTGATGCAGAAAGACAGGGCTGCCCTCTAGTGGTCCCAAACAACTGCTAGTAGCCTCTTTCTACAAACAAAAACATCACACTTAGGAGGCAGGGCTAAGTTATGCATTTCCTTACGCAGAATGAGGTGTCGGAATTCTGGGCGACAGCATATTTTGAATGCTGCTCTCACAAAAAGCTCAGCTGAGATTCCTATATTACATGGGGTTGGAATAGATGACCCTTGGGGTCCCTTCCAACTCTACAATTCTCCGATTCCAAGCTTAAGCCAGAAGCTGCAGTTAGCATGAAACTCTGCAGCTCACTGTTCGGCACTGGTAGCTAATTCCCCTACTGAGATGAGTTCAGGGGCACCGGTTAACAACTTGGGACCAGTTTACCTACAAGACTGCCTTACTCCCTATGTGCCAACTCAACCTCAATTGGCACTTTTACAGGTGCCACATAATACCCGCAACTGCATCTGTAAGGACTCAATTGTTTAGTGTTGCAGGGCTGACTCTTTGGAACTCCCTGCCTATTGATGTCAGGCAGCAGCCTTCACGGTTTTCTTTCCGGCACCTGCCGAAGACATTCTTATTTCGGCACCTGCCGAAGACATTCTTATTTAGAGGAGCCTACCCCCCAAAGTAAGGTACGCAGGTGGCGCTGTGGGTTAAACCACAGAGCCTAGGACTTGCCGATCAGAAGGTTGACGGTTCAAATCCCCGCGACGGGGTGAGCTCCCGTTGCTCGGTCCCTGCTCCTGCCAACCTAGCAGTTCAAAAGCACGCCAAAGTGCAAGTAGATAAATAGGTACCGCTCCGGCGGGAAGGTAAACCGCGTTTCTGTGCTCTGCTCTGGTTCGCGAGAAGCGGCTTATAGTCATGCTGGCCACATGACCCCGGCTCCCTTGGCCAAGAAAGCGAGATGAGCGCCACAACCCCAGAGTCGGCCACGACTGGACCTAATGGTCAGGGGTCCCTTTACCATTACCCCCCAATGTCACAGGTGACTGCGAGACCCCCCCAAAGCAGATTCTGGGTGCATGGAGGAGGGGCGAGGAAAGGAACCAGAAGCCAAATTTTTAATATATTCCCTGCATGGTTTAAAAAATATTACTACTAAAATAACTGTTGTTGTTATTAATCAATAAATATCACATTTTTGTCATTAGTTGCCTATGTCCATAACTTGTCTTTCCATATACAATGCTGGAAAATCTGTGTCTGTTAACCATTAAATGTTAGCACATCTTTACCACAGGTCCACAAGCATGAGAGCTGGAAATCCTTTTTCTTTTCCTTTTTAATGGCAAAAGCAACTTGCACTTTCTCTGTAGAATCTGAAAGTCCGTGTGGAAACCCTTCAACACAGTGAGTAATTGAAACAATCTTTTTTTTTATTTGAGTTACGAAGTCAGATATATATATATACATTACATAATTCCGCTACTCTTTTATGGGTGCACACCTCTGAGACAGGTGGATAACCGGCTTAATTGTCAGGTGTTGCTTTGTTAGAATAATCAATAAGACTTGCGGGGGTGGTTTCATGGAAATTCCACGGTCCATCCCCCCGCTGTTGCATTAGCTTGCGTGCTGTCCTCTCCTGCTTCCTGTAAAAGGAAAATAGCGGGATGAGGAAGGAGAATCAGGAAATTAAGACGATCAAACAATTGTACAATGGAGCTGGCTCGCACGTTATGTTATACCATACTTAGAATAAGCTGTGGTTTAATGTGAATGCGCAATGGACTAGTGAAGACTGCTGGAATCGTGGACACATTTTTCACCCTCTCCTGCCCCCATGCCACGAAACAAGCCACAATCTGTATATTTATTATTTAACATAATGTCTATATCACTTGATTGTAGAAAGACCTCTAAGCGGTTTACAGAAACTGATTGATTCTTAAGTCACCTTGAACACAAGGTTATGGTTTGTTTCCCCCCCCCCCCAAACAAACCATGAGCAGTAAGCCAAATGCAAGCCTTTGTTGCCACTCGTGGTTTGTTTGGAAGGAAACCATGAGCCCAAGTTCGGACTACACAACAAGCTGGATCATGGCCTGTTTCCTGGCAGAAGCAGGGAAGCACCTGTGATTTCAAATTTCACCTGTGATTGAGGTAGCATCCTGCTTCTTCCCATTAAACCGAGTCTATTTTTACCGTGTTCAAAAGGGACTGATGAGCCATGCCAACGTTATCCATTGTTCAAGCCAAATACAACCAGTCAGGCCAAAATTTTAAAGCAGCGGAGCAGATGGATCTGCCTTGGTGTAGAATTTGGCAGGCGGAGGCTGCAACCCATATGCTATTTAATACCCATGTGCCTGGATACTTAAGTTGGTCAATTAGATCAATTAAGGCCAGCTCACAGTGCCAAATTCCTCCGCATCAGCCCATACAAGGGAGCAGGTGGAGAAAAACTACCATGCACAAGAATGAACATTTGGGGGAGCTTGAAATTTGTAGCCACAATTATGGCTCCTTGAAACCGTTCACCTCCAGGCTTGTTGAAATGGCCACCGGTTCCCTGCGCATTCAGGCTAGCCTTTCTCTGTGTGGCTATGTGCTTGCCTGCATGTTTGTGGGGAAGAATGTGGCAACAGGAGCTGAACCAGTCCTAGCAACAGGAGGGACAATTGTATATTCACCAGGGACAGGCCCACAAGCAATGCTATTCACTACACAGAGATCTGCTGAGGCCCGCAACTCAAAGGAGAGAGTCACAACTGTTCATTCCCTTTTGCCTCTGACCGTGAGCACTTTCTGCCTCTGGCTCCCGGGAGGGAAAAGTCCCTCCCTTGCCCTGCTTGGATGTCATTTCACAGCATGGGGGGGGGGGGGGACTGGATTAGATGGATTCCCCCCCCCCCCAAGGGTGTTGGCAGACATCGGCCAATGATATTATCAAAGAAACGTCATGGCTCAGCATCTCCAGCAACAAAACACAAAGTGGACCACAGAACGATGTGTAGCAAAAACATTTCCAATTAACTGCAGGAAGTCTATCTTTCAACCCCCTACCTGACTTTGGCTCATGCCTGAAATGACAGTTCAGCAACATTTCAACACAACTTTAGGAAGAGCTGTAGCCTAGTGGTACCACATCTGCCCTGAAGGTCCCAGGGTTGATCTCTGGCATCTCGAGGTTGGGCTGGGAACGTTCAGTGTCTGAAACCCTGAAGAACCTCTGCTTGGCCATGTATGATGATACCCAGCTCTACCTCTCTTTCAAATCAGAACCAGTGAAGGCGGTGAAGGTCCTGTGTGAGTGTCTGGAGGCGGTTGGAGGATGGAGGGCAGCTAAAAGATTGAGGTTGAATCCTAACAAGACAGAAGTAGTTTTTGGGGGACAGGAAGCGGGCAGGTGTGGAGGATTCCCTGGTCCTGAATGGGGTAACTGTGCCCCTGAAGGACTAGGTGTGCAGCCTGGGAGTCATTTTGGACTCACAGCTGTCCATGGAGGCACCGGTTAAATCTGTGTCTAGGGCAGCTGTTTACCAGTTCCATCTGGTACGTAGGCTGAGACCCTATCTGCCTGCAGACTGCCTTGCCAGAGTGGTGCATGCTCTGGTTATCTCCCGCTTGGACTACTGCAATGCGCTCTACGTGGGGCTACCTTTGAAGGTGACCCGGAAACTACAACTAATCCAGAACGCGGCAGCTAGACTGGTGACTGGGAGCAGCTGCCAAGACCATATAACACCGGTCTTGAAATACCTCCATTGGCTCCCAGTATGTTTCCGAGCACAATTCAGTGTTGGTGATGACCTTTAAAGCCCTAAACGGCGTCTCCACCCCCATCGTTCTGCCCGGACACTGAGGTCCAGTGCCGAAGGCCTTCTGGCAGTTCCCTCACTGCGAGAAGCCAAGTTACAGGGAACCAGGCAGAGGGCCTTCTCAGTAGTAGCGCCCTCCCTGTGCAATGCCCTCCCACCAGATGTCAAAGAGAACAACTACCAGACATTTAGAAGACATCTGAAGGCAGCCCTGTTTAGGGCAGCTTTTAATGTTTGATGTATTATAGTATTTTAATATTTTTTTTGGAAGCCGCCCAGATGGGCTGGGTATAAATATATTATTATTATTATTATTATTATTATTATTATTATTATTATTATTATTAGCAAACCCATGGGCACCCAAGTGTGCTTGGACTAGGACTCCCATCATCCCTGACTACTGGCCATTCTGACTGGCGCTGATGGGAGTCGGAGTTCAGTAACAACTGGAGGGCCACAGGTTCCCCACACCTGGTGCAGACCATACTGCAGCAGGTGAGCCAAAGGCCTGACTCCCTATACAATAAGTCAGCTTCCTAATGTTCCTAAGTTTGGGAAACCACCAAATTACCTGTTGATTTTCCCTACCTTAATTCAAGTTTCTCGGATTCAGCATAAAGGTAAGCCAACCCCTTTTCATAGTCCTTTTCAGGAGGGTCGAGCAGGTAGCAGGCAATCCACCTTGTTATCGGATGCTGGAGAAAAGCAAAGCAAGGCATCACTAAGGAATCATGAGCACCTGCGTGCATTATACAGCAGAGAAGCCTCAGACACAGATTGGCTTGTCTGGTGTGATGTCATGGAATCTTCAAGCTACTCAGGGGGGCAAAGCTGTCATTAACGAAACATCCTGTGAGAAGCAAATGGAAGTAAAATTCCCAGTTTGACTGGGATTAAAATTTCGTACACACCCCAAGGAAAGAGGAGCTGTTGTGAGGCGGGCTAAGAGTAGAGAGCTGATTGGCAGGAGAGCCTAAAAGGTAGGAATCTAAGGGGTCAGGAACCCAGAGAACCAATTGCTGAAGGAAAGGGGCTGAGCAAGCAAGGGGGCGAGATAAAGGAATCTGACAAGATGGGCAGATGGAGGAATCGGAAAGGAAAGAATTCACTGGAAGACCATGTACCTAGTATGCATGGTGTTCCTGGTTCAAATCCTAACATCTCTAGTTGCTAGAACTTGCTAGAACGTGACCTGCGGGGGTTGGGGAATGTCAGGATCTCGCCCGACTCAATCCAGTTCCACCAACCCTGTGCTAGAGGGATGGGGAGAGGCGCTGCTCAGCAGTTCATGCTTCCAGAATTCACAGCCCCCTATTTCCCACCCTCCAAATATCTGCTCTGGAGATTTGGATCAGCATCGGTGGTGGGATTAAGGGGCAAAAGAAAACTGGCAGAAATTGCCACCATCCTCCTTCCTCTGGTGGAAGCTTCCAATGGACCCAACTCCCTTCCATGAACAAAAGGAGTTCTTTCGTCTGCAGGCGGGCAAGTCTGGATGCAGCCCAGAAAGCTCCTTCCCAAGCCGGGATTACAATAAGTATTCAGCTCTGTACATCGTTCTGCCTGGACACTAAGATCCAGTGCTGAGGGCCTTCTGGCGGTTCCCTCACTGCGAGAAGCCAAGATACAGGGAAGCAGGCAGAGGGCCTTCTCGGTATTGGCACCCGCCCTGTGGAACGCCCTCCCACCAGATGTCAAAGAGATAAACAACTATCTGATGTTTAGAAGGCATCTGAAGGCAGCCCTCTTTAGGGAAGCTTTTAATGACTGATGCTTTAATTTATTTTTAATCTTTGTTGGAAGCCGCCCAGAGTGGCTGGGGAAACCCAGCCAGATGGGCGAGGTATAAATAATAAATTATTATTATTACTCACGCGATAGTACTCCCAGTGCTCTGGGACATAACCTTCAGGGATTTCAGCCAGTTCAGCTTTACCTGGTGAGAAAGAAGCAGCTCAGTTCAAATGCAATAGACTTCCAAAAACACTGTCAAGAAAGAATACTGTTGCCAGCCACAATGCATTATCTTCAAAATAGGACTAATTCAAAGTTTGCTGTCCCGTCCTTAGCATGTTTGCTCAGAAGTAAGTCCCACCAAGTTCAAGGAGACTTACATTCAAGTAAGCGCACACACAAAACCGCGGAGAAACATGCAAATGAGGGTGGAGAATTCCTGTCCCTACAAACATAATTCATGCCTTATACTCCACATAACAAATAACCAATGGTAAAAATTCTCTGTTTTACAGGTAGCAGATATAGCATGAAAACAAACTGGCCAAGAGACGCATTTTTCTGGTTAAGTGGTAGTTATTCAAAAAGTTTTAACACCTACAGGTTTTTTTTGTTTTAAGCGAACTAAGATATTGGTTCACGCCATCCTCTGAGGCCAGGAGAAAGGAGGACTCCTTGAGACCATTCCTTTTTAAAATTCACCTAGCAATTCTTGTACTAACCCAAACCAGATTTAACGTCATTGAAAAAGAGCAGCTCTTTAGGAGAGATGCAACTGCTCACTTTACTTCACAGCTTCTTATGTCAGCCCTTCAAAATAGGACGAAACCTGCAGAAATACTCACCAATAAAGACATTAACAAATGTTATAATTAGAGCAACTGGGATTCCGGTGAGCAAAATGTAGAACCTCTGTTTAGAAGGTGAAAGGAAACAAGAAGAAGCAAGATCATTACATTGCAAAAATAAACAGTACCCTAACATCTTCATCAAGCCCCAGTAATTTTAGAACCTCTCTTTTTATTTTTATTTTTTTATAAATATTTATTGAGGTTTTTTGAATATAAAACATAAATAACAAACAGCATTACTTATATCATAACACAGTTTCATCACTTCTTTGGACTCCCTCATGTCTCCCGCTTCCACTTACATCGTTATAAAATCTTTTCAAGCAAATTATCATTTTGTTTACAATCTTACATCCGCTCCTTTAAATAGAATCTAGCAGTTCTCCAAAAATTTATATTTTCCTTAATCTCACTTATCGTCAAATTCAGATCTAATTCAGTGGTGGACAATTCTTTATGATCTAGCATCCTTCTTAACATTCAACCAAATTACAATATTTTTGTAAGTAAATCTTAAATTTCTTCCAGTCTTCCTCAACCCTCTCTTCTCCCAGGTCTCGGATTCTGCCAGTCATCTCGGCCAGTTGCATATAGTCCATCAGCTGCATCTGCCACTCTTCCAGTGTGGGTAGATCTTGAGTTTTCCAGTTCTTAGCAATAAGTATCCTTGCTGCCGTTGTTGCATACATAAAAAGTGTTCGGTCCTTCTTTGACACCTTCTGGCCGACAATACCCAGAAGGAAGGCCTCTGGTTTCTTAGTGAAGGTATACTTAAATACCTTTTTCAACTCATTATATATCATTTCCCAGAAGGCCTTCACTTTAGGGCAAGTCCACCAGAGGTGAAAGAATGTTCCTTCATTTTCTTTACATTTCCAACATTTATTATCAGACGAATGGTATATTTTGGCAAGTTTAACTGGGGTCATGTACCATCTGTATATCATTTTCATTACATTTTCCTTCAGAGCATTACATGCAGTGAAGTTCAGCCCATTGGTCCACAACCTTTCCCAGTCCTCAAACATAATGTTATGCCCAATGTCCTGTGCCCACTTTATCATAGCCGATTTAACCATTTCGTCTTGTGTGTTCCATTTTAACAGCAAGTTATACATTCTTGATAATACCTTAGTCTTTGGCTCTAACAATTCTGTTTCTAACTTCGATTTCTCCACCTGGAACCCTAACTTTTTGTCATTTTTAAAAACTTCTTTAATCTGAGCGTAATGTAACCAGTCTCACACTTTATCCTTCATTTTCTCCAAACTCTGCAATTTCCAATTGTCTCCATCTTTTTCTAATATTTCCCAATATTTTGGCCATTTGGCCTCCATATTGGGTCTTTTTCGGGCCTTGGCTTCCAGAGGTGAAAGCCACCTCGGAGTTTTGTTTTCCATAGAACCTCTCCTTTTAATATGTAATTTTTATTTATGCATTTTCCAGTTGTTTTCCCCACATACATTTGTTATCTTACCATGTTCCTACACAGACTTCCCAACCTATCCTTCATTGACACCCTTGTTCAAACGCTTTGTTTCACGGCCTCACTGTTATTTCTCTACCTTATTTCATCCCTTCAATTCATTCATCTTGTTTACTGCTGATCACATACTCATCCCTACTTATAGGTTAAGCTAAATGCCATCTCTTTATAAATATTCTCCAAAACATTCCCACATGCTTCTTATCTTCTTTTCATCCAAATTTCTTATTTTGGCCGTCATGCTTGCTAATTCTACAAAGTCTATTATTTATGCAAACTTTGATCCTTTGTTGGAGTATTTTTTTTTCTTTCCAGCTCTTTGCATAGACTATTCTTGTGGCCGCTGTTGCATACAAAAATAGATTTTTGACTTCCTTTGGTATCTCCTCTCTTGTTATTGCTAAAAGGAAGGCGTCTGGATTTTTGGGAAATGTGAATTCAAACATTTGTTTAAGTTCCTCATATACCATCTCTCAGTATTTCTTTGTGTGTTTACATCACCACCAAATATTAAAGTATTAAAGAGCCATCTGCTTCTGAACACTTCCAACACTGAACCTCTCCCCAAGAAACACTACAATCTGGACTATTAGGATATATTTCCTAGCCTAATATTTCAGACAATAACATTCCTTTTCTATCTAAACAATTTATGGGCTTTTAAACTCGGCGGGGGGGGTATTGTTTTTGTTTCTTACTAAATTATATATATTGGTGCTTTTATCTTGTAAAATATAAAACCACTGTGTGATCCTTGGATTAAGAGTGGTTTAGGAATAATAATAATAATAATAATAATAATAATAATAATAATAATAATAGATATGGTCATTTATTCAGAACTTAAAACTCTTGAATATTCAGATACCACTTGGCGTTTTAAGTTACACATGTGAAAAGACCTCTAAATGAATGTACACAGTTCACTCTGAAATATCTTATTGTCTGTTTATGGCAAAGATCCAAAGAAGTAAAAAGCACACATAGAGAGGTTAAGAATCCTGAATTTCATTTATTGTTTTTGCTGGAGCAAGCCACTGAACGGAGACTTATCTCTTGGGCAACAGGAAGTGCTGCCATGAAAACAAATGAGCAATTCTTTGGTGCATACATGGATCCCAACCTAAACATGATGACCCCAACCCAATATTCTGCTGATGATACAATAATCCCAGCATTGTAGCTGGGCTCATGTCCAACCTTGAAACAAACAACAGTCACCAGAACTGCTGCAAAGTTGAAGCCACCCTTATCCCACGGTAACAGGTTGCACTGTACAAGGGGTCTCTAGGAAAAGTGGAGTTGATACTGCCCCCTTTCTAATCCTTTAGTTACCAATAAGCTAAAAAAACCCTCACCCGTATATCGTATATCCTCTTGCAAAACAGAAAGGCGACTTTTATAGTCCACAGCAGTGCTGGATTTACGTATAAGCTAAGCAAGCTATAGCTTAGGGCCCCACGCTCTTGGGACCCCAAAAAAAAATTAAAGGAAAAAAAAGCTGGATGTACATTTCCAAAATATAAGATAAAAAACAAATAAAATAAAACCTATATACAGCAACAGTGTTTTGTGTTGTGTAGGCTCCTATGATGTAAGTAATGGGCCCTGCCTGCTAGTCTGCTCCCTAAAATATCACATATAAAGGGCCCCATTACCTTCAGTAGCTTAGGGCCTCATCAAAACTTAATCCGGCCCTGGTCCACAGGTATCTCTGCTTTGTTTACAAAGCTCAAGAAGCCATCTCTAAGGTAAAGCTGAACCTCGGGCTTAGGAAAACTGAATACAGTAGCATTTATAAGACAGAATATCACAGAATATCCCGTGCAACACCTTTTGGTTTCCTACAAATCCTCCCTCTCCAAGGCGTGTAGACTCACCAACAAAAGCAGAAATCGTCTGTCGTAAAAATCCGTCGCCTTAATGACAAACATTCTTTTCCCACCTCCACTGCCATGGCGTACTGGAGCTGCAAAAATGAAATCCACATCTTAGTGCAAAGCCAGCTGTGGTTTCTGTGACCCAGTCAAGCCGACAAAGAGACCTTCGGGTGTGTTCTCCTCTGTTTTTGCACATTCCCACACAGCTATTCTTGCAAAGCAAAAAACCGAGCCTGTGGTGTGTGTTGGGCGGGGGGCTATTGGGCTGCTGTTTTTATTTTTATTATGTATTTTGTGGTTTTATATCTTGGTTTTATTCTGTGAACCGCCCTGAGACTCCCAGGGTATAGGGTGGTATATTAATTCAACAAATTAATAATAATAATAATAATAATAATAATAATAATAATAATAATGGGACTTGTCCAGCTCTGACCCAGCCGAGACAGGATTGCTTTGCTAATTATTTTCATCATTGACATGTCTTTGAAAGCACACCCTTCCTCCAAGAAAAGTAGCCCTTGGGGGGAAGGACTGCGATTGAGTGACAGAAGCCCCCTGTGGAAAGCCCTCCCAGCAGATGTCAAGGCAATAAACAACTATTTTACTTTTAAAAGACAACTGAAGGCGTTCCTTTTTAGGGAGGTTTTTAATGTCTGATGCTGTATTGTTTTTCATATTCGGCTGGAAGCTGCCCAGAGTGGCTGGGGAAACCCAGCCAGATGGGTGGGGTATAAATTTATTATTATTATTATTATTATTATTATTATTATTATTATTATTATTATTGGCATATTATAGGCATGGCTGGCCCAAACCAAGCAGGTTGGGAGCACGCTTCACCAGTTGAACTTCTGCCTGCGCAATAGGTTTCCCAGGCAGGGGAGTCACGGCAATTAGATATAATACCATTAGATATTATATGTAAAATTATTATTATTATTGCATATAAATAAAACTCAGGGATTGTCCCAAATCCTCAAGGTCAACCAGACGGGAAACCCCCCACCCCACGGATCCCCCCCGTCCCCTAGGGAAGCCATACCGATGAGCACAGAGCGGCCGGCGGCCCGCCCAGGCAGGGAGAAGCGACCCCAGAGACCCGGGCCGGGAAAGGTCCTCCTGGCCGCGAAAGCAGCCGCCGCTCGGAGCAGGAGGCTCATGGCCGCCATGCCTGCGACTGGCAAGGTAACGGCGGAGGAAGGTGACTCGCGTTCGGCGGGCGGGGCTGAAGGTGCGTCGCCGCCATCTTTAGAACGGGCGCCAGGGCGGCGCGTAGATTCACTAATTATAGACTGCCACGAAGAGCCGGTTTCCGAGTTCAATGCGCCGCTCGCAGAACCCGACGGGGTTTCTCTATTAGATGCTCGTAGGAAGCGCAGCTACGAATGGGAGGCGACTCTTCCCGGCGTTCTCTCCCAGGCAAAAGATAAGCGGCAAAGAGTTGTTGTTGTTTTAATTCGAGTCCTATTCACGAGCGCAGTGAAGATTTTTGTTAGGGGGCGCAGAACCGACGTGATTGGTCAGTTATGTTTTACTAATGTTTTACCAGCATCTTAAAAAGCAGAGACATCACCTTGCCAACAAAGGTCTGTATAGTAAAAGCTATGGTTTTCCCAGTAGTGATGTATGGAAGTGAGAGCTGGACCATAAAGAAGGCTGATCGCTGAAGAATGGATGCTTTTGAATTATGGTGCTGGAGGAGACTCTTGAGAGTCCCATGGACTGCAAGAAAATCAAACGTATCCATTCTGAAGGAAATCAGCCCTGAGTGCTCACTGGAAGGACAGGTCCTGAAGCTGAGGCTCCAATACTTTGGCCACCTCATGAGAAGAGAAGACTCCCTGGAAAAGACCCTGATATTGGGAAAGATGGAGGGCACAAGGAGAAGGGGACGAGAGAGGACCAGATGGTTGGACAGTGTTCTCGAAGCTACCAACATGAGTTTGACCAAACTGCGGGAGGCAGTGGAAGACAGGAGTGCCTGGCACGCTCTGGTCCATGGGGTCACGAAGAGTCGGACACGACTAAACAACAACAAATTGTTTTACTTGATCTAAGTCCGGGCAGCTGCCCCACCCCCCACCCCCTTTGCAACGCCTATGGTCCTATTGCATGCTGAATCCTTTAAAGGAAAAAAAAAAGGCTGCATTTCTCCAGTAAGCTAAGCACCCCTGGATTCAATCAGGCTTACTTCCGAGTAGACCTTGTAAGGACTGTACTGTACTGGATAAGAACGTAACAGCGCAAAGTTAATATGAAGAGAAAGAAAGAAGTTAATTGACTAAGTAAATTTTATTAGAAATTAGTTTTGGAAAACTGTTACAATGATACACATTGAAATTCAGCCAGGGGGATTTGAGGACGTCACTTAACAATGTTAATAATAGTGGAATAATTACAATTATGTTTGCTTGCTTGTTTATAAATTTGGAAAAACAGTTTTAAAAATTTGAAGAAAAAAAGGACGTAAGAGCGCTTTCTGCAAGTGGTTGTTTGGTTGTAAGTCGCTTTGGGTTGCCTTGGGCAAGATAAAGAAACATGTTGTTGTTATCATTCTCATCATCATCATTATTCCCTGCAACTCAATCCACTATTCATATTGCACATTTGAAGTCAGAGCCCAAATCTCCTTTAAACATCAGCTGGATGCTCTGTTACACAGAGTTACACTTTACTCACTTGCACCGTTGTTAATAATAATAATAATAATAATAATAATAATAATAGAAACCTTGAGCAGTGTTTGCATTTGAAGAGTTCATATGTGAATGTTTAAAAAGCTAAATCAAAGCAGAATTTCAACCCCTCAAAAATGAGATCTGAACAAGAGCAGGGAAGGCTCGCTATGTTTCGTTTCTTGGCGGAGTCCAGCCACTGCTCAATGACTGTCAACGATAAAAATCCTTAATTTCTCAATCCAATGCGATTTTCACGTACGCCAAAACGGATTTAAAAATCCCTTCCTTTGGGGGCACCTTGCCCGCAACTACATGATGAGCTGGATTCATTTTCTTGCGTATAGTTCACGAAAGGCTGGTCGTGGTGTCGCTTTTTAAGGTGCCCAAAGACCGACGTTTTTATTGCGGAAGACGACCTCACACGGTCGCCTCTTCAATTTTTCTTGTATCTGCGGTCGAAGGCAAGGAGCATTGTGGGGAAACGAAAAGCTAGAGGTATACATAGCTCTTCCTTCTCAAACTGAACCTTTCCCCCTTAAATTTACAATGGTAATAGGGGAAGGAGGTCCGCTCTAGGAATGCTCAGGGCTGTGGAGGGTAGACCCTGCTCTGAATCCCAAGGAAACCCCAAGGAAGAGCGGCTTCCGACCCAAACCGGAAGTTAGGCCTGCGTGCCCCTGCGTACATCCGTCGCAATCTCTATGGGCCTGGGTCGAAGCTTTCCGGCGGCGGAAGCGGCTGCCGATGACCATTGTGGGAAACGGGAGGTGTCATGGCGGCGGCGGCGCTTTGCCGCCCGTTCTCGAAGCTCCTGAGGTTGGCTGCAGCGACCTGGGGCGGCCCGTCGGCGTCCTCTCCTCCCAGGTGGGCAGCCGCCGGGCGGGAGGCGGGTGGAGGGAGGCGTCCTGCGACCTCCGCTTTACCGTGTTCCTTTTACCGTGTTCCCACCACCCTTCTGAGTAATACCCCTCCCCACCTTCTCACTATATAGAAGGGTCTGGTGACTTCTGTTTCAGTGTATCTGAAGAAGTGTGCATGCACACAAAAGCTCATACCAAGAACTGACTTAGTTGGTCTTTAAGGTGCTACTGGAAGGATTTTTTTTATTTTGTTTTGACTATGGCAGACCAACACGGCTACCTATCTGTAACGTGTTCCTTTTATTCCTTGAATTTCCCCCGTGCCGAGTTCAAGCCAAGCTACTTTTTCAATGCTTAATGTTTCATTACGTTTTTTATATATAATAATATTAATAATAATTTATTATTTATACCCCGCCCAAGCTACTTTTTCAATGCTTAATGTTTCATTACGTTTTTTATATATAATAATATTAATAATAGTTTATTATTTATACCCCGCCCAAGCTACTTTTTCAATGCTTAATGTTTCATTACTTTTTTATATAGATATTATTATTATTATTATTATTATTATTAATACTTTATTTATACCCCGCCCATCTGGCTGAGTTTCCCCAGCCACTCTGGGCGGCTCTCAATCAAGTGTTAAAAACAATACATCGTTAAATATTAAAAACTTCCCTAAACAGGGCTGCCTTCAGATGTCTTTTAAAGAGAAGATAGCCGCTTATTTCCTTCACATCTGAAGGGAGGGCATTCCACAGGGTGGGCGCCACTACTGAGAAGGCCCTCTGCCTGGTTCCCTGGAACTTGGCTTCTTGCAATGAGGGAACCGCCAGAAGGCCCTCAGCACTGGACCTCAGTGTCCGGGCTGAATGATAGGAGGCGGAGATGCTCCTTCAGGTATACAGGACCGAGGCCGCTTAGGGCTTTATGTTGGAAGCCACCCAGAGTGGCTGGGGAAATCCAGTCACAGGAGCAGGGTACAATTAATAAAATTATTATTGTGTTATTATTACTATCTGTTGATGGATGGCCATCCTGACTCGGCCCCAGACACACAGCTTGGAAGCTGTGGCTGGATGGTTACGTGGGAGCCGGTTGAAGTTAAATCCTTCGAAGACAGAGGTCCTTTGGCTGGGTCGGGACGATATGGGATTAGGGGGGCGAATCCCATCTCTTGCAGGGGCACAATTAGTGCCAGCACCATCCGTTAGAGTTTGGGTGTAATCTTCGACACCTCCCTTTCCATGGAGGCGCGGATTGCAGCTATAACAAAGGCGGCATTTTTTCATCTCCGCCAAGCTGAGCAGTTGGCTCCTTACCTCTCTCGCCCTAATCTAGCTACTGTGATCCGCGTGACGGTCACCTCCAGACTGGATTATTGTAACTCGCTCTACGTGGGGCTGCCCTTGAGACTGACCCAGAAACTCCAGTGGGTGCAGAATACCGTGGCGAGACTCCTCACGGGGTCCTCGCTGTGGGATCACATTCACCCAATGCTATACCAGCTGCACTGGCTCCCGGTGGAGTACAGGATCAGGTTTAAGGTGCTGGTTTTAACCTTTAAAGCCATGTACGGTCTAGGACTCTCGTACCTACAGGACCGTCTCTCCTGGTATGTCCCATGGAGGACCTTACGGGCTTCAAACAAAAACATCTTGAAGGTCCCAGGCCACAAAGAGGTTAGGCTGGCCTCAATCAGAGCCAGGGCTTTTTCGGCTATGGCTCCGATCTGGTGGAATGCTCTGTCACAAGAGACTAGGGCCCTGTGGGACTTGATATCTTTCCGCAGGGCCTGCAAGACAGAGCTGTTTCACCAGGCCTTTGGCCAAGGCACAGCCTGACCCCCTCCTTTGGTGATCCTCACAGAACTCTAGCCCAATGGTTGCCATCAATTTGATTTGAACTGATTTTATAATGAAATGATTTTAGAATGCTGTATTATTTTACTGTAGTTAGCCGCTCTGAGCCCGGCTTCAGCTGGGGAGGGCAGGATATAAATAATAATAATAAATTATTATTATTATTATTATTATTATTATTATTATTATTATTATTATTGCCAATTAAGGAATCTGGGCAGGGGGGAGGATGTTGGTTTACTGTTTTTGTATTTTTAACTCCCCCTTTCTCCAACTTGGCAATCCAAGCACTGACCATTCTGATCTCACAGGGTGGCAATAGGGAAACCAGTAGGCTCACCAGTCTAGAACGTTCAGTGAGGTAAATGAATCATAGGATTGCAGAGTTGGAAGGGACCCCAAACATCATCTAGCCCATCCCCCTGTAATGCAGGAATCTCAGCTCAAGCATCAGCAGCGGACAGCCAGGCAGCCTCTGCTTTAAATACCTCCAAGGGAGGACAGTCCACCACCTTCCAATAGAGACCGTTCCAACCGTCCAACAGCTCTTAATGTCAGAAAGTTCTTCCTGACGTTCAGTTGCAATTTTCAAAGCCATCTTCAAATATCTCGAGGTTCTGTCCCCATGGAAGGATGGCTTGTTTTCTCCTGCTCTGGAGGGTAGAACCAAACCAATGGCTTCTTAGTTGCAAGAAAGGAGATTCCGATGAAACATCATTGCAGGGGGTTTGGGTCCCTCCCAACTCCACAGTTCTATGATGTTATGTTATCAAAGTTCAACTGTGTTCAGGGGGTTCGATTTGCTTTGTACATAATAAGTTTCAGCCTTCTCTGGGGGAAAAATCAGGCTTCCAAAGTATAGCTGTTACGTAGACTAGCTTGCTAGAGGGGTCACCCACCATACAGTGTCCACACCTCAAGTGTCTTGAGTGTCTAAAGTAATATCTAGGTTTCTTCAAAAAGTGATTTTAGTTCAGATACTCAGTTTTCAAAAACCACTGAAACACTTCGAACATTTGCTTTAAACTAGGTAAATTTGATTATATGAAATTGTAGAATAGGAAGTCGTCAAGTCAGTCTCCTGCTGATGCAGAATATTCACTGCTAAAGCATCCCTGATGGGGTTTTTTGTGTGTGCGCCTATATAATTTTGTTGTTGTTTTTTTAAAAATCCTATTTTATTGTCCTTCAGATTCATCCTTAACAACCTGCAGAAGAATGCCACAAAAGTAGAAGCAGTCTCGCCCTGTATGTTGCTTCATACCTCCTTGCCTCGGAATGGGCTGGAGGAATTTTTTGATGACCCCAAAAACTGGGGAAAGACAGAAGTCAAATCTGGTAAGATACTCAGAATCTGTTTGTTTTGACTCCCCTTCTGGCCTCCCACTTTGTGGATATGTAAGCTAGGTGGGATTGTAAAAGTTCAGTAGCAGCACATTCTGTGCTGGCGTATATCTTCATGTGTCTGTAAAATCACTGTTCAGGTGTGCACTCTTATTCAGAATATGTCACCTGAAGATATTATGTCCAATAATATGTTAGCATTATTTATATTTAATTCTGTTCGTTTAAAAATATTTGATTATACATGACAGTAATGTTGAGGAATCTTTTGTATCACCTTTTCTAACTTTCATTTTTTGGTGAAGCTTTCATGGGTGCAAAGCAGATTTCAGTCTGGTTGGGTCCTTAGAACAGTTCCCCATATAAATTTGAGCAGTCATTGTCCCCCTGCCAAAACACTGATGCACTTTGTGGATTCCACAGGGGATTCTTGGACTGTAGAACAGCTCCGAGGCAAGAGCAGTGAGGATTTGCACAAACTTTGGTGAGTATATTTCAGTGTATCTAATGGCTTGTGTTTCTTTAAAGTTACTGTACTTGTTTCATCCTTATGCACAATATTTCAAGAACTGCTTGGTCATGATTTCAGAATCCAGGAATATCCTCCTCAATCCATTTAAAATCAACACTGAGGAAAATCTCAGTGTTAACCCGTTAATATTATTTGACTCAGATTGCTTCCAAAATTCATAAGCTTACTGACATTCCCACCACATGTGTAATATAGTTGTGCATTTACAGCCAGACACTTCAACACGTAACATTTGTTTCCATAAACATTCTGTTCAACCTGGCAGGAGTTAAATATTGGTGCAATAAAAGCTTGTACTGTTTTTCCCTTATTGATAAACTTAGTGCAGATTTTTACTGTATGCCAAATCTTAAATCATCTCAATTCTGGCATAGTAAATACCACTTGTTTTTCTCACCTTACCCTGAAGACAAACTCCTTTTTACTTAGGTCAATCAATAATTTGTAGGTTTTTGCCTTTTGATTTATTAGCTGCCATTGTGACTTCTCATGTTGTCATCTTCCTTACCATATACTCGACAAAAGATTTCTTAATTGAAAATTCTGAAAGCATGGAGTACCTAGCCTCCTGTTTTTTAAGCTATCTCATTCCATGTTAGCAAACTTTCATCTGTTAAATCCCTTTGTGTACACCCTTCCCCCAATTTACAAACTCTGATGGCTGATTTCTCATTAAAAACATTGAGTGACTTTAAGATGAATGCTAAGGAGGGAAACTTCTGGGCCTGATTTCATCCTATAATTATTCCAAGTTTTCACCATTTGTCTTAGAAGTAAAGTTCATTTTAACTTGTCTTTTTCCTCTGCTAGTTGTGACACCCACTGTTCCTATATCATTATAATTTAGCCAAGAAGCTGTAGACAGAGGTGGCTGGACAAAATTGCACACATTTCAGAAAGCTCTATTGAATTGCATGTGGACAGCCATAAGGTGCATTTTGAGAGCTTTTGCTTCCACTTTAGTTTAAACGTAATTTCTCATATGACCCAGAACCAACAAACTCTGGTTACCGTTAACTATAGTTATTTTCAAACATGCCCATTTCAAATCACAGTTTAAGCAAACCACAGTTAAGATTAACCACAGTTCTGGGTCCAGCCAACATGGTAAGCAATAGTTAATCAAAGGCAGAAGCAAAAACTTCACCTCCAGCTACATGGGAGGAGGAAGAATTTCAGCCCAAGCTTCTCATTGCTTATTGACATAACACTAAACTATGGTTAGCATGACCTGTCTGTAGGGCAAACGAGTCCCAGTTAACAATCTGTTAGTACTTACCAATATGTTCTTTGACTTAGGTACGTCCTGCTTAAAGAGCGAAACATGCTTTTAACGTTGGAGCAAGAAGCAAAACGGCAGAGGCTGCCAATGCCAAGCCCAGAGCGATTAGATAAGGTAACATGAATCTGAGGTCACTGCCAGTGTTCGAAACTCCTGTTGTCCTAGGCACGTTTTGCGACAGGGAATTTCATTAGTGCAAGCAGTTTCTGAGCTCTGGGTGCAGTACTGCGGCTAAGATTTCAGATTAAATCTACGAAATGGAAGGAAAGAAGGACCTTTTTCTGCCTCCCCACTTCCAGCTACTCTGAAGACTGGAAAAGAGACCCTCTTAAGAATATTAGGGGGGTGGACAGGGGAAGGACTAGACCATGTGAAAAATGAGCATAATATTTTAGCTGCAGTTCATTCATTTTCAGCTTTGTATATTTGTTATATAAAAAAAAGTTCCTAGACATTCTGTTGCTGCACCCATAACCTAGGTTTAAGGTTTCATTTAGCTCCTAGCTTTCATATCTCAGTTTCTAACCTGGACATGGGCAACCCTATGTTCTTTGTAAAGGAGGCAGCATTTGCAGTTCTTCCAAAGACACTTTACAGCTTTTACCTACATTTATGTAGGAGTCAAATAAGATGAAGCAAGTCTTTAAACTTTCCCTAATTCTATTAGGCTCCTTAAACTCTTGATTTGCTCTCATCCTTGTATCTTGTCACCAACCCTGGCTGCGTGAGCCCTGGCAGCGAGGGAGGGGGTGCAGGATTCTGAAGCAGTTTCCAGTTGAATTTTTTTCTGGTTCCAGCACACGTGGTAAAATGAAATAAGTCTGTAAGTAAGGGATACGAGTCTCAGAAAGCCTGGTTGTAGTTTCTGGTGAAGAAGTTCCACCCAACAGCAGTGCTGCCCAGCAGCAGTGTAGTTATGGTTCAGGTTGTTAAAGGGCAATCCATTGGCAAGTTCTTGGCACAGACTCCAAGGAAAGGGATTTCTATATATTTCATAGTTCTCATTCCAATGGGCCTTTCATAAACAGATTTCCCAACAAAGTGTGGTTTAGTTTGTAGGGACAATCAAAACCTCTTATAGTGGTACCTCAGGTTACATACACTTCAGATTACAGACTCTGCTAACCCAGAAATAGTGCTTCAGGTTAAGAACTTTGCTTCAGGATGAGAACAGAAATCGTGCTCCGGCGTCGCGGCAGCAGCGGGAGGCCTCATTAGCTAAAGTGGTGCTTCAGGTTAAGAACAGTTTCAGGTTAAGAACAGACCTCCGGAACGAATTAAGTACTTAACCCGAGGTACCACTGTATAAGACTGCCAAGCCCATGCACATTCTACAACAAAATGCCTTCCATGTTTTGGACTACAACTCCCATCAGCCGTGACAGCTGTGCTGACTGGGGTTGATGGGAGATGCATGCCAAAACATCAGGAGAGCACCAGCTTGGAAAAAGCTAGTGTCTGGAGTTCCCCTGGGCTCAGGCTCTTTCGGATGGATTGGTGGCTATGGAGCTGTAACACTCTTTTTGTGGTCTTCAGGTGAAAGATTCCATGGATAGAATGGATCTTGTCATCCAGGAAAGGGAAGAAGCTTTGCGGCTCTTACAGACTGGCCAGGAGAAAGAGAGACCAGGCGAATGGAGACATGACTTCTTGGGCCGCGTATTTTGGTACAGGAAAGAATTATTGGTGTTTATCGAGCAGCATTTGTGTAGTGGGGAGAGCAAATACCAAGTGTGGCTCCGTGTAGAGCAGACACTTGGTACAACATTCCACCTTCAATCCTTGGCCTCTCCATCTTTTGAGCTAGCAGAGTTAGGAAAGACTTCTACCTGAGACCTCAGGGAACCACTGCCAGTCCGAATAGACAGTGCCACTGGGACATGCAAGGAAATGCTAAATAGCTTGGAATGCTCCTTTTCAGTGTCAGTCACCCGACATTATTTTCTAATCCCTCTGCCAGCAGATTTTAAAATATTTTTTCCTAACATCCAATTAGCATTCAGTGGCCAGTGAGCATGCTTAATCCTCACTGGGTTTTGGGTTGGGGAGGGGAGGCTTGTTTCCTTCCCTTTAGTTTTCCTTTTCCCCCTAAAGTTTGTTTTTTTTTTTTTTTGTACTTCTATAAGCCTGGTACTTGGGAGCGACTCAAGACATTTTGCTGTCTGAGGCCAAGGACAAGAGAGATGGTGCCCCACATTCCATGAGCAGATGCCAACTGGATTGGCAGTTGAATCTTACCTCCACACTGGGACAGCATCCTTCATCACATCTGAGGGCAGCAGGCTAGCTTTTAAGGGCAGACTTCATAGGATACCCAGTAATTGCCTGACTCTGCCTAATGGTAGGGCCAGCCCTGCTCATGCTGCTGCCTTGTGTGTAGTTGCTGCCTCTGACCACGTAAGAATCCACACCTACTTTAGAAATAAGAAGGTATGAGGACTGGGCTGGATGGACCAATGACGTGATGTAGTGCAAGGCAGTTTCATATATTCAAGCGAAACGTATTGTGGAAAGAACTCCCCGTTTAAGTTAAGAGCGAACAAACAAAAAAGTCTCTTCTACCATTTGACGTTCTTAGCTTTCTGGCACATTTTCTGTGTAAGCTATTCAGAGCGGGAGGGAACTTTGAATGTATGGGGTGGAGTCTTCCATTATGTGCTTTGCAAGCAGGTGAGGGCTGCCTTTCACATACAGCCAGTTCAGTTTCTAAAGGGCAGTGGAGGCTTGGGAAGACTGATTATCACTTTGCCTTTTCTTAGTGAAAGGGGTGGGGGGGAGTGCTGCTACTGCCCTAAAATAATTAACCTACCATCCTGCATTTATCATCTGAAACCACCAAATAATTTGCTAAAATAAGAACTGGTCAGGGCAGATCAGCTACTGATGGTGAACTAGGGACTGGTGCTTGTGTTTGTGCTTTGATGTGTTTTAGCTAAAAATAGGCTCTAAAATGTTGTGTGATGTATCCTGAGATTTTGGGGTGGGAAGAGGCGGCTAGACATAATTATGAGCTTTTCAAAAGAATCTCATCTCACACATTCCTCTCGTCTGTCATTGGCAGGTACACTTTTAGGGAATGGCCAATCCCTTGGTACCTAAATGCAAAGCATAACAGAAAGCGGTTCTACTTTTTGCCAAATGTCAATCGTTTTAACAGGTAAGACCAGCAGCCTTTAAAACCAGACCCTTTTATATGTCCTCTTACCATTTGTCCTGCTTTGCTGATTGTCTGGGAGAGCTACGAGATCGCCTTGCGCTACATGTGCTTGCTCGACCACTTTGATCGGCAGAATTGGCACCACTGCAGGTGTCACACAGGTGTCTGTGTTTGTAAGAACATGTTTAGTGTGGCAGCGGCTATACTTTGAAACTGTTGAGCTCAAGCAGACGCCTTCACTGTACTCTCTTGGGCACCTGCTAAAAACATTGTTGTATACACATTGTTGTATATAATTGTAAATAAAACAAACAACTTATACGCTAACTTGCACTGGTTGGTCTTCTCCTGCAGACTCAGACTTGAACAATATTTGCGCAATGAATCAAGGAAGAGGAATATGCAGAAGCAGAGAGAGAAGCGTTTAAAGAAACAATTCCCTCATCTTGGTGCTCAGTCTCAAAGTCAACGTGAAGTTGGCAGTGTTTGATGGAATTGTGGCACAAACATTCCTCCTTCTGAACTGCTTGTAAATGGACAAAGAGTAAGGCAAAACATACTATGTGATGTAAAACAAGTTCATTTCCGCCCCTACCAAAATAAAGTTGTTTCATCTTTCTTGTAAAATATTTGTTCTTTCATAGACTTGTTTGTCAACAACCATTTAATTAACTGTTTTCTATGTCATGGCACATACCATATTTTTCGCCCTATAGGACGCACTTTTCCCCCTCCAAAAATGAAGGGGAAATGTGTGTGCATCCTATGGGGCAAACGCAGGCTTTCACTGAAGCCTGGAGAGTGAGAGGGGTCGGTGCGCACCGACCCCTCTCGCTCTCCAGGCTTCAGGAAGCTATCCGCAAGCCTTGGGAGCCCGGCAGGAGTTCCCACCGGGCTCCCAAGGCTTGCGGACAGCAGCCTGCAGCCCGAAACCCAGGGAGCGCAGCGAGGCACACCCCGGGCTTTGGGCAGCTCTCCGCAAGCCTTGGGAGCCCGGCGCAACTTCCCGCACTACAGTGCCGCGCTCCCCGGGCTTCGGATAGCAGCAAGCTCCGGGAGCGATGGCGAGGTTCCGCAACCTCGCCTTCGCTCCCGGACCCCCAGCCCCGAGGCTAAAAACGAAGCCAGGACAGCTAGCGGGATCCATCCCGCTCGCTGTCATGGCTTCTTTGCTCTTTGGGGCTCGGGGGGGGGGGAATATTTTTTTTCTCTCTTTATTCCCCCCCCCAAAAAAAAATAAATAAGTGTGCCCTATGGGCCGGTGCGCCCTATAGGGCGAAATATACGGTAGTTTGTAGTTGCAGTCACAAAGAAACAGGTGTACTCTAATTAAAATCCAGATTGGCTTTTGTAAAAACCAGTTTCTGGTCCTCATGTTGAGTTTACTTAGCAATTATACTTAAAAGACAGGAAGGTTTCGGGGATCATGTAGAGCTCTCTGGCCCATGAGATGATCAAAAGTTGCATAAATATGCACAATTTATGCAGCTGGGCTGGATTTGGTTCAGGTCTGTTAATATTAACCCCAATTTACAATGCAAGTAGCATGGGTACCAGGGAAGCAAAAAGTTAAATGATTCCTGTATTCAAGGACCATCCCTCCAACTCACACAAATAGAACAACACTACTGCAGATCTAGCGAACAGTAGTATTAAAGGCAGGGATTAGTTCAACCAAGAACTGAATACCATCCATTCTCCCCTCATTTAATGAGTTGTGTGAATGTAAAATAGAATTTCTCTGAAACAAACACAAAGGAACTCATAAGACAAACTAGAGGAATTTATTAAGGCCAACGTAACAAGGAAGACTAGCCTGAAAGTAGACACATTTCTCATAAAGGCAGGAGATTACATCCACAGTTTATAGCTTCGTTTCCAGTGGGGGGGGGGGCGGGAATTTTGCAGAAAATATATATCTATACAAAAATTATAAAAAGAGTTTGTATAAGAGTTATTGCATTTACAAAGGATGTGGGCATCCATCTGCTGTGACAGAATGATGTTGGCCTTTTAAAATACCTATGGTTTGTTAAAAAGGGGAGATTGCAGAATGCACAAAAAAGTATACATTTCCTACAAAAGAGACACAAAACTTTTGATTCCTGAGTATGCTAAAGCTATCCAATATTAGAAGCGCTGGGGAAGGCAGCTGTCTTTTTTTTATAATAAAAAACAGGTTTTTATGGGCATTTTCTTTCTACACATTGCTTCCCTCCTTCTTCGTATTCTTGCTTGGAGATCCACATCTGCTGGAAGGTCCCCTGCAAGAGACAAAACCAAAGATGGTAGCCTTTTCTTCGAAAGGATAGTGCAGAGTATGAAATAGAAACCATAATGAAAGGAAGCTGAAAAGAGCTATTCTCATGTTGGGCGTGTAAAATTCCTAGGTGTCCAACTGGCCAGCTGGAGTCCCACAATATCCACAGGGAACCACATTGCTTGTCACTGCTCTAAAAACAACAAGCAAGGAGAAACAAGGCATTTCAGGTCTGATCTTGTTCCTCAAGAAGGCGTTTTGAAATAATAGTAAAGGTAAAGGTACCCCTACCCGTACGGGCCAGTCGTGTCCGACTCTAGGGTTGTGCGCTCATCTCACTTAAGAGGCCGGGAGCCAGCGCTGTCCAAAGACACTTCCGGGTCACGTGGCCAGCGTGACGAGGCTGCAGCTGGCGAGCCAGCACCAGCGCCGCACACGGAAACGCCGTTTACCTTCCCGCTATAAAGCGGTACCTATTTATCTACTTGCACTTAGGGGTGCTTTCGAACTGCTAGGTGGGCAGGAGCTGGGACCGAAGGACGGGAGCTCACCCCGCCGCGGGGATTCGAACCGTCGACCATACGATCGGCAAGTCCTAGGCACTGAGGTTTTACCCACAGCGCCACCCACGTCCCTGTTTTGAAATAATAATCGTGCCTATAGTAGTTTCCAAAGGGGAAATTGCTTGACCGTTCCTATACACACACACTTGGTCCATTAAATTTATCCCCATTAGCAAACTCCCCCCACTGGTGTTAAGTCTCACCCAAATCTTCTTGGGTAACATTTTTGAGCAGCGCTGCTTCCCCACCAATCAAGCCTTATCGATCTACTAACCAAAGAAGCCAAAATGGATCCACCAATCCAGGAACTAAACCTTCGCTCTACTGTTGTATTGTTTGCTATCAACTTCAGTCGCATGCTCTGAAATCAAAAGAGAATAAAGTATTTATTGTCATTTTAAATTGGCCCAGATCCAAAGGGCTATCTGAGGAATGCCCAAGCTACAGGCTTGTATATGCCTAGAAGCATTATCTTTCTCTTTGAACTGGTTGCAGTTCACTGGTCTCGTGTTCGGCAGGAGCACTGTTCCAATAGCCAAATACCTGCACACATTTAAGAAGTACAAGGAAAATGTTCGCTGTTTGGTAGCCACTCACCGGAGGTGTTTTCTGAGACAGTTCTCTATTTAGTCTGTCTGTAAAGCTCTGTAGTAGGGTGTTCCCTCCTGCTACAATCACACTCCCATAGAGACCCTGGAGAACAAAGGCAGGACTCATTATAATGGTATTTTTTTCTCTGTTGCCCTTCACAGCACAGATACATATATTGAAAGAAACAAGTCACAACTTCACTCTGCTGATAAAACTGTATAAGAAAAAATAACTAGCATGCTTAAGACCTGTGAGTGGTTCCAGTGCAGAAGACACAAGAAATGAACTTTCCCACTAGGTAAATTCTTCAAAGCTACACAGGAAGTCTAGATAATTCCATACTAAAACCCAGAGTTTGGCAGATGGGAATTCCTAATTCACCGGAAGCCTGAGAAATGAATCTAGCATGGACAACATTATTATCTATTCATGGAATCAAGCTGTGTTGGACCATGAAGATGGCAACCCCAGGCCAGTTTAGTTTCTGCCATTTCAGGGAAAACGGCACTACAGGGAATCCTAGCTTCACATTTTACATTGTAGTCTTAGGCACTCTTACTCAAAAGCATATCTTATCTGTTGCAATGGGAGTGAGTTGCAATATACAGGGCTGCAACCCTCAAGAGAGCACAGGATCAGCCTGACCACCTGAGACATAGGAGGGCCACCTCCTTGCCCATAAACCTACTCATACGTTTAGATCAGAAGCCCTGCTCCATATCCTACCAACTGGCTGAGTTATGGCCTGGGGCAGGGCCTTTCAGTAGTGGCACCCACGGGGCAGAGTAATCTGCCCATTAGTCATTGCCTTTAGATGTAAGGTCAGAATGCCTGGGTGGTTAACTAACCATCTGCCTGGGTTTGCTGCTTCTCTATTTGAATGTTGTTGATTGGGATTTTGTTCATCTTCAGGTCCATTTAAATGTAGTAACTGATTGCTGGCTACCTTCAGGGGTTGCATGGATGGAAAGGTAGGGTAAATCATTTCAAAACTACTAGAAATACGGACTTTGGCTCAATGGTTAGAGCATATGTCTTGCACACAGCAGAACCTGGGTCCAAGCCCTGGTACCTCCCCTTTAAAAGGTTCCGGTTATCTTTCTGGTCAGATGATAAACAAGCTTGGGCCACCTGGACAAATAGCCTGACATGGTATAAGTCAGAGTTCTACGTTCTTAATGTATTATCAACACACACCAGCTAACATTTATGCAGTATTTTAGAGGACATGCAAAGCACTTCAACATTATCTTACAGCAAGTCAGGATAGATAGATAGATAGATAGATAGATAGATAGATAGATAGATATAGACTTTATTTGCATAGCCGACAGGCCAAGTCTATATCTATCTATCTTACATCAAGTCAGTGTGACCACCACTGCCTTGCAGATGGGAAGGGCTGAGACTGAAAGAGCAGTAGCTCCCCTAAGGTGACAAAGCAAGTTTGTTGCCAAGGCAAGACATTACACCAGCTCTCCCTTGAGGAATGCAAGCAGGCTTTTAACAGCATTGTGTGGAGCAGATCACTATTCAGGGCACGGGTCAATCCTGCACTTTGAATTTTAGCTAAGGAAAGGGAATCACTCCCTGGTCTATTTTCTATTAAACCACCATGCCTAACTAATACCTACTGGCCTGATGTCGATATCACACATCCCAACACTTGTAGTCACCACATGGCTCACGCCAAGCATTGTGTTACCAGATAAACCCTGGAGAGGGATGAAAGAAAATGGCAAGTTAATGCTATTATAGTAGACTCAAATTGATAACAGTGTGACAATATGCCCTGTATGCATTTTTTTCAGCCCCATAGACAGGAGGTACATTGGTTGAGGAGAGGGCTGTAGCTCTTGAGGATCCTTGCCTGGCCAGATCTTCTCAGTGTGTGAGAGTTTGCCCATTTTTTTTAAAAAAATAGCACAAAGCCCATGAAATCTCTTGCACAGGCAAAATCTGAAAATGCTGTTGGGGAGGCCCAAATACTGTTAGTGTGTACCTCACTGCCCATTCACCAAAATTATTATAATAAAAATAAAAACTTTCTTCCCAACTTATTATCCAGTTTAGAACTGCTACTAAACTTGCTCCAAAATAAGGCAAGAGTGGATCTTTCCTTTCAACAGGTAAGTCCCAGTCTGCTAACAATGGATTTTATCAGAGGGCAAGTCATAATAGTCTTGCATGTGGTCTTCATCAGAGAAGCACAATATATGACCCATCAAACCAACCCAGCCGACCATATACTGTATTTGCAATCCAGGCAGAAAGCAAAACAACAGAGATTTATCAACCTCCCAATGGGCTGCAATACATGGCTGGTGAGCTGTGCTAGCTTGGTAGCTGACCAGTTCTACAAAACAGTGAGGATATGAGGAAAAATATACCACTTGTAGGAGAGGATGCTTCATGGTCTGTCACTCATATAATGCAAGGATGGGGAGCTGGATCCAGCTGGCAGACCAGATCCTTCCTGCCCCCATCCCACCTCCCCCAATCACCTGTTGATGACCTGGCACTATTATGGAATCAGGTGACAAGCTGAAAATGGCATCCATTTGCAAGTTGTTTCAACACAATTTCAAAGTGATGGAAGCCACACCTTCACCTGCCTCGCACCTGAAGTCACATGCAATTTCAGAGGCAAGGCAGATAGACGTGACTTGGCCTCATGGGTCAATTTAGGACCCCTGCCAGATCTAATGTGGACCAGAGACCAGAAGTCCCCCACCCCTGATGTAATGCTATGAGAAATGTAACACAAGACACATTCTGGTTCATCTGAAGTTCCAAATATCCTGCTATTTCTTATCTTCCCCAAATTGTTTAAAACAATTAAAAAGATTTCAAGACATTTAACTTTACAGACTCCTATATACTTCCATAACGTTAGCTAGATGCTTGCACACAAAATGCAATCTCACATACTGTCCTACTGAGTTTTACCTTTACATTGGAAGGGTCAAACAAGCCTTCAGGAATTTTTAGCCGCTCAGCACCAAAGTCACAGTTGTAACCATTGGGGAATTCGTAATGTACCGTGGGCATCTGTGCAGCCACCCTGGAGGGCAGGAAAAAAACTTGTTTTTAGAAGGCATTCAACTGTTGCCAGGTTTTTCTTTCCCAGTTCTTATGCACAACACAGCAAATTGCACTTCTTACCAAATTTTTCTTGCAATAATCCCAGGAAACAGGGAACTGATAAAGGCCACCCAGAGATCTTTGTGGCATGGAAGGGATTAGAGCAATGTACCCCTCCCATATCCAAACAATTCCCTTCCCCTCTCCCAAGATTTCCATGTTGCCCTTGTTTTTCTTTTTCTTCCTTGCTCTACAAGTTCTTTTCACAGTCTCATCCCTTGACCACTAAGAAACTCTGCCCAACAGCTTCACTAACTATTAAAACTGGAACGCTGGGAAGGAGGGGTTGGCCTGGCTGGCTAGCTTGCACCCCTTACACCTATTTAGCAACAAAACGTCGGAAATCTAAACCACTGGTATATCACAAGTGGACTCTTTATTTACTGCGCTTGCAATTGTTTAAGATAAAATCTATTTTGGAAAGAGAAGAAATGAACACTGAACCACTGACATATTATTACAAGTGAATTCTTTATTTATGGTGATTGTAATTGTTTGATAAAAACCTATTTGGGAAATAAACCACTTTTGCCATTTTTATGGATGTTTCTTGTTGGGTTTCCCACAAGCATCCGGTGGGCCACTATGAGAACAGGGTGCTTGACTAGACCATTAGCCTGATCCGACAGGTTATTCTTACATTATGCTTGTTTATGACATTTACCGTATTTTTCGCACCATAGGACGCACCGGACCATAGGACACAACTTGTTTTAGAGGGGGGAGAACAAGAAAAAAAAATTCTCCCCCTCTCTGCCCAGCGCCCCTTCAGCGAAGCGGCAGGAGGCGCTGCGCAGAGAGGGGGAGAACTTTCCCCCTCTTGTTTTCCTGCTCTAAAACAAGGTGCCGTTTAAGGTGCGTTCAGGCGGCTACCTTGGAAGCCTGGAGAGCAAGAGGGGTCGGTGTGCACTGACCCCTCTCGCTCTCCAGGCTTCAGGTTCCTTTCGACCTGCTCTTTGGGGATGGCGGGGGGAAGCCCACCACCAGCCCCAAAGAGCAGGTCAGGGAGCAGCGGAAAGGCCAGCGGAGAGGCTCCTGCCATAGCCGCGCGTCACCTCTCCAGCCGGGAGAGGGTCGCGGGGCTATGGCGTCTTCGCTCCATAGGACGCACAGACATTTCCCCTTCATTTTTGAAGGGGAAAAAGTGCGTCCTATAGAGTGAAAAATACGGTATATACCACCTTTTCTGCCAAGGATCTCAAGGTGGTGTACATGGTTCTCCTCCCCATGTCATCTGCACAACAACCCTTTGCAGTAGATTCGGCTGAGAGGCAGCAACTAGCTCAAGGTCACCCAGAGTGTTTCATGGCTGAGTGAGGATTCAAACCCTGGTCTCTCAGGTTCTAGTCCACCATTCTAAGGCGACACTGGCAGAGCTGTCAATGCGAACAATGTTCCCAATCCTGATGCCAAGTTTGAACAGCTCTGCATGAGGTTGAAAAAGTGCTTCTGTCTTTTTAAGAAACTGCTTGCTTGCTGGTTGTCTTTGAGCAACTTTTACCTGCCCTAAATTGTTGTTATCCTCAGCTATGGTTAGTGAAAACAAGTCAGCTTCATAAACCATGGGTGGCACTCAACTAAGTTTCTCTCACAAGTAGACCTACTGAAATTCATGAACCTGACTTAGCCATGACTATTAATTTCAATGTGTCTACTGTGAGAAAAACGTAGTTGAGTATCACCCTATGGTTTGAAGTTGGTTTGTTTTCATAGCCAGAGTTAAGATTAACCACAGTTTGTCCAGTGTTGACAACATGTCAAGTTGCGGTTAATCAAAGACAGAACCAAAAGCTTTCAAATTCTTCCTTACACCCTGCTGGGGTGGCTTGTAGGAAAAAGTGAAAGCCCAGCGAGAGAAGAGGCTCATTCTTGTGACGCTAAACAATAATTTAGTATGATGTTCACAGGCTCAGGTTGGAAATAACCCAGTTACTTAAGTTAGCCATTGTAAAGTGGAAAATAATTTTAAAAGAACATACTGCTCATCATAAGTTGAATCAGACACTTGGAGGACAGAAGCCTGGAAGTCCTGGATCACACACTGTGGAGGAGAAAGTATTGAAAAGTATGAGGTCAGTATGAGGTTTCATGTTCCAAACACCAGAAAACCAAAGAAAGGAGGAACTGTGGACCATACAAGAGAATCCTAGGCAGACAGAAACATTGACATATATCTGTAATATCTCAACGAGTCGGAGTAGATGACCCATGGAGAGCGGAGAGTCCCCAGAAGAATCTGTGAAATGACAGACCTGGTTCAGAGTTACAGAAGGACAAATCTTAGCAGGGAAATGTCTGCATTAGCTACAAATGAAATGCCATAGAGGTTTCTCTTCCTGCCCCAACAACAGTACTTCCATCTTCAAAATTAAGGCTATTCTTAGCAGAACCTGTAAAGTATACTAAAGCAGACCTAAGAAATGAAGGCTACCCACCCCTGGGATAAACCTTCACAGTAATCAAGCTGCAATATCCTGCAATTCTCAAGTTTCCACGTTGCTATACGTGGGAACTCCAGGATGACAGACATTTTTAATTTAGAACAATGATGACCTAAAACAAGAGATTCAATCATACCATCATACATAGGCTTTATTATGTTACTGCTTTCATCTTTTCTCTCCCAGTGACCTGCATACTACATACAGTTCCAGTTGCCTGACCTCAAAAAATATATTGCTGGGTTGGAAAAGGTTCAGAAAAGGACAACCCAAATGATCAAGAGGGTGGAGCAACTCCTCTAAGAGGAAAGGTTACAACATTTCAGACTTTTTAGTTTAGAGAAAAGATGAGTATCTACACAATAGAAGTTTATAAAATTATGGCATGGGGAAGTCCCTCTCTCGTAACACTAAAACTTGGGATCATCCAATGAAGCTGAATTTTGGAAGATGAAATTCAGAACAGATAAAAGAAAGTACTTCTTCATGCAGAGCATTATTAGACTACAGAACTCACTCCCACAGGAGGCAGTGAAGACCACCAACATGGATTGCTTTAAAAAAGAAGATTTTATCAGAGGGCAAGTCATAATAGGAGTCTCAAAGCGGCTAACATTCTCCTTTCCCTTCTTCCCCCACAACAAACACTCTGTGAGGTGAGTGGGGCTGAGAGACTTCAGAGAAGTGTGACTAGCCCAAGGTCACCCAGCAGCTGCATGTGGAGGAGCAGAGACGCGAACCCGGTTACCCAGATTACGAGACTGCCGCTCTTAACCACTACACCACCAAGTGACAGCAAAGGATCCAGGAGTACCCCTAAGATGTGTACCCGCTCCTTCAGAGGGAGTGCAATGCCAACAAGAGCAGGCAACCTCCCATCCAGTCTTATCTGGATTGAGCTTTAGTTTGTTGGCTCTCATCCAGTACACCACACTGGCTCTCAACAAGTAGAAAAGTTTATGGAAAAGCAATCAATGGCTACTGGTCATGATGGCTATGCTCTGTCTACATAGTATGCTTCTGAAAACCAATTGCTGGAAACCGCGAGAGGAGAGAGTGCTCTTGTGCTTGGGTTTCCCACAGGCATCTGGTCGGCCACTGCAAGAACAGGCTCTCGAGTTTTTCTGCCATTCCCCATTTTTTTTAAGCACTGTTCCTGATTATGCAAACCTAACACATTCACAAGTGCTAGTTATATCTGAGTTTATTTAGGACAGGGTAAGGACCCTATGCTCCCCTACCCACCCGACCCCAATATGTTGTTTGACAATTCCCATCATCCCCAACCACTAGCCAGCTGGCTGCAGCTGATGAAAGGTAGAAGTCTTGAGAAGACCTGGAGGGCCACAGATCCCTCATAGCAGAGGAATCCTACCTCTAGCAGAGGAATCCTATCTAGCGCAAGGCATACTTCCAAAATTATTTTCTTTGTAGACCTGGAAGAACATACTCACATTGCACATGTAATTGTGCCACGTTCTTGTGACTTGCGGCAATTTCTCTTTTCTCTTCCAGTTTGCTGGAGAGCCCTCACGAACTGCTTCCTGCAACAGCAAATCAGAGTCAGTTCAAAGTATCCACATTCCAATACGTTATTTAACAAAGGACAAGAATACAAGGCGTGTATTCCAACTTCTTTGTTGTCTTTCCACAAATCCACAGGATGAGCCTTGGTTTCATGAGCTTTTTCAACCAGTCAATAAGGGAGCTGTCCCTCCAATTCTCACCTTCCTGTGTTGGCAAGCACTAATCAGGCCTGTCCTTAGGCGCTACATGACATTTACTTCCAACACCCTTCCGCCCTCCTGATTAGAGAAATTTCCCTTCTCCTGTCCATCTTTCCTTCCTTCCCTCTATGTTACTCTAGGGTATTAAAAGGGGGTACAATTTGTTGTGAAAGTTGTTTAAGCACAGTGTCTGGTTGAACCTTGGTTCTGTTGATTCTCTCTAAGTTGTCTCATCTTGACTATCTAGAGAACCCTTGTTGATTTCATTTCCAATGGGACCCACAAGACTTTCTTCAATTTCACCATACAAGTTTCTAAATCAGATTCAGGCTTTTGGCTTCCTACTGATTACGCAAGGGATATTATTCTGTGTGCCAGATTGTTTGGTTTTATGCTACAGGCCTTGATCTGAGAAAGACAAGGGGGAACTGTCTGGAGCTCACTCAGCTGGCAGTACCTCTCCTTGCAACTTTTGGTGACAGTTGTAAAGCAGAAAGGAGTGCGGTTCAGCAGCCTGTCTTGTTGGGTGATTCTTTCACAGCTGCCTTACCAAAAGTCAAACCTATTGTTCACCTAGAACCATCAGAACCAAGTGGTGGGCATTGTTGGCTATTTGCAGTTTAGAAGCGCTGCAGAGAGCTTGCTGGGGAGACCATGCATTAAAAAGGGACTCAAAAATAACTTAAACAAGGTTTTAATAACAAAAACAAAAACTCCTTATACACTAAATACATCAATAACAAACCAACCGATCGCCCAGGGTAATGGGAGAGCTAGGTGCTGCTCTTTATATACGGTACCCAATTGCTCATTCCAGCCCTAAAATCTAAGGGGTGGCTCACATGCACTTGAGCATTCCTCACTGAACATTTCTCAGCCAAATGATCTGAAGGCTCTGTATAAATGAGAGATGAACACGCATGCAAACTGTTTGTTTTTGGGGGCCCTACAAGGCAGAGGTTCAAGAGGTGCTCCCAAGTTCCAAACACTTGAGAAATACTGCCTGGACTGGAGGAGAGGCTCACAAAAGCAGCCAACATACACACAAAGCAAACAACCCCTTTCATTCTTTCCAGTATAATCAATTACCTTTGATGCGATCATATATGGAGGAATTATCTCCACGTTCATTTCCTGAAACAGTTCTCTGCACTGCATCGTAATGAAATCCCCGGCCAGAGGTGATTTCACAATGCCTGCAAATGCAGAACACAAGTGGGACACCTAGAAAAGGTTTCAATCTTCCAATATCACATTTTGCATGCAGGACGTCACCCCCCACCCCAAATAAACAGAGCTATTTCCTTAGTAGCAGGCCAACTGGCTTCTGCATTCTCAGGGACCTCTGTTCTCCAGTCCAATAGCAGACTGGAAGAGCATTCTGCTACACAAACCGCCCCCTTCAAGAGCAACCAGGCTGCAGAATAAAGATGGTAAGCGACTTCACAGAGCAGATGCACTCGGACTCAGGCAAGGGGTAACATACAAAATGCAAACGAAAGATGTTACATTAAAGTGTAAGGTATCTGTTTTGTAAAGTTTGAATACATTGGTCTTACGACAATAACAGGGGGGAGGGTTTGGTGGTGGTGGTGTTTTTTTAAAAAAGAGTGGACTGAGGCCTCTAGTCCGGCACTCTTTCTTTAGCAGAGGCTCTTAGATGCCCCTGCACAAGCACACAAACAAAACATGAAAAAGATGACCCTTTTCTGGCCTTGTTCTTTAGCGTCTGGTACTCAAGAGGTTAGCGTCTGGTACCTACATAGGTTGAATTTTGGCTTATATTGATGCCTTAAAAATAGGTTGAATTTTGGCTTATATTGATGCCTTAAAAATAAGCTCATGAAGGATTGATCGATCTAAGCCGGCAACCCATCACCACATCTTGGGGGGGGGGGGAATTCCTCAAATGATTTAATCCTGTGTTGGGCAAAGGAATCCTCTTGTCTGTTTGTCCTGAACCTCACTTATTAACGGGGCGGCCAAGATTTCTACCAACTCCTCTGAAAGAATGCTTACCTTGCTGGAGCACGTAACCATCATGCACTGGGATGGCAGTGGTGTGGGTTGCTCCGCTATCCAGGATCAAGCCTGTGGATCTGCCATTAGCAAAGCTAGTTGGAAGGGTTAAGGAAGACAATGGGATTTGGGCACAACATAAACAGAAATGGCACTGCAGTTCATTTTGCTCTTGGACCTGATAGGGCACATCCTTTCTTGTCAAAATTACATGCAGCTTTTGGGGAAGGCAGCTAAGAAAAATATATACTTACACTATGGTTACAATTCTATCCATACTTGCTGGAGTGTAAGCTCTACCAAACTCAGTGGGGGGACCTGCTTCTAAATAAATATGCATAGGATTGAGCTGCATTATTGCTTGAAACTCAAACACCAATCTCCAGTTCCTGAAAGGATTATATCATTTAATTCTTACACCATCTGAATGGGCAATTTATTCCTCCTGTTGAGTTTTATTCATTCATACATACACACACACACACACAAATAATTATTATTATTATTATTATTATTATTATTATTATTATTATTATTATTATTATTAATTTGTACCCCGCCCATCTGGCTGGGTTTCCCCAGACACTCTGGGCGGTTTCTACAGAGACCAAAAATACACCAAAATGTCACACATTAAAAACTTCCCTGAACAGGGCTGCCTTAAGATGTCTTCTGAATGTCAGGTAGTTGTTTATCGCTTTGACATCTGATGTGATGATACCATAGTTTACACCCTACCATACCAAACCCTGCCATTCAAGGCGGCTTTCTCCAGGCAGAAAAAAAGCTTTAAAAGCATGCTTATTATAGGAACCTTTTCACTGAGAAGCAGAGTAAAAACAATTTCAATAAGCAATACTAAGCACCTTAGTATATACAAAGTTAATTCAGACCTTAGGGTCTTTTATTTCTGTCTGGAGAATGAATTTGGCAAGGCTGAAATCCAACGGGGTTGCTCAGCTGATTGCATGTCTTTCAACAGCAGAACAGAGAGGGAAGGTCTTTTAATATCCCCCCCTCCTCCCAATATACTCGAGGATTGAGGTAATCACTGGAAATCGCTTCCCTTCCAGCTGACAGAAGCCTTAATATCAGCCGAGAGATAACTTGGTTACAACCCATAAATATAACAACCCATCTTTGAGACTAGCACAGTGACAACAGCTTGGTTTAAATGTTAAAAACAGTACCATGTTTTTCCGTCTATAAGACACCCCCATGTATAAGACGCCCCCTATTTTGGGGGAATCCAATTTAAGAAAATGGGGGAGGATGGCCCTGTGTATAAGACGCCCCCACATTTTGGACATTACTTTTTAGGGGGGGAAACCTAGTCTTATACACAGAAAAATATGTTATGTTTGTTTTTTTCTATAAAAGTGCAAAAAGCTCTGTAATGATGTCCACTTATTCATTAACATGTTTGGGATACGCTGTGAGAACTGCAGTTTTGCACAAGAAGAAAGCAGGGATATTGTAATGTTCAAACATCAGCTCCGTCAATTTCTCACGCTTGGCTCTGGTGTTCCACTACAAGAGTGCAAAGATAAAAAAACAAATTCACCTATAACTTGAGCAGAAATATGTCACACTCAGAACAGGTTGTTTAAATGTTCACAGTGCAATAATATGTCTGGCAGGAAAGTGAGTTACTTCCCTATTTACAAATCAGTGGGCAGGTTCATGCAGAAGCATCACTTGAGCCTAATGCAGACAAAATATCAGCTTCCTGCAAACTATGGCTAGAAATTGGAAGCTGATGCTATTTGTGCATTTTCTCTCAAGTGACTTCCTTCCCAGAGTAGACCACGTCTCATATTATATATGCATCAATATAGCATCTGAGCCATAAATCACAAGCTAAAACTATAGTTTACAGTGGCTTTTCAAACCATAGTTAAAAGGGAAGAAACAGGCTAAGAGTAGGAAGGCAACAGGAAGAAATCACTTGAGACAGGAAGGGCTTGTCTACACTGAGTTTACTTTGTGCTCACAGCTGTCTATGTCCACATTTAATTTGAATAATCCACATGACATAACCCTTAAATAACCCCTGTCTTGATGTTTTCCCCTTGCACATTCAGGTTTACAGGGGTAATCCAAAAAGTTGTGAGAAATTAGGCTCCAAACCTCTCCACCTGGCGATACAGACTACTTGCTTTGATGTTTGGGGTGGGTAGATAGATCATCCCTTTCTGCTACTCCCCTTTCCATGCCCACAACTTCCTCAGTGCTGACATTTCTTCTCTGACAGTGCTCATAACCATTTCTAGCATGTCCATACAGGCAATCTAGTCACAGATATTACAGTTCATCTTGATAGGTTATTTTACCAAGCCCTGGTTTTTGAGTTATCTGCTCTTCCCCCTTCCACCCCCAAGTCTGCAAGCTTCACAACAGTCAAACTGCCTTCTATGCTTCAAAATCTGATGGGCTATTTCAAGGAAAGAAACTGGGCTTTTACTCACTGGCGCTTCAGACATTAGAACGGGATGCAAAGCAGCTTCAGATTTAATGTGCATCTTGTAGGTGTGATCCAAAATGGCTTGGAAGCTGTCCCAGTCCTCAACTGTAACAACAAAAATAAATTAAACCTGCTGCTTTTGCTGGAGGTGCTGCTCTAGTTTAGGCGTGTATGCAACGTGAAGCATATTATCAGTGCCAGGCTGAGCATGTGGACAGTATAGGAGTCAGGAAGGAGGATGAGGGATTCTAGTCATGCTTCCATCCTTGCACCAGTGAAATCCTGTATCTAAAGAATCAAAGTACACAGCATTCAAGCCAATCTCACAACCCTAAGAGATTAAAGGACTCTAACTATACTACATTGTAAGCACTGGTGCAGGAATAACCCTATGAAGGCAACTGTACAATCAGATTATTTAAAAACGTACAAGACAATCTCCTTACTAATTGACAACAGTTCACTTTCAAAGCGATACTGGTCCTCTGCAGACACAAAGCTTAGTGATGGTTTGTATTCCTTACAGGGAACCAAAGCTTGGTTTAGTGTTATGTGCAAACCAGACGGCTGGCTGGAAATTAGGATGTGAAACTAATATGAAGAGGGTTTGCAAACAATGTTTGCATTATCCATGATTAAGCAATACATCTGCATTTTTTTTAAAAAAACACCATGGGGCAAGGAAGGTTCTCCAACTCTCCAGATGTTCTACCTTCAGTGTCCCATTGGTGCCTTTTTGAACATGGTTATTTGGAGAATGTCCTAGTCAAGCACACTAAACCACTGTTTCACCGTGCATCTGGCATCTTGTTAGGAGTCAGGTAACAAACCACGGTCACTGATAACTATGATTAAGCATGGTCTCTGCACTTGGCTACTGCCTTTCCAAATAAGTAGAATATCTGAAGAAAAGGGAGAACAGATAAACCTTGACAGGACAGGGGAATGTTTTGCAAAACACACTGCCATTTAAGCAGTTATATTCTTTACAAACTAAACAGGAAAACCTATTTCAAAACATATCAACATAAGCTAAATGGAATATCCACAGCTTTTCAGTAGATCTAGAAAACTTTAAACGCTTGGCCCCAAAACCACCAGAATAAACTTCTTTTCAACTCCAGATCAAACATTCTCACAAAGCAGGACAATGCCATTTTGTGAGTAAAAAGGTTATTGCTTTGTGATGTGTCTGAAATCAATACTCAAGATTTAAGAAAAAAGGAAAGAAAATGCAAAAAACCATACTCATTCCATTTTTCAAAGGTAAAATGGCTTCCATGTTCTCCCTTGGAACTCGCAATGCATTAGTGTCTATGTAGTATGTTGGGCCTCCTTGTTTGCTTTTGTCACCATCAATTTCCATCATGGAGCTCCCATCATCCCGGTCCAGTACCACGCCAATGGCAGTGGGAAAATCAACCTACAATGGGAGATGTGGAAACAAAATGCACAAAGTTACATAAAGATTATCTGTTTGCATCAAGCCTAACTAATGGGGAAGAGAAAGAAAGTTATCACTTTCTTTTATCAAATTCCTACAGCATGTTAGGCATGTCATGCCTCTATTCTGTATGGGGCGTGAAAGGATTAGCTAAACACCAAGGGGAAAATGAAAATATAGCTACACTCTCTGATACATCAGGCTTTCCATAATCTGGCTCACTTATATAATGTGCACATTATTTAAACACTTTTCAAGAAAGATTTCGCACTACACGTGGAGTGGGGGGAAATCTCTGGAACTGCATTTATCGTTGAACTGCTTATAAGGCTCTGTCTTGCACTTGCCCAAATCCCATAATATTTTACTACAAGAGCTAGCAAATCTAGTTGAGAAGGTGACATGGCCAAAACATGTCACTGAGATTCACAGCCAAGCAGAGATTTAAACATGGGACTCCCACATTGATCCCTCCCTCTGGCCCGGGCCATCTCACCATAACATTCCCCTCAAACCAGGACAACCTCTTATTTTAAAAAAACTCCGACCTTTGTCAATATATTCCCCTAAACATATGGCCAAAACATGAAGTAATCGACGGAAGAATTTCTAGGGAGCCATGTCAAATGAAGACTACTTATTCAAAAGAGAGGAAAAGACAAAAACTACTTAGGTGAAAATTGCAGGGCAGGTAAAAGACAGTAGGTAGTAAGTGTGTTAGGGGAGAGAAATGTTGATATTTTCACCCCCTCCCATTGTGAGAATCTCCTGATATGATGTTTTCAGAAAGGAGGGGGCAGAAACTGCTCTTTGCTTCTTCCGCTCCTGTCTGACTCTGTGGGGAGTCTGTGTGTTATCTATGTAGAGATTAGATGGCTGAGTGAGAGCTGTAACACTCATGCAAGCCAGTAGCTCTTTAGTTTTTTAGTTTGCAGTAGCTATTAGAAATAAAAGAAGTTCACAGCTTTCTTCCGTGTTGTTTATACTCTGCTGAGTTTGGTGCTCACAATGGACAGTTGGGGGTCCAGGGCACTTAGACCTGCTTTCCATGAGTGGAAGGTCTCTGGAAGTGCTTCAGTTCGCCTAGCCCAGTCGGGGCAGAACCAGTTGTTGAGCCCAGTCGTTGGCATCCGCTCAGAGGCGTACTGACAAGAAATGGCTCAGTGTTTTGCAGAAACATGATACCCAGAAATTGCAAATGCTACTATTTAAAATGCAGAGGGGAACGAAACAGCTACTGATGATAACCTCTCCTGACCAGAGGTTCCAGCAGACATTTGTACATGATCTTCATATACCTTATTTTATTGGACTATCATTCATTGCTCAAGGGATTTCAAGTCCCTTGCTACAGCATACAGAGTTATCCCACAATATATACAAGTATTTCAGGAGTTCTTTGCACAGGAAACCCAAATTCTATTGATCAATCTAATGTCTCACTTCTGCTCTCACCTTTGGGCAGTCCTCCCCAGCATAGCCAGCTCTGACTGTATAGGAGCCAATGTCGAACACCAGAGCGCCAACTTCATCTGCAAACACAAATTCATAATTTGTGTCAATTTAAAAACAAACCCTTATTAGACATGTGTTTATTGGTAAAAGGCTATATCTCAAGACATCAAAAGGGAAGAACAGTGGGACACCTAGAAAAGGTTTCAATCTTCCAATATCACATTGGGACTTCCAAGAATCTACGCACAGAATTAATCTGCAAAATGTGCCATAGGCTATTGTAGATTAGGACCACCTTTAAGCTTTTAAAGGAACACAGTGCTCTTTCTACAGATCCCATTGTGATAAATATATCCTTCTAACATGGCGACACCTATTACCTATGAGATGGCCTGCAACCATATGTGCCACTTGACTACTGCGGTCGGTGGAATTGGCACTTTTATAGGTGCCACATAGTATCCGCACGGCATCTGTAAGAACTTGGGTTGTTTAGTTTGGTGGCACAAACACTTTGGAACCACCTGCTTATTCATATCAGGCAGACATCATCACTGCATTCTTCTTGGCATCTGCTGAAAACATTCTTATTTAAACAAGCCTACCCAGGTGTCAAAAGATAGTTAAAGACTCCTCTTAAAAACCTAAAAACACCCTTAAAAGAATCAAGTATTCAAAAAAGTTATATGATCTAAGAAAGTCTTTAAAAGAATCGTTCCAAAAGAATTTTAAAATTATAAGGTAGCACCTTGGAGATCAACTGAGTATTTTTAGGTATAAGCTTTCGTGTGCATGCACACTACTTCGGATACACTGAAACAGAAGTCACGTTTTAATTTTTCTGAAAGGTTGTGGGTGTGCTGAGTTTGCTTGGACTCTGGGTGAGAGAACCTGCAACCTGCAAAGGAGAGGTACGCCAGAAGGAAAATGAATTGACACTGATTTATATATAACTTTGTATTAAATGCAACGTCTTTATATGCAACTCTGTATTTTTGTTTAAGCTATCTGCTGTTGCCACAGCTTTCTGTACACCCGTTAGAGCTCCTTATAATATAGTCAGCGGTAGAAAAATTAAATAATCAAGTGGTTTCTTGGTTAAGTGATCATTGAGTTGTTTTTCTCTTTTTTGGTAAACCGCTTTGAGGGTGTGGGGGTGTTTTTTTTACAACCAGTTTCATGAATTGAATATTAACACAGGAATCCCTTTTTTAATATGAAGGCAGACCTGCCAAAAGCTTTTCTCCTTCAGGCAAACCTACCCAGATTCATAATGGTTATCTAAGCCCGTTTCTTTAAAAAAAAAAAGTTCACATATTTCCTGCATTCAGATTTAAAAGAACAATAATAAGAACGTTCGGTTTTTAAAAAAAGTTTTAAAACTTGGCAAAATAAATAAATATAGAGGGAAGCTTTTCCCCTCGGCGCGTCAAGGTTCGGGGAGAAGCTGCCCAAGACGAAATTCTCCCTCCCGTCGCCCCGTCTTAAAGGCACAGGCGCCTTTTCAGGCTCTGCCGGACCAGCGGCGGCGGCAGCCTCCCCCTCCCCGCGGGGAAGAGAGCGAGCCGGTGGAACGCGCAGCCCTAACGGTCCGAGGGGGGGAGGGGGAGAGAGAGAGAGAGAAAGAGGAGCAGCCCCTCCCCCTCCGCGGAGAACTTACCCCCTCCGTACACGCCGCCGCTCATGTCCGCTACGGACTTCACCGCTCGGCTGGCGGCGACACACACAACACACACAAAAATCACCTCAGGCCGCCCTCGACTCTCTCAAACCCAAGCTCCGCCCGCTCGACCTACCTTGCTTACTGCCGCCCTTCTGCTAAAGGCAGCCAATAGGGAGCGAGGCCCTTTCCTCAGCCGGCCTATCGCGCCACAGAAGGCGCCGACGAGCCAATCGCCGGCGCTCGCCTTCCTTGGGCGGGACCGCCGCTGCGTTTCTTCCCCCTTGGCTGCCGTCCAGGCGGTTGTAAGGTCGCGCTGGGAGTCTCGGAGTGTGGCTGCGGGGAAAGAAACCACGCTCGGTTGCAGATTTTCAAAGAGGGGCGGAGCTGGGAGGTGGGTTGGAGCTGGTCACGTGATTTGCAGCAGTCGGCTTCTTTGATTGGCAGCAGCCAGGTTGCTTTAAGCCGGCAGCAAAACCCAGTATGTTCAATGGGGCTTTACTCCTAGGTAACTATGTAGGATTACAGACTTTGCAGTGCAAGCCTATGCAAGTCGGAGGGTCTTTTTCGGGCCACTTGATGATTTTTCTGCCCGTTGCAGCAATTGCAAATGTGCTCCATGACTTGCTGGAAATTCTATCATGTATTATGGATTGTATTTTATTGTTGTCTATTAATTTAATTAGTTAGCCAAAGGCTTGGAAGAAGAGGAATGTTCCCGTATTTATTTATTTTTACAAGAAGGAATAAAGGAAGCAATTAAAAACCAATGTGAATATTTAATGCAGTGGATGTGCCCACCTTCCCAATTTAATCACAAATCCACAGCTGGTACTGTTTTTATTATTATTTATCACTGGCTTTATTAACGCCCTTCTAAATAACTGCCGCAAGGCGGCTTACACTAAAAAAAGTAAATGGAAAGCACCTAAAAAAAGCGCCTTAAAAAAGTTAAAGCGGCAGACTCCTGGCTAAAATAAAGCGGGGCGGCGGTTCCACTCTCCATCCAGCAGGGGCCGCTGCCGTTCCCTCCCTCGTTGCATCTTCATATTACCTATCAGCGTCACTTTCAAGAAAGGAAGAAAGGAACTCTCTCGTCAAGAGGAAATGACGTGAGGCTGCATCCGCTTCCTGGTTTGCACACGTGCGGGGTGGGAAAGTGGCGTTCTCTTCCGCACACAGTGGGCGCGATGGCGGCGGCGTCTTCTTCTGTGGAGGCGACGAAACCAGCGGCCACCCTGGCGGCTCCCCCTCTCCTTTCCCTAGACCCGGAGAGGCAGAAGGAGTTCCAGGCCAAAGTGCACCGCGTACGCAAGGCGGCTGCCCAGGTGAGAGCGAAAAGAGAATTATTATTATTATTATTTATACCCCGCCCTCCCCAGTCAAGACCGGGCTCAGAAGAAGCGGAGTTCGGGGAGGGGGAGGTGATGTGGGATTTGGTGTCCAGGTGCATTAATTTTGGGGTACAACGACTTCCATCTGCCCCAGCCTGTGGCTCCCTTGTGGCCACGCTGAGACCCTAGATTTCTCCACTTGTTTCCTAGGAGCAGCTGTCAAACGTGCGTGTGGTAGTAACTCCATGGAGTTGGACAGAAGCTAGAGCAGCGGTTCTCAACCTGTGGGTCCCCAGATGTTGTTGGACTACAACTCCCATCATCTCTGAGCTCTGGCCTTGCTAGCTAGGGGTGATGGGAGTTGTAGTTCAACAACTTCTGGGGACCCACGGGTTGAGAACGGCTGAGCTAGAGTTTCGCTGCTCGGAAGGTGGAGCTTCCTGTTGTTTTTGACGCGACTCTTTTATTTTTCTCCTCTGAAGCATTAAGCATCACGTCAAAGGTGACCAGGAGGTCCTAACTCCACACACCCCAGATAAAGAAGCTGTAATTCTCATCTGACTCCGTGGGGTCGTTACTTCACCCATTTGAAAAAGTGTGGGGAAGCTCCTGCTCTCCTGATCTACTTTGTAATCATCACTGTTTCCGTGGTGATGGAAGCCTCTTTCATGTGTTGCTGCAGTACCATAGAAATAATTTACAACGCTCCTATTATTTTTATTATTCGTTAAGTTTCTATATCGCCCTTCATCCAATGATTACAGGGAGGTTTACAATATAAAAACACAAAAATGCATGATGTAGTAACGAGCAGAAACAATAACTTGTGACTGAGTGGTGCTTGGACAAGAATAAATGATCCTACTTGTCCACCATCATGGCTCTATTATAATAATTCTAAGGTCTTAAATATAGAATAAATGTTCATAAATGCACAAGGTCAGCATTCATACATAAGTATATAAACCACATGTCCAAAATAGTACAGGAGAACAATCCTGAAGCCATTTTGACACTCCCTGGCAAGCCAGTTCCTACACCATTGTAATGCCATATGGTAAAATTAAGAATTTGTGGAGTAGCAGCTAAGTTTGTGTCATGCTATTTTATGTATTATCTGAGTGTGAACTCCTAATGGTTTGTGTGCGTTTCCTTGAGAGCAGGCAATAGAACCTGAAGTTGAAAGGCTTTTGAAAAATATCCATGCTTAACAGTGCCAATGTTCAGGATGCTGTGAGGAGGCAGCAGATTTACCAACCCAGAGTATTTCAGGTTATACCCACTGTGCATCTGCAACTGTCATCATGCAGATTTGATGTTTTATTCATTCATTACTTATATACCATGTTTTTCTAGCATTGTGGAGTTCAAAGCAGCCGGCTCAGATGGTCTCCTATTTGGGCACTGCTCCCATCTGCTTAACTTCAGCAAGGCTGCTGCATTTTGTAGTTTCAGGCTGTGCCCCGGGGAATGTTTTTGTCTCCCCACCACCATGTCTCTGCAACTGCTCTGCACAGGGAGATCATCAGAGGTAATGAACCAATGCGCACGTGGGTGTATTTTGAAATGTTAATTAATTATTTCATATATATTACAGAATCAGAATCTGACACCTGGTGTCATTTACTTGGGTCATATCCCAAAGGGTCTTTCTGAACCACAACTTAAAGAATACTTTGATCAGTTTGGGACAGTTACAAGACTTCGACTTTCAAGGAGTAAAAAGGTAACATTGGGAGGGGAATTATATCTTGTTCTTTCTCCCTAATAAGGTAGAACACTATAAACACCATAAAACATCAACACACAGCTCACAGCACCCTGAAGAACTAGGAGGGCACAAAAACTTAAATAGAAAAGTTTGAACTACCCTCCATGCAGTGAAGGATTTCAGGTGGGAGGGCTGCCACAGAAAAGACCCTCTGGTGTGTTGTTACTTTTCCATATATTCTTAAGGGTAACACTTCTTAAAATGCTGCAGTTAAGTTCTTTCCCCTCCAATCAGGCTCTATCACTCCTTGCAATGGGCAGTTGTAGTTTCTGGAGTCATTCACGTTGGCCTTCAGAACAATATCAATGTATATTTATTTATTTATTGAATTTAAATACCACCCTATACCCGGAGGTCTCAGGGCAGTTCACAGAGTATATAATTTAACATGTAGGCTCCCTGTGGTCATTAAGTTAAACCAATGGGCATGTCTGTATATTTGTCTTACTTTAAGAAATGTGTTTCCAGTAAAAGTAGTTCATTGGGCTCAGAAATCCTTTTTCTTTAAGATCCTTCAAGCAAGAAAAAATAGTGTTCAGCAAAGATTCATTTTAGCATGTAAATGTATTTCAAGGTTTGTCTCCTTATCTTTAACAGACTGGGGGCAGCAAAGGTTATGCATTTGTGGAATTTGAATATGATGAAGTTGCTAAGATCGTTGCAGATACCATGAACAACTATCTTTTCGGTGAACGACTTTTGAAATGTGAGTATGAATGAGTTTCTTGCCCAAAAGGAAAATTGAATGTGGCAGTTCTGAAGCGGTAACATCAATCAGTTTCCAAACCTTGCCACAGTCTGGTTTACAGAGTATCATTTCTCTAAAAACTGTCCCTCAAACCTACCTGTTACTTTGTCTTTTCTCCCAAAGTGCTTGTATCTCTTCCCCCACCCCATCTGTCTCCCCCCCCCCCCCTTGGTACTTGCAGATACCCTTTCTCCCAAAGAGAGCAATTATGATTTTCCTGGCTTTTGTAAGTCACACAAGGCCCTGTGACCTCCTGGAATACCCTTTATTAAGATAAGGTGCAAGCTGCAGTCACCTTTCTCAGGAAACTGCCTGTTAAACCACATTTGCAGTGGCATTAAAAAGGCATTGTGTACTGCTTAGTAGGAATTTCCTCCCTTCCCAGCGCTTGCCACAGTTGTGTGGTGTGTTTTTTTTTTTTTTTATAATAATTTTTATTAAGGTTTTCCAAATTAAAACAAATCAAAGCAAATTAAATCCAATCTATTGCCAATAACTAGGACTTCCCCTCCCTACCCCCTCTTGTGTTCCAAATCTTCCAAATAAGCAATTAAATTCAACAAATTCTTATCCCCAAATTACACTCTTCGTCAATAACCCAATTTATCCAAATTCTCGTCCCCTAAGATCGATCTATACCCTTCCACGGGTTTCCCCCTTTCGAACATAGTACAGATGAAAATAAGATAAATGTAAATAATAATTTTACAGCCTTTGGATTCCAATTTTCCCTCCCCTCTTTCCCCTTTGCGTTTCACCTATCCCTCCACTTCTAATATCTTCCTGGAGTTCCCACATTACACTATATCCCTCCAGTTCTTTGCCAGTCTTTAATTACGGATGTCCAATCGTAGAAGGAGTCTATCAAATAAGGGCCCATTTCTTCTATCCAGGTTTTTATATCCAGGAGTAAAAACTCCAATTTTGTATCCATAAGCTTGTCAAACCTGAATATCCCAAATGTTCCCCCAGTTCTGTCCAGTTCTTGTTGTTTCCTTATTCTTATCAATCATTCTCCTCCTTTTTATTTCTCTGTTCTCCCACAGAAATGTTCTTTTTCCAAAAGTTTCTAGTGTCTCTGCAGAGGTTTGTTATTCTTGAAGCAAAGCATTACATCATGTTCCTTTCATTTTCCAACAAATAGTTCCATTGTTTCCTGTAGTGTGTAGACCTCTGTAGACAAAATAGTGTTCCATTCCTGCAGTTTCCCAGGAGATTGAAAGTTCCATTCAACTGTTCACATTTCCTGTGAAAAACACATGCAATGTCCCTCGGCTCCTCTAGGTGGATTGCAGTAACAAAGTTCCCTTCCAGAATCACATCCACCAGACCAAGTAGCTTGTTGACCGATATTTAAAACAGTTTGTATTCAATTTGTAACAAATATAACCGGCAAAGTCCTCATAACAAAGTCTCTATTTTAATCTTCCTTTTTGACAGCTCTTTGACAGCTGTCAAAACCTCCATCACTTTTCTCCCGGCAGTTTCACGAATCGCTCCAGGGATTCCGGGGGGGTTGCTTTTTTTAAAACAATTCCACTTTTCTCCTCCAGCTCAATCTTATAATTTTCCCTCGCGAAGTTGCTGATTCGGCAAGATAAGGTTACACTCGATCTTAGTTGTCCAGTCCTTTGTTTTGGCTCTTCTACAATTTAGGGGTAGGCTGACTTCCTTTTTTCCACCTCCCCCGTTCGCTCCGAATTTTAAAAATTTATCCCCTTTTTTTTTAGTCCATATTCCAATTACTCACGGGTTCTTCTTTAGAGCCGAATTTTCAATAGAAGTCAGCGCTCTCCGCCGGATGGCATGCGGCTGCGCTCGGCAGGGATAGCAGAGAACTCAAAGCACCACGCTTCTCCCCGGCACCCGATCCGTAGCCTTTAAAAAGGCTCCTTCACGAGTCGGGAGGGCGCTAACGGTGCCAGCCGAGTCTCCATGTCCACGGCCTCAATCTGGCCGTGGTTTTTAAGGGTCCCCGCATCGCCGGTGCGGTAGGACCCAGCCCCTGCCAAGCCGGCTCCCTCCGGAGCTCGGAGGGAGCCCGCCATTCGGCGATGGCGCCGACCCGGAAGTCGTTGTGTGGTGTGTTTTTGAAGTGGCGCCCAACTGCATAGCTCTCTGGAGTACATTGGAATTGCTATTGTTCATGGTGACTCTTGGCTTGAAAACAGAAAAGGATTAGTGAGTCCTGTTCTCTCAAGCAAGTTTAACTGAGCTAGACCAATGGGAGAGTTGAACACCTGAGAAAACCTTGTTCATAATTCTCTTATTAAAGATTCAGACATAGCTTCAAGATGAATTTATGTGAGGCAGCCTTCCCAGTACTATTAATGAAGCAGCCAAACAATGCTTTCCACTTAATTATAATTCAATTCCAGCAGATGATAGAATTGTTCTGAGAGCTAGGTGACAGTCTTTGAAGAAGCCAGCCCAAGTGCATACATAAGAGAAGGTGGAAAGCTATTGGGTATCGGCCAGATGTTGACAACTCTGTGCCAGAAATAGAGGTCAAGGCAGGTGGATGAACATGACTAGGTGCTTAGATATGGGAGTTGAAAGTAGTGCTTTTTTAGTGATCCATAGCATATAATTGGGGAGCACGCAACTTAACATTAATATTTCCATGCTTTGGTAAATACTGCTTCAATTTTCAAGGCTTCCATATTGATTTTTGGTGTAACGTATTTGTGATGCAGGCCAGTTTATGCCTCCTGAAAGGGTGCGTGAAAACCTGTTCAAAGGTAGTGAGAAAATATTCAGCAAGCCGTCCTATCCAGCAGTGAAACGCTACAACCGGAGGCGAACAACCCAAGAGAAAGCAAAGATGGTGCAGCGGTTGCTGAAGAAGGAACGGCAGTTGCGGAAAAGGCTGGCTAAGAAGGGAATCGATTATGATTTTCCTGGCTTTGTAAGTGAATGCCCTGCCCGCTCCCCCAAAGGGATGGAGGTTGACATACAAACGTGCTAATAGCAAAGTATGTGCCTTAAACAGGGATTATGAATGGTAATATTGTCATTGAGCAAGCGAAAGATCTGTGAATGTTTTACTCAGTAAAAGAATGGAGTCTCTGGGCCTTTTCACAAAGGACACAGAGGCAAACCCTGGCTTGTCGCCCAGTGTGCATCAAGCACAGATCTACAGCTTCCTGAAGATAGTCACCTACCTATGTGATACATGTGTCTGCAAACATATTTCAAGCCTTCACTCTTTAACTCATTTTGGTCTACCAGTAAAAGAACTAAGGTCAGACTTGTAAACAGCCACTTATCTAGTCTCTGATGGTGAGTAAACAGGAAAGCTTTTGTAGAATAGATGAGTTTTTCCTATCAGGTTTCTGATGTGTCACAAGTAACTATAACTGGTATGTGTTTTGTTAAGCCCACAAGGTACTAGTCTGCCTATTAACACCTGAAAATAAGCAATGTGTGAAGTGGCCCTAAACTATCATAACAGATTTCAACTAAGCTGGAGTTGAAATTGGGTTTTGTAGCCCTTTATTGCTTATTAAGAAAAAGGCACAATTCTAGGACAGTATTTTAATCTTGTTTTGATGGCAGGATACCATTTGGTGTGTTTGTGTGTGTTGTATAAATGGATGGTATTTTAATCATACTAAATGAGCCTCTTTTCCATAGGCCGCTGAAATGCCTCTGATTAAGAAAAAGAAAAAGAAGCTTTCAAAACCAGACTCGAGCATGAATGTGTCTGTGAGCAGTGAGGTAAGTTTAAAGTGCTGATCTTCCCAAAGAGTACTAGTAAGAAAGGATTTGGGTTTTTTAGTCAATTGAATTCCTGTCATGGTCCTATCTCTCAGGAGATATTTTGAGGTGTGTGGGTGGCCAAATAGGAACAAAATTATTGGACCTCTGCAGAGTGGAAGTTTGGCCTTCATACAACCCCTCTAGAGAGTCTGACACCTTTGTGTTCGTTTTGTGCATTCCCATTGCGTCCTCAAGTCAGTTTTTACGTAAATGTGACAAACCTGCAGGCCTCAGTTTTGTCTCATTGCATCCCATCACCAGCCCTTTCCCCTTATGCAATCTCCTAGTAGGATGGGACCCTGGGGAGCAAATTGGTAAGCGCGAGGAGAGGGAAGCTAAGTTCTGTTTCATGAGCAGAGGTCTGCTCATGCCGTGCTGAGATAATGCCCTTCACCTTTAACATCGTGATGGTCCAACAGAATTTAGCAACATCCTCCTCTCTCATATCCAGGATCCTACCCCCGTGTGTACCCCATCATTTCTTGAACGGCGAAAATCTGAGCCAGAAGATAGCGATGACAAAGAAATAACTTTCAAACTACCACCTGCAAGTATAAAGACTGCTGCACAAAAAGCCAAAACAGCAAAGCTGCAAAGAAAAACAGCTGGGACGAAAAGGAAATGCAAAACTTAAAATATTTCTTCAGCCAAAGGACACATTCATTTCACAAGGAGTTTCCAAGCAGTCCTGATTTTAGAGAGTCTTGCGTAGTTACAATAGTTGATCCTCACATCAATCTCCAATCAAACCTATATTTCCTAAGTATAATAAGCCAGTGTTCCAGTATCGCAAGGAGAAATAGTTTTAGATTCTGCCGACTTGGACCTATTTCTGACTTACTGGCTGAGGGGGAGAGCTGAAATGTACTGTCTTAAGCGTTTTAACTAAAGTGTGTGGCTGGTATAAAAAATGTCACAGATGATTGGAGAGTAAACATGTATAAATTGTCAGCAGAAACAGGATATTGAGGAATATTTTGTTTTTTCCAACTATGACTCATTTGAAATTAAGTTCAAATTAAAAAATGTTGAAATTCACTGGAGTAGTGTGTTAAATTATTGAAAACAGTGGTTGTCAGCCATATAAATGGTTTCCAGTACCTTGGTTCTCGAATGGCTTAGTTGTCTAACAAATCGGCTCCCGAATGCCACAAACCCAGAAGTACAGTAAGTGTTCTGGTTTGCAAACATTTTTCAGAAGCCAAACATCCGGCGTGGCTTCCGCTTGAGTGCAGGAAGCTCCTACAGCCATTTGGAAGCTGCGCCTTGGTTTTCGAACGGTTTCGGGGACTCCCGGAACGGATTAAGTTCAAGAACCAAGGTACCACTGTATACAGAATTGGAGAAAGGTACTGGCTCAGTGAGGGACGCGGGTGGCGCTGTGGGTTAAACCACAGAGCCTAGAGCTTGCTGATCAGAAGGTCGGCGGTTTGAATCCCCGCAATGGGGTGAGCTCCCGTTGCTTGCTCCCTGCTCCTGCCCACCTAGCAGTTTGAAAGCACGTCAGAGTGCAAGTAGATAAATAGGTACCACTCTGGCAGGAAGGTAAACAGAGTTTCTGTGTGCTGCTCTGGTTCGCTAGAAGCGGCTTAGTCATGCTGACCACATGACCCGGAAGCTGTACGCTGGCTCCCTCGGCCAATAAAGCGAGATGAGCACCGCAACCCCAGAGTTGGCCACGACGACCTAATGGTCAGGGGTCCCTTTACCTTTAGTGGCTCAGTGACAGGGCGCATGCTTCAGATGCATGAAGTCCCAGGCTCAGTCCTTGTCCTCTCCAGGTAAAGCTGGGAATGGCCCCTGCCTGCAACCCCTGGAGACCTGCTTCCAGTCCGTGTAGACGAGGTGTGGGGCCCTCCAGAACTTGCTGCAGTCTACAACTCCAGTCAGGCCCAGCAAGCATGACCAGTGGCCAGGAATGATGGGAAATGCGGTTCATCGACATCTGGAGAGACTAATTCCCCACATCTGGCACAGACAACATTGAGCTAAATAAGTCAATGGGTCTGACCCTGTTTAAGGCAGCTTCCTTTGTTCTTTGTCTGCTGGATTAGTGCCACTGCAGCATGTATTGTGGCATGTCAGTACCACTATTCTGCCTGGCACCATTACTGCCATTTGTCTGGTAAGTTGTGGAGCAGACAGCAAAGTGGCGTCTCTTGCACCTGTCCCACTGTGTCCAAAGGTGCAATGTCTACTACTTAGAGCACCTCGTGCCACTGCTTAGTTACATATAGCTTGGCAATTGGGACAGTTTTGATGTTCATTATTCATCAAGGTGGGCAAGATGGTATGGTGGTGGTTAGGGCGTTGGACGAGGACCTGGGAGATCAGGGTTCAAATCACAACTGCTGCAAAGCTCATTGAGAGACCTTGGGCCAGTCACTGCCTCTCAGCCTAACCCACCTCACAGGGGTGTTTGTGGGGAATTAAAAGAGGAGAAGGACCACATCTGTCACCTTGAGCTCCTCAGAGAGAGAAAGTTGGGATATAAATGCAATAAATCCTGTAATTCTAAAGGAACATGCATTTGTTGTCACTTGCCTGCTGCCAAGCAGTTGCTGATAATGGTTGCATTCTGCTATAATTCTGCTTTTTGTTCCTTCACCGTGGGCATAACCTTCCTGGTAATATATTGGGATGGTAAATATATATAATTGCTGTGCCTTGATGTGCAAGAAAGTCATCTAAGGTATTTATTGTATCTGTTGCCTTTGTGAAAAGGTGTTTGTGGGTGTACTTAATGCATAAACGTGCCATGCCCTGAAAGTTTTTACTCAAGGATTCAGCCTTCTGTCGCCGTCATCCCTACTCCAATTATGTGCTGAAAATAATAATAATAATAAATGAAGCATTCACCCCTTTTTTCAAACACATTGCCTTTAATCATGATAGCATTTTGAAATGAAGAGGCCACTAAATATGCACATTTTCGCAACGAAGTGAGAGTGTGAATAAGATTTACGGTAACCTAGTTGAAGGTAACAGAACTGCCTTTAGTTTTCCTTCTACAAAAAAAAGATACTGCACATCACAAGGGGGCAGGATTTCTTGCAAGCTTAGAAAGCCAGATTTCCCTCCTGCATTCATTAATGGTGCTTCTGGTCTTTGAGCTCAGGGAGGTTTAAGCAATTCCTGATTCAAGAGCAGGAACTGGAAAAGGGGAATTGGCATTCTGGGTGAGAGAGAGAGAAAGAGAAAATGAAAGCCCTTTCTGAAAGCAGAAGGTTATTGTTTCAGTAGCAGGCGAAGCATAAAATCAACGAGACCTAACTGAGAAAACAAAGGTTGGTCGTTTTATGCCTTGACCTACAAAGGTTCTTACATCTGTTATCTTCAACTTGTCTTACTACATAATGTTATTAGACAAGACATTCTAAAGCAAAGTTGTTGCCATGCGGAAAGATCAACCGCTAACAAATGCAAACATTTCTAGGACACTGTTTAGAAATTCAGCTTGCACAGATCAAAGCAGTCGAATAGGCATTGCATAGGAGCAACTCAAGCTGTGTCCGTTATTGTATATATGATGCAGAGAAAAGATCAAATTTCTAGTATTTATCACTAATTTGATTAAAAGGACTGTGGCCACAGTGGCGTAGCGTGGGTTGTCAGCACCCGGGGCAAGGCAAGTAATTTGTGCCCCCTAACCCGTGGATTTGCGCCCCCTAACCCGTGGATTTGCTCCCCCTAACCCCCAGATGTTGCGCCCAGTGCGGCCAGCCCCCCCTGCACCCCCCACGCTACGCCACTGTGTGGCCACATTCCTACAGGTGGTACGGGCTCAAGTCTGCATAGTACTTAATATAAGTCATACTAATTAAACCAGTCTTGTGTATACTTGAGCACGTTCCACATGGATCGAATATTAGGATCCATCTCTTGAGTAAATAAGTAGTGACATATGTGTCACTGCAATAATCCAGTTTGCGGGATCAGGCTGTCACTGTGGCACCTTCAGGAAATCTGCCCCACGGAAAAATTACACCCCCCCCCACCAGCCCCTGTATTTTACAGTAAGCCCGCAACTTACACACATTTAAACTTGTGCACATTCAGATTTATGTGCTTGGCACACACACAAAATAATAATAACAAAAGTGGTGGACATCCAGGGAAAACGACTTTGGCAATCCCACCTGCCATTGCATCCAGTGTCTTTTGCCTATCTGCGATTTTGGCTTTAGGCGTGATGCCAGGAATTCCTGAGTGCTTGCTGTATTTAAATGTTACCTCTAGGATTAAGGCTACCATAACTTAAATTGAAGAGAATTTTAGGAGATGACTTTGGCAGCTTAAGTAGCTCGTGGGTTTGGGGGTTGCACGGGAATTATTATTGAACGCTGATGGCCACGGCTAACTTAAGGCACTTCATTTCTCAGTAAAGATTTAGTAGCAGAGGAAGTGATGTCACGAGACCTCGTTTCATGAAACTCAATTTATGTCTGAAAAATAGACTACTGGGCATCACTTAGCGCAATGTGGTTATCAATAATTAAAACAGGACATCCCTTCCTAAGTAGCACAGTTGGCCCACGTACAACTCAATGGCACATTTCCTCACAGCAGCCTCCTTTCATGCATTTGTTGCTTTGCCAAAGCCAATAAAGTACAATTCACAATGGATTCCCGCCCTCCACTGCCCATTTGGTCTTAGAGACACATTATTCTAGTCACCAACAGCAAGTTGAGACTGTGTAAAGGTGGGAATCCCACTGCCCACCATTAAAGAATGCTTAAATTAATTAAAGAGAGCCAGTGTGGTGTAGTGGTTAAGAGCGGTAGACCCGTAATCTGGTGAACCGGGTTCGCGTCTTTGCTCCTCCACATGCAGCTGCTGGGTGACCTTGGGCCAGTCACACTTCTCTGAAGTCTCTCAGCCCCACTCACCTCACAGAGTGTTTGTTGTGGGGGAGGAAGGGAAAGGAGAATGTTAGCCGCTTTGAGACTCCTTCGGGTAGTGATAAAGCGGGATATCAAATCCAAACTCTTCTTCTTCCTCCTCCTCCTTCCAAGTGTCTGAAAAGTAGGGATGTGGACATCTTTATTTTAAAAATCGTGGAAGTGACTGCCCACATGTAACTATGCTTTAAAGTAACCTTCCCAACCTGGTGCCCTCTAGAAGTACAGCTGTACTACAGTTCCCGTCAGCAGCAGACAGTATAGCCCAACTGGGATGGAAAATCTGATACTATCTGGCAGTCACCAGACTGGGGAAGACTGCTTTAAAGTCAGAATTAAGGAGAAATTCATTCTCTTTCATGCTATATTTATTTTGGTGTATGGCTATTATTGGGACATGGGTGGTGCTGTGGGTTAAACCACAGAGCCTAGGACTTGCCGATCAGAAGGTCGGCAGTTCGAATCCCCGCGGCGGGGTGAGCTCCCGTTGCTCGGTCCCTGCTCCTGCCAACCTAGCAGTTCAAAAGCACGTCAAAGTGCAAGTAGATAAATAGGTACTGCTCTGACGGGAAGGTAAACGGCATTTCCGTGTGCTGCTCTGGTTCGCCAGGAGCGGCTTAGTCATGCTGGCCACAGGACCCGGAAGCTGTACGCCGGCTCCCTCAGCCAATAAAGCGAGATGAGCGCTGCAACCCCAGAGTCGCCCATGACTGGACCTGATGGTCAGGGGTCCCTTTACCTTTACCTATGGCTATTATAGGTAACATGAAGAGAAGCCTTCTAAGAGCTGGAGATAGCAGCTATGGCTTGTATCTGAGCCACACTCATTGGACCCCTTGGAATAGGCTATTGTAACTTGCCCATTAGTTTTAACAGGTCTACTCTGAGTATGGTTCAGTTGGGTACAACTGTGGGTTGTATGCATGGACTTCCACTTGCACCATGTCACTTCCCTCTCCGCCTCCCATGCACCCCTCTTTTCTGGGGGTTCTCCCAACCCTGTGGAGCAGATTCAGGGGGAGGGGGCACAGGTATAGATAGGAAGGGGAGGAGAAATCATGTTGCGTAAGTAGAATTCCTTGCATTAGTAGAACAACTTTGTCTGATACAACCCCCTATGTTTAAATATAAAAATCCATGAACCCATTGACCCTGATTAATCACTAAATAATCTTTAGCTGGCCGGGAGGTCAATTGTCCATTCCAAGGGTGGACGTACACATCTGAGAGAAGCGAGTGAATAAATCTCTCAACTTTATGTCCTCCTTTATGCCAGTTTGTGCTTGTAGGTTTGCCTCGGGCTTCCGTAACTTACAATCCACCAAACCAAGCACCGTCCACTAACCCCATACTGTGGTTCGACAGGTATCTGTTCAGGTGCCTTGTTTCAATTTATTTTCCTCCCTACTTGCCCACTTAGATTAGCACTGATGTAAAGTGTGCATGCGCTTTATGGATAATATCCATAGCATAATAAAAAGGTTTAAAAGGGACAGAGGGAATGAACAAACAAACAAAAAAGCCAGATCTCTCACACACACACACCTGAAGAGGACAAAGCTACAGTAACAGGTTTACAGGAAGAGTTAAGCATTAAGAGACGGTGCCCACGCTAATAACTGAAATTAGGAGCGTCCATTCTGCTGCAATTAAACGCTTGATTATCTCTTCCCACCTTGTTTTTGGTACAATAACAAAACCATTAGGCTTTTATTAGGAGAGTTTATTATTTGCCTTTGCATATCTGCAGAAACCGAAGGCCTAATGGTACTAATACGAAGCTGTGTAAGAGTGCAGGTTCCTAGAATTATGTATAATACATGGTGCTTTTTCCTCATTGAAAGTTTCCTGCTTTCTTGATGTCAACTGCTTCTTTGGCTTAGGATCATCTCAAGCAAGCAGCCGTATTGCATGAAAGTGTCAGGGAGATGATCCTGCATGCAGCATGCAGGTAAGGGGTGGGCAGCATTCAGCTGCAAGGCAACCACTTATCTGGGCTCTTCTTAGAATCCCAAATGTCTCCGAATTTTGCTAGTCCTTGTGAGTAAATGCTTGCTCAAGGAAACCCTTCCCACCGCAGCAATAGTTACACGTTCTTGCTTATATGTTGACTGTGAAGAAGCTGGGCTTTGTTATTGTGGGCTACTGGTATGGACTGTTATCTCTACATACAGTGGTACCTCGGGTTACATACGCTTCAGGTTACATACATTTCAGGTTACAGACTCCGCTAACCCAGAAATAGTACCACGGGTTAAGAACTTTGCTTCAGGATGAGGACAGAAATCGTGCTCTGGCAGTGCGGCAGCAGCAGGGAGGCCCCATTAGTTAAAGTGGTGCTTCAGGTTAAGAACAGTTTCAGGTTAAGAACAGACCTCTGGAACGAATTAAGTACATAACCAGAGGTACCACTGTATTTGCTTGCTCCCATTAAGCCATGACTTGGCTTATACTTATGTACAAACCAGGTCACTGAGTTTCTTCCTAGCTCAGTGGCATAGCTGTCGGAACACGCTGGGGCGGGGCACACGCACCCCCCCAAAATGAGACAGACATTTCTGGCCGTCTTCCTGTGTGGTGTAGTGGTTAAGAGCGGTAGACTTGTAATATAGTGAACCGGGTTCACGTCTCCGCTCCTCCACATGCAGCTGCTGGGTGACCTTGGGCTAGTCACACTTCTCTGAAGTCTCTCAGCCTCACTCACCTCACCGGGTGTTTGTTGTGGGGGAGGAAGGGAAAGGAGAATGTTAGCCGCTTTCAGACTCCTTTGGGTAGTGATAAAGCGGGATATCAAATCTAAACTCTTCTGATGTTGATGATGAAGCGCAGCCCAGGACGTTCACAAATCAGTCCCAGTGCACACCAGTGACACATATCTAAAGACATGTGCACACTCTATCAGCAGAGTATAGCAGAAACGATCATGGAGCACGAGTGTAGCATTCTAAGTGATTTATTAAGCAATATATACAGGACAAAGCAATCATGGCGTCCTCTCACATCTTCTCCAAGGGAGAGAGAGAGAGAGAGAGAGAGAGAGAGAGGACAAAAGTACAGTACAGCGGAAGAGAACTTCCGTTCTCACACTTTCCAAGCCTAGTTGGTAGAGGGTGCAAATTGGTAGTGGGTGCAAAATTTCAACACCTAGTGCTGCCTCAATACAACTGCACACGTCTGTCACTGGGCTCTGTTGAAAATGGCTTCTCTATGCGAACCAGGAAGTGGCTTCTCCGTACAATGGAACGACTCTTCTTAACTGTAATCTCCTGGGTGATGGGATGCTGTTAGGCAGTTGAATGTGCATGTGTACTCTGTCCGTTTCCTTCCCACCCATCCCCTTCTGCATGGCCCTGGGTGCTGGCAAGCTATGCTATGTCCTAGCTAACATCTCACCTCTTGTTGTTCATTTTTCATGTGGATTTCCATATTTGCATTGCGACATCTAGGTACAATGGTGCAAAGACAGCTTTTGAAGGATATGTCGGCCCTTCCTGGAAAATGCCCCATTTTAAAAAAACATGTTTCCTCCACAAACAGAACATCTCTCGTTTGTAATTTTGTGAATTCCCCATTTGTGCCCCAGGGCAGCATTTCATACCCTCCAACATTTCTCCAATGAAAATGGGGGTGTCCCATTCCATAATGATAATTTTACTATTTATACCCCACACATCTTACTGAGTTGCCCAGCTTCCAACATATATTAAAACATAATAAAACATTAAACATTAAAAAAAAACTTCTCTATACAGGATTGCCTTCAAACAGCTTGAGGGTCAGATAACTCCATACCCTCCAACATTTCTCCAATGAAAATAGGGACATCCTAAGGAAAAGTGGGGCATTCTGGGCTCAAATCAGAAACCAGGATGGCTTCTCTAAATCAGGGATGTCCCTGAAAAATAGGGACATTTGGAGGGTCTGGCATTTTTCTGTTACATGTACACACACTTGTTTTTATGACTTTTGGATAATGCTGAAATGTTGATTATTGTAAAAGACCTCATAGGGCTGCAATCCAAACCACGCTCAAGGAAGTAAGCCTCACTGAACATGGTGAGACTTACATCCGAGGAAACATCTGTAGGATTGTGCTCTAAATACATTTTCTGGATCATAATATCTCTGCTTGACAGAATTGACCTGGATATTACCAGCATTTCAACAGGTCTGTATAATTGTCCCTTTAAGAACAGTACCTGCTGTTTGATTAGCCAGTGATCGTGTGTAATACCATGCCATAAATTGCTTCTCCTGCTGGTTTCTGCATATCAAACTTGTGCTCAGAGGAAAGGAGCAGGCCAAGAACTATTTATGAGGTCTTTCTTCCTGTCCACTTGACAATCTTATCAATTATCCAAGAAGCAGTTAAGCTTTCCTTACGTGAAACCAGTGTGATTTTTTGTGTGCGTGGAACGGACTTGGTAACACCGAAGCCACATGGGTTATTGTGTGTTGTAATGAGGTTGCTGTGTGCTTCCCAGCAGCCATCCCACTTGTGTTCCCAGAAGCAGAAGTGGCAACAGAGCACTTAGCAATTCAAGCTACTTCCCGTTTCTGCGCTGCCATCTGGTCTAAGCTACATTTCTGCACAAGGATGACCCCAGGGGATTTCAGTGGCTCCCAGAGAAACCTCTTAGTGTGATTAGATAGATAGATAGATAGATAGATATAGATAGATAGATAGATAGATATAGATATAGATATAGATGATAGATGATAGATAGATAGAGATAGATAGATGATAGATGATAGATAGATATAGATAGATAGATGATAGATAGATAGATAGATAGATAGATAGATAGATAGATAGATAGATAGATATAGATAGATGAGAGATAGATAGATAGATAGATAGATAGATAGATAGATAGATGATAGATAGATAGATAGATAGATAGATAGATAGATAGATAGATAGATATAGATAGATAGATAGATAGATAGATAGATAGATAGATAGATAGATAGATAGATAGATGATAGATAGATAGATGATAGATAGATAGATAGATAGATAGATAGATAGATAGAGATGATAGATAGATGATAGATAGATAGATAGATAGATAGATAGATGATAGACAGATAGGAGATGCTAGATAGATAGATGATAGATAGTAGATAGATAGATAGATGATAGATAGATAGATGATAGAAAGATAGATGATAGATAGAAAGATAGATGATAGGAGATAGATAGATAGATATATGATAGATAGATATAGATAGATAGATAGATATAGATAGATAGATAGATAGATAGATAGATAGATAGATAGATAGATGATTGATAGATGATAGATGACAGATGATAGATGATAGATGGAGATATAGATAGATATCCTTCCGTTCTTCAATTCCAAGGCAATTTGGGCTCAGAGACAGTACACCATAAGGTGCCCTATTTTCTGAGTCTGATTTTTCCTTCCCACCCTCCACAGGGATACTACAATGGGATGGTTCAGGAGCATGGCAGCATTAAGAGAGGGCTATTAGCTCAATGGCAGAGGAACTGCCTGCAATGCACACAGTTCCAGATTCAGCCCACAGCATCTCCAGGCGAGGCCAGGAATGCCAGCTACCTGAAACCCTGGAAAGTCATTGCCACCAATCAGTGGATGATACCGAGCTTGGCAGACCAATGGTCTGACTTCCTGTGTTCCAGTGACGCTTCCATTTCACCAGATCAGGCTGTCAGCCTATCTAGTGCCATACTGTATGCTATGGCAGCGGCTGAGGGTCTTTCTCCTCCATCACCTGCTGCCTGTTTCACTTAGAGAAGCAAGGATTGAACTTGAGACCTTCTATATGTAAATCAATGCCTGCTTCTTGGGAGAAAAACAATGACAAACCTAGACAGCATCTTGAAAAGCAGAGACATCACCTTGCCAACAAAGGTCCGTATAGTTAAAGCCATGGTTGTCCCAGCAGTGATGTATGGAAGTGAGAGCTGGACCATAAAGAAAGGTGATCGCAGAAGAATTGATGCTTTTGAATTATGGTCTGGAGGAGACTCTTGAGAGTCCTATGGACTGCAAGAAGATCAAACCTATCCATTCTGAAGGAAATCAGCCCTGAGAAGGGCAGATTCTGAAGCTGAGGCTCCAAGACTTTGGCCACCTTATGAGAAGAGAAGACTCCCTGGAAAAGACCCTGATGTTGGGAAAGATGGAGGGCACAAGGAGAAGGGGACGACAGAGGACGAGGTGGTTGGCTAGTGTTCTCGAAGCTACCAGCATGAGTTTGACCAAACTGTGGGAGGCAGTGGAAGGCAGGAGTGCCTGGCGTGCTCTGGTCCATGGGGTCATGAAGAGTCGGACATGACTAAACGACTAAACAACAACAACATATGTAAATCACCAGCTCTATCACCAAGCTGTGGAACTTCTCCAAAAGCCAAGATCAACCTCCCTTAACCTTTGCAGCAGTTGTGGAAGATTTGTGGCTATTTTTTCTGCCAGTTAGGAGAACTCGGTGTGCTGAGTTGAGTAGCAGGAGCCGTTTTGAGTGTCTCCCTCAATATTTTGCCAAAACGGCAGAAGATCAGTCTAGATCCAGCCATTTGGGCAGGGAGCTGTTACACAGGGAAACCCGCTTTAGACAGAATTCCCTTTAGTAAACCTCGCAGAGAAATTCACCTTGCTTTTATCAAGCTATTTTAAAATGCCATCTGTATGGGCATCCACATCTGCAGCAGCAGCAGTAAAGCGCGCTGAGATTGTTATCTGCTAGGAGGAGTAGAAATGGGCCATTGATATGCAAGTAGCGTTACATCTACAAGCCGAGAAGCTATTTTTAGCTTCAAATGTAGCTTAATATAGCAACAGCAGCTCAGTCCGTTTCTCATCTCACCCCCTGAAGCCTACAGATTTTCTTTTTCCTTTAAACCCTGTAATGATCGCAGATGGTGCCCAAAAGAAGGATAAAGCCAGATAAAGGTCACGACTGCCGAGTGTGAAAGTCTATTTCTTTGAAATTGTTGCAGTTTGCTCCTCACTAAACCTGGTGTGTGTGTGTTGTGCTGTGTTGGGAGGAATGAACAATTACATTTTCTTCAGAAGAATAGAAATGTCGAATTTCTGAATGCTGGTGGTTAAATAATGGCTCAAGGCGCTTCCTAACCCAACATCGCTACTTTGCGGGCAAAATTCAAACACATACCAGAAAATTCAGGTTGTGCAATTAAGGTGGTTTTAGAACACCTGAGCAACAGACTCATTTCAACCCCAGGATGGTCCTTTTTGCGGTAAGGAAACTGCATTGGCAAGTGTGGGACAACAACTTATTGATGTGACATTGTATAACCTCCACGCAAACAAGCCAGGATGAATGCTCAATAAACAAGCCATCCAGAAGTGACCCAAAATGAACTGATGATGTGATATATCTCTATTTCTGCATATATGAATCTACTATGCAGAGGGAAGGGTTAAAAACACCACACCTTTCCTGCAGTTCCTCCACATCTGCCATATATATATATGATAATTCAAAAGCAAGCAGGTAAAGATAAAAAGGTAAAGGACCCCTGGACGGTGAAGTCCAGTCAAAGGTGACTGAGGTGTGGCGCTCATCTTGCTTTCAGGCCGAGGGAGCTGGTATTTGTACACAGACAGCTTTCCGGGTCATGTGGCTAGCATGACTAAACCGTTTCTGGTGCAATGGGACACCGTGACGGAAACCACACGGAAACGCCGTTTGCCTTCCCGCCGCAGCAGTACCTGTTTATCTACTTGCACTGGTGTGCTTTTGAACTGCTAGGTTTGCAGGAGCTGGGACAGAGCAATGGGAGCTCACCCTGTTGTGGGGATTTGATCTGCCAACCTTCCGATCAGCAAGCCCAAGAGGCTCAGTGGTTTGGACCACAGCGTCACCTGCTCCCTACAAGTAGGACCTGACTGTTGACCATGGTGGTTTGAGCTAATGGCCTTTGAAGGCCAACAACATAGGGGAGCCAAAGGTTCCCCATCCCTGCTATAGACACTAGTGAGCTTGATGGACCAATGGGCTGACTTGGGTTAAGGCTGCTTCCTACTATTGCACCACACTGCTCAGCTGCAATCCTTATGTGGCAGACGTTCTTATGGAACATTATGGGACTCCTCTTCCAGGCTAAGTGTGCATCAACTTGCTTTGTAAATGGCAGTCAGCCACAGTCAGCTGCCAGCCTTCAAGTCTCCTGGTCAAACGAAAGTGCCGGGGGCCCCCTTAGGCGTTCTGTTCATATTTTCCTCTTGCCCTTTCCGCCTGGTTTTGAAGTCCTTGTTGTCTTTGATGGCGAAGCAGCGCCATGACAGTTTCAAAACATGTTCTTCTTTCAAGCGGCCCCCCTCAGTGAGCAACAGGTCTCCACCCTCAGAGCCGGCAGCACTTTGCCATTCATTTTCACTGCCCCCCGATGTGGGTGCTCCCCACCCCAAATCAGGGCTTGCTTTTGGGCCTCCCAAACCACCCCTTTCAACCCATCCATTTGACGTCAATGCACCTTTGGGGGAGCATTTGCTATTTTCTCCATGACTGATAAAAGCAAGGCTTCCTGATATAGCTTATCAAAGGGCAAGGGGATTGGAAGCTCAGTGGGCTTCTCAAGAGGATGCCATCTTTGATGCTTGAAAGGGACCTTTTCGTCCACACGTTAATAGTTTTGAGAGGAGCCACAGCTGTGTCTTACATGCCTTCGGCCTTCAGGAAGAGTAATTAGGGAAAGCCTGAGGCAGGAACAGGAGGGGTGAAGACAAACATGTCCTATTTGGCGAAGGGGCCAGGTTCAAGGCTATTGTGTTAATTTACAAGGTCCTTCAAAATTTGGGCCTGCCATACCTCAAGGACTGCTTGAACCCTTATTTCCCTGTCTTATCACTGAGATATTTCGCAGAGTGGCTGTTCGTGGTCCCCTATGGCTTTGATTCATGGCTAGCTCAGTTGGTTAGAGCATGGCGCTGATAATGCCAAGGTTGCAAGTTTGAGCCTCATTTTGTTCCTGTATATTTCTGTAATGCAGAGGGTTGGACCAGAAGATCCTCAGGGTCACTTCCAACTCTATGATTCCAATAGGAGCCATGTGTTCAGTATTGTGGACTGGATTTTATGGAGCTCCCTTCTAGGTAAGGTAAAGGTTAAGGACCCCTGGATGGTCCAGTCAAAGGCAACTATGGGGTTGCGGCGCTCATCTTGCTTTCAGGCTGAGGGAGCTGGTGTTTGTCCACAGACAGCTTTCTGGGTCATGTGGCCAGCATGACTAAACTGCTTCTGGTGGAACGGAACACCGTGACGAGTATTTACCTACTTGCACTGGCATGCTTTCGAACTGCTAGGTTGGCAGGAGCTGGGACAGAGCAAAGGGCGCTCACCCTGTCACATGGACTCAAAATGCCGACCTTCCAATTGGCAAGCCCAAGAGGTCCAGTGGTTTAGACCACAGTGCCACCTGCCTCATTTCTAAAGGTAAAGGTAAAGGGGCCCCTGACCATTAGGTCCAGTCGTGGCCGACTCTGGGGTTGCGGCGCTCATCTTGCTTTATTGGCTCAGGGAGCCGGCGTACAGCTTCCGGGTCATGTGGCCAGCATGACGTAAGCCACTTCTGGTGAACCAGAGCAGTGCACGGAAATGCTGTTTACCTTCCCACCAGAGCGGTACCTTTTTATCTACTTGCAGTTTGACGTGCTTTCAAACTGCTAGGTTGGCAGGAGCAGGGACCGAGCAACGGGAGCTCACCCCATTGCGGGGATTCGAACCGCCGACCTTCTAATCGGCAAGTCCTAGGATCTGTGGTTTAACCCACAGCACCACCCGCGACCCTTACATCTCTTCTAGTCAAGGTCAAATAGGCCCGCACCCTACTGAACTTCCAGCCAGAGGCACACCTAGTCTCCCATGAGCAGGAATATTTGCATGATGCCACATGCATTTTATTTGGTGCCAGATGGGCGCAGAGGGAGTCACAAGCCAAGGGGCGATTGCGGAATGTGTGGGAGGGCAAGGGTGCACTCCGGGGAGAGAGGAAATTGGATACATCTTGCCCAAGGGGCACCCAGCTTTTTCCAGGAGAGGAGAGGGTACATTCTGACTTACTGCATTTCTATCCCAGTTTTTTTCTCCAAGCTGTTCAAGGTGGCAGACATGGTTCTTCCCCCACTCCTCATTTAACCCCGCCCCAGAAAAAAACCCAACCCTGCAAGATATGTTAGGCTGAGAGGCAGTGACTGGCTCAAGGTCACCCACTGAGCTACTTTGCCAAGTGGGGATTTGATCCCTGGTATAGTGGTTAAGAGCGGTAGTCTCGTAATCTGGGGAACCGGGTTCGCGTCTCTGCTCCTCCACATGCAGCTGCTGGGTGACCTTGGGCCAGTCACACTTCTTTGAAGTCTCTCAGCCCCACTCACCTCACAGAGTGTTTGTTGTGGGGGAGGAAGGGAAAGGAGAACGTTAACCGCTTTCAGACTCCTTAAAGGGAGTGAAAGGCGGGATATCAAATCCAAACTCTTCTTCTTCTTCTTCTTCCTCCCTGGTCTCACAGGCCCTAGTTGGCCACTCTGACCACCACAGCACAACACAATCTGACTTTCTCTGCAGAGGTTGCTTTTTGTTGTTGTTTAGTCGTTTAGTCGTGTCCGACTCTTCGTGACCCCCTGGACCAGAGCACGCCAGGCACTCCTGTCTTCCACTGCCTCCCACAGTTTGGTGAGACTCATGTTTGTAGCTTCAAGAACACTGTCCCACCATCTCGTCCTCTGTCGTCCCCTTCTCCTTGTGCTCTCCATCTTTCCCAACACCAGGGTCTTTTCCAGGGAGTCTTCTCTTCTCATGAGGTGGCCAAAGTATTGGAGCCTCAGCTTCAGGATCTGTCCTTCCAGTGAGCGCTCAGGGCTGATTTCCTTCAGAATGGATAGGTTTGATCTTCTTGCAGTCCATGGGACTCTCAAGAGTCTCCTCCAGCACCATAATTCAAAAGCATCAATTCTTCGGCAAGAGGTTGCTTTTGCCTTCACCCAAAGACGATGGTGGATTTGAGCCCGGCTCCCCCGAAATCAATATGGCTAGCCAACTCACGGGCATGGTTTTGCCATCTGGAGAGATACAGAAGTGTAAATAAACAGATAAATGAAATAACAAGTGTTTAAGTCCATGGGGAGGGGAGGGAAGGCTGCTCATAGATGACACCCCTAGCGGGAAACACAAGACACCATCATCATTAACTGCATGGATATTTCACGTACAATCCTATACTTAAGTCTTAAAGCCAGCCACTCACTATGGCAACCGCTGTAGTCTGCCTGAACGCCCCCCCGGCACACCCCCACACTTTGTACAGACACCCACCCACACCCACACTTTCCTGTTGCAGGAAAAGGGCTGCATTGCAAAATGTAAACTTCCAACAGCGAGAATAATTTGGGCATTTCCTAACCACTTCAGAGGTTGCATCCAAGAGGTTAGTGGAGGGGCGAGAGAGGCCCCTCCATGGAGGTGAGTGTGCAAAAGAAGAATAGGAATTCTGAAAAGCCATTAAATTTTATTCTGAAACGACCATTAACAGCCAGTTTAATCTCCCCACCCCAAACACACACAAACACAACTTGGCCACATAAAATAAAAGGGGAGGGAAGGATAATAACATACTGAGTTACAAGAAGGTTGCCCCATGTTATCTCTCTCTGTGTGTGCATGTGTTCTCAGGTTTGCGACTGCTATTCCTTCCCGCTTCTTTCCCCCATCTAATGCTACTGTTTTTGGACAGCAGTTAAGTGGTAGAGCATCTGGTTTGCATGCAGAAGGTCTCAATGACCAGCATCTCCTGAGAATGACCCCTGCCTTAAACCCTAGAGAGCTGCTGCCATTCAATACCAAGCAAGATGGACCAGTGAGAGGACTCTGAGTAATGCGCCTTCCTGTGTTCCTTGATTCTTTCATCCTCTCCCTCCTCTCTTACCTGCTGTTCAGAGCAACTGAACCCTTTCCTTGCTTCAGCTCAAGAGTGGTGCACGAAAGGACGTTCTTGCTTTTTCACTTCCAGATGCTAAGGTGCATTTGAAGGGAATGTCCGGGAAGTCATTAACAGTGCAGAAGAAAATAGCAGCTTTAGGGATGACTGCGACAGAGCCCACTGTAATGATATTGCTTTCACCTGTTTCATAGAGTTGGAAGGACTCCTGAGGCTCATCAAGCCCAACCCCTTGCAGTGCAGGGTCTCAACTAAAACCATCCAACCTCTGCTTAAAAACCTCCGATGAAGGAGAGAGTCCACCACCTTCTGAGGGAGTCCATTCCACTGTTGAACAGCTCTTACCGTCAGAAAGGTTTTCCTGATGTTTAGTTGGAATCTCCTTTCTTGAATCCTACCTTCCAGAGCAGGAGAAAACAAGCTCGCGCCATCTTCCATGTGACAGCCCTTTCTTCAGCTATCCATTTTTCTTCTCTGTCTCATCTTTTCCAGGCTAAACATACCCAGCTCCTTCAGCCGTTCCTCATAAGGCTTGGTTTCCATACCCTTGACTTGGTTGCCTACCTCTGCGCATATTCCAGCTTATCAATCACCTTCTTAAATTGTATTCCCTGCAACTGGACATAGTATTCCAGATTAATTCTGCTGGAAGTGGCTAGAGAGCATGGCACCTACAGCACTCGCTAAAAAATCCAAGTGCTTCCACAGCCCTAAAAAGTTTGGCAACCACTGTCCTTTTGGAATTGCAACTAACTTTACCACTCTATTGGGAGAATTGTGCTTTTGCAGTACGTATATCCTTCTATGTCCCCATCCACACAAATGCTGTGGGCTCAGGATGGGAAGGTACAGTTAACCTGAGCAGCCATTTTGTAATCATAATAACAACAATAAGCATTATAGCAGTTTTAAAATTAATGCATCATTCCCATGGCCTATATATATATATATGGGGGTTCTTGGTGTCTTTTTACATCAGACATGTTGTAACTGGGGGCGGGGCAGTTGCTAAAATGGCTGTGACCAGAAAGGCAGTGGTCTGTTTTCTTAAAAGAAAATATTGTGTATTTAATTAGCAGTATAACACGATTTCATCTGAGTGCTATTGCACTAACGTTTTATATATCGTCAAGAAAGTGTTAAGTGCTAATTAAAAGATCAATTCAGATAAAACACACGGGTTGATAAAATAGCATGAGCTGGAAAGGCATGTGTTCCAAATGGTGAAACTACACATGGGTGAAGCTGTAAATATTGGTCAAGGTGGAAGATTATCTCAAAGTAATCTGCAACAGAGTCAGGTTTTACCTGGTTTGAGAAAAGATGGGGAAAGGATGGAAGCATCCAGTGGAAAGGAGAGAAAAGAAGAACAAATCTCAAGAGGGTGAACAGTAATTCACTTTCTATTAATGCCTCTGTAACAGGAGGACTAAGAAGATGGCTACCTCTGTACAGTGGTACCTCGGGTTACAAACACCTCGGGTTACAAACACTTTGGGTTACAGACTCTGCTAACCTCGGGTTAAGAACTTTACCTCAGGATGAGAACAGAAATTGCACAACAGCGGCACAGTGGCAGCAGAAGGCCCCATTAGCTAAAGTGGTACCTCAGGTTGAGAACGGTTTCAGCTTAAGAACGGACTCCGGAACGAATTAAGTTTGTAACCAGAGGTACCACTGTACTTTAAATCAGAGGTTTCCAGCCTTTTTAAGTCCATGGCTCGCTTGACCAACTACATATTTCTGTGGCTCCCCAGGGGGGAAACAACAACAACAACAACAATAATAATATATTTATACCCCTCCATCTGGCTGAGCTTCCCCAGCCACTCTGGGTGGCTCCCAATCAAGTGTTAAAAACAATACAGCATTAAATATTTAAAAACTTCCCTAAACAGGGCTGCCTTCAGATGTCTTTTAAAGATAAGATAGCTGCTTATTTCCTTCGCATCTGAAGGGAGAGCATTCCACAGGGCGGGCGCCACTACCAAGAAGACCCTCTGTCTGATTCCCTGTAACCTCACTTCTCGCAATGAAGGAACCACCAGAAGACCCTCGGTGCTGGATCTCAGTGTCCGGGCTGAACAAGCCTCAGAAGTTCAGTTATGTCACCCCTTGCCTGCAGATCCAACATCCCCTCACCCCTCACCCTCCCTTGTGGAGTGTTCCCTTAGTCTCCTTCCTCTCGTCTCCCCTCTCCTTGGCAGTCCTCTGGGCAGCAGCAGCCACTGCCCTGGTCTCTGTGCTGCCCACCCTAAAGAGAGGTGCTTCCTTACGCCGCCCTGCAGAGGTCCGACAGAGACTGGTCAAAGCTGAACCTGATGCCAGCACCTTATTCCGAAGCCACAGCAGCTCCTGGCAACCAGCACCCCCTGACCAGCCCCAGAGGTACTATTCGCCTGGGGAGCTAGGCCTGCTGCAACAAACTGCCTTGCAAGCCTTTGGGAGGCAGAGACACGGGAGGGTGAAATAGACTCGGAGTCGAGAGTGGATTTCATGCTCTTTATTCAGCTCATAGTGGTGAGGAGGGAGGGATGGAAGTTCCCCCCAGAATGTCTGCTTTATATACATTATTTACACAATGGGCCCCACGTGATTGGCTAATTCCGGGATTCTCCTGTAGGCCAATCAGGTTGCGGATTCAATTCCATCTGGAGCTGGATTGGGTGGCTCCTGTGGACCAATCAGACTGCTGCATTCTGGATCCTATTGTTCTAGGACCAATCAGACTGCTGCATTCTGAATTCTATTGTTCTAGGACCAATCAGACTGCTGCATTTTGGACCCTATTCAACTCAGTACATAACAGAGGGCATCAGAGGAGGGAGGGAAGAAAAGAGGGGCAGAGGCCAGTGTTGCCCATGGCACCCCTGACTATGGCACACTGGTTGAAAAACGCTTTAAATCTATGGTGTCTTATCCCCATTGTTCCAAGAAGGCTACCATCCCCGTCTGCTGAAACGGTGCAAGCTCCTTTAGTCCTGCCACTGAGTTAAGACTAATGCAAAAATAGAAAGAAATAAAAAAAATGTATTCCTTTTAAAATCACACCAAATGTCCTGAAATATGACGAAATTATGAGTAGAATTTTCTTCATGGGAAGTGTTTGCAAAGGCAACTATTTGGCCTCCCTTGCTAGTCACATGTCACTAAGTAACATCCTTCCATTGATTTAGAGTATTTGACCATGAAAGAAGATGAACAACACACACATTGTATCCTGCCTGGGGGACGTACACAAGCTAACACAAATTAGCTTGCATGGAGCTATAGAGAGCTGTGAGTAAGCCATGCAGCCTTGCTGGGTTGTTTAGCAGGCATTTAGAATCCAATCAGTGCTACAAAGCATTGGCACTATACAACAAACTTCATTAAGACTAGTTTTTTTTTAAATAAAAATGCAAATCATCTCCACTCTTGTCAGCATACTTTGGGGTACATGAGCTGACCTCAGAACACCAGGGCAAACGTGGTGGCCTCTTAATGCACTGCCAAAAAAAGAGAAAGCACATCTATTAAAAAAAGAGGGTAAAAGAGGACATGTATCTGCATGGAAGTTACATATTCTACATCTCTCCATAGTGGGGAAGACTGTGACTGTGAGCAGTTTGCTGTCCAGGAAGCTCCCTCCTGTTGGGCAACTTCAAGGTCAGCAATAAAACACCCGGTGTCAATGAAGTTAACTCTTTATCCAAAGAAACCAAAATGGTGCAGGCCTAGTGACTGCAGCAATTCTTCCCAGTAGGTCTTGCCCCAATGAGGGAGTTGGCGACAACTGAAGGTCCCTGCTTTCCCACCGCTCTCTAAGGTGCCTCCCCTGGTTCCTAACCCAGCAGCCTAAGGCTCTGTAGTCTTGTCTCTCATTGCTCCTCCCTCTTCATTCCTCTATGTCAGGCACCCCCAAACTCGGCCCTCCAGCTGTTTTGGGACTACAGCTCCCATCATCCCTAGCTAACAGGACCAGTGGTCAGGGATGATGGGAATTGTAGCCCCAAGGGCCAAGTTTAGGGGTGCCTGCTCTATGTGTTCTGGGAGACCAGGTGGGTGGGGAGCTGGTCGCAGCAGGAGGGGGGATTCCCTGGCTTCTTCAACAGCCTGCCTCCACTTTGCCTCTTGACTCTGCTGCTGCCTCCGATTCTGGACTGCTCTCTGTCACAGCCTCTTCCTGCTCACTAAACCCTGCTACCTCTTCAGCTTCCAACATCTTAAGCTCCCAGTGTATTCTTCCTCCTCTCTTTGACCACTCATGGTTGTCCCACCACCTCTCCCCTGGCTCTGAGCCATTTTCCCCTGGGGTTTCCCTTGGGGGTTGCCCAGCTGGTACCTCCCATCACTCCTCTACCTCCAGCCAGTCCATGACACCTCTTGATTCATTTGCACCCTTCCCAGCCTCCACAGAGGCTGTCCCCTTTGCAAGAAGTTCCAAGGAGAGAGCCAGCATCCCCACTCCTCCTTCCAAAGCACCCCTGAAATAGAGGTGGAAAGTGGAGAGGCCCCCTCCATGTTCTGGCAATTCAGCACCCCCTTTTCCTCTTCATCTTCTTCCTCTTCCACCTCCTCCAGCATCAGTGCCTGTCAGTCCAAGCCCAATCTTGGCAGCACTGTGGAGTTCATGATGATACCTTCTAAGGTGCCCTATCTATGACCGATCTACTGAGCACGTCTCTTTTAACACGGTCGTGTTCAATCCGAGCTGACATTTTTTTCCTGTGCATTTCAGAGGAATTAATGTATGTGCAGGCTTTGAGAATATCATTAAATGTGGCTAAAACTTAATATTCAGAATTTAGCTTCTACAGCTCAACTCAAAAGATTAGCAGTTATATCCTCCGGTGTTTCATATGATAATCAAGTTGTCAGGGAACAGGGTTTTTTGTTAATGTAACTGTCAAGATGACAGGATGGAGTGCGGGGAGGGAAAGAGTTACTCCGTATTTAAGAAGTTGGTTTTTAGCAGAAGAAGAAAAAAAGCAAGCTATTCCCTTGCTTGCATCAAACCATTTAATCCTTCAGTTTTCACCTGCTGAAGCTGAACTAATGGGATCCATCGGTTGTGTCTTTGTTTAGACCTACCTGTCAAACCCAGTGGCGTAGCATGGGTTGTCAGCACCCAGGGCAAGGCAAGTAATTTGCGCCCCCTAACCCGTGGATTTGCGCCCCCTAACCCTAACCCCCAGATGTTGCGCCCGGTGCGGCTGGCCCCCCCCCTGCACCCCCCACGCTACACCACTGAACCCAACCGTCATCTGACCTGAAAGTCCCTCACTCCCATTTTGGGTCGGTTTTGTGCATAACCTCATGTGCATTACCACAACAGTTTTTGCTTCATAACACTACGCATGTGTGAAACTGCTGTCCTTGGTAATTACATAACCAGATCATTGGCTTTCATCACTTTTCCTCACCTTCCCTCTACAAGTTGCTTCCAGATGGGGACTGAGGCTGCATACACACAAATAAAATGTTTTAAGTGTGTTGCAAAGTGCATTATACAAATGTTACACTAGATGGAGATGGTGAGCTATGGCAAATTCACTGTGTTTTTCACAACTTTTTTTTTAAAGCATTTTCACAACTCTTTTTATGTGTCTAGATTCTACCTATACCTTTAAAGCACACTTGAAGCACATTCCCCACCCCCAAAGAATTATGGGTACTGTAGATTGTTAAGGATTGCTGTGAATTGTAAGTCTGTGAGGGGTGAACTACAGTGCCCAGAATTCTTTGAGAGGAAGAATGTGATTCAAATATGCTTTAAAGGTATAGTGCATACGCAGAAAACTACTCATTCACATATCTCGAACTGCTGATTGGTGACTTTTTTGTTTACCCCCTCAAGCACACCAGAGAGGGTAAATTCAAATTAATTGAGTTGTGTGAGGGGTTAGATTGGCATTTTGATGCTGATGGCATTGTGGGGATGCTGTGAAAAAATTGCATGCTATGAAAAACTTTAGGCATGAGTAGCACTGATCCCACAATAAAAAACCCATCTCAAAGTGTCCCTTTGAAGACAGCAGTCCCAATCCAAAGAAAGCTGCAAGTTGACTTTATGAGTGCTTACCCAGATAACAGTCCCATTGAGATCAGTTACAGTTCCCATGATTCTTCTGCTGTAATTGTGATGTTTCTCTTATTTTTTAGTTACTGCTTTGCTAATAGTGTTTTACAGATTAAAATTGCTTTACTGAGCAATCCGGTTCCGAGCAGCCACAGACATCAAGGGAGTGGAAATAAAAGGCAGAACCTACATTAGGGCTCTTTGCAGACAACCTAATGGTCACAACACCAGACTCCATAAACACAGCAACCTCCCTAATCAGAGAACTCAACACATTTGCAATGGTACCCTACAGGTAAATTTTGCAAAGTTAGAAGCTATGTGCTTCAGCACACCCCAGATGAATTTGCCAACATCACCAAGATAAAACTTTATCGCACTGTTATGTACTGAGTTGAATAGGATCCAAAAGGCAGCAGTCTGATTGGTCATAGAACAATAGGATTCAAAATGCAGGAGTCTGAATGGTCCTAGAACAATAGGGTCCAGAATGCAGCTGTCTGATTGGTCCACAGGAGCCACCCAATCCAGCTCCAGGTGGAAGTGAATCCTCAACCTGATTGGCCTACAGGAGAATCCTGGAATTAGCCAATCACGTGGGGCCCATTGTGTAAATAATGTATATAAAGCAGACATTCTGGGGGAACTTCCATTCCTCCTCACCACTATGAGCTGAATAAAGAACATGAAATCCACTCTCGACTCCGAGTATATTTCACACACAAAGTTCAGATTCCAAGGGGTACAAATAACAAGAAACCTCAACAAATTATACCTCCACAACTACAACCCCTTGTGGCGATAAATAAACAAAGACCTAAAGGGATGGAACAACACCAACTACTCTCTCTTAGGCAAAATAGCCATGATCAAAATGATCTCCCTCCCAAAACTAACCTACCTATTCCAAACCCTCCCAATCTGGATTCCCCCCAGCCCAACTTAGCAAATGGCAGAAAAAACTACATACACTCATTTATCTTTTCACACAAAAAAACAAGAATAAGCCCCAAATACCTGCACCTCCCCTCCTCAGAGGGAGGATATCCCCAAGATAGAAGCATGTTACATTGCCAACCAAGTACGCCGCATAATCCTGTATATACTAGAAGACGAGACAAAACAATGGGTACACCTGGAGAGGGACACAATTGAAAATACATGCACCACAGCATACCCATTCCTCCCAAACAAACTAAGGAAAATTCCCACAACACTAAACAGGTTCACACAGACCATGCATAAAACATGGAAAGCAGAAATAGGTAAACTGTCTCCAACCCCATCGCCACTAATTCCCCTGGAACATCACCCACCAAACCAATACATCTTTAATGAAAAACATGTTTAAATAATAATATTTTTACTGATTACTTGCAATTATTTTACGGATTATTTGTAATAGTTCTATGGATTATTTGTTAAACATTGTATATCATTCATGTTGCATTTGTGATGCTCTATTCTGTTTTATTCTGTTATTGTTATTTTTTTGTTTATAAGCCGCTTTGGGATTCATTTGGACCAAAAGCAGCATAGAAATTCAGGAAATCAAATCTATTATTTGGCAGAAGCCATGCGTCCTTTAAACATATATCGTGGATGTGATCCATGAGGACTGGGTCATCTTCAGACTGTTTTGAGTTCTCTTCTCTTCCCCATAGGTGGTGGTTAAATATATATATATTCTGCAAATGTCATGGTTCCCATGAGAAAGTGGATACCTATTTATGTTTCACAGGAGTCCTTTGGCTAAATAGCCATTGGCACTTACTGCCTTGCAATTAGCTCTAGCTAGCTAGCTGTCATGGCACTCGGAGCCTATACAGACGGCAGCCATTTTTGGCGTGCCCAACTGATGTGTGAACATCGATGTGCAGGTCCTTCTGGACCCGGAAGAGGGCAGAACAGGGATGGAAGAGGACACAACAGGACATAACCATGGATCCACAATAATTTTTGAAAAGCATTGAAAGTACAGTACTTAATTAAGTTAAGTTCTGGCTCCCCCATCCCAGAAGAAACCTGCCCCCTGTAATGTCCTCTTCTGGGGGGCTTCTGTGCACTATGTCGGCACATGGAGGGGGGGGAGGAGGAGGAATGGAATCCTTGCACAAAACGGGCCACAAGAGTACTTAATAAATTATTATTATTGTTATTATTATTATTATTTGACATGGAACCTATGCGCCTCACGCTGCCTTGCCATGTGCAGTGGGGGAACACCCAAAATTTAATGCCCCCCTCACACTACCTTCCCAAAGCTGGTAAGCAAGGCGCTGGGCTTTGGGAAGGAGATGTGAGGCTCTGGCAGGGTCATAGAGCCCTCTCACCTTTCCCCCCAAAGCTGGAAAAGTTCTAAGTAGTCTTTGGGAAGGAGGGAGGAAGACTACAGGACCCAGTCAGAGCTCTCACACATCTTTCCCAAAGTCCAGCGCCTCACTTTCTTGGCTTTGGGAAAGCTGTGGCAGGAGGGACATCAAATACTGCTGAGAGACACCAAAAAAGGTATTGGGGGCCGCCTGTGGCCCTCAGGCTGTGTGTTGGACTGCCCTGGTCTATATTCTGTGAACATGTATGTGTTATCTACTGGGAGCATATGAAGGAACAGTGTGCATCAACCCTGAATCCTAACAAATAATAAGCTATAACAGAAATAGACCATAAAATATATACTCCCCTTTAGATGCCTGTGATTCAGGACTGTAATTAGAGGGGTCCTAATACTGAGAGCTGTGAAAAGTTCAGGCAAGGGAAGGGAGAAGTTTTATTTGGCAATGGTCTGAGGGATATTCCAAAGGCAATTGCAAGAAGGAAATGAGAATACTTTTCCTGTGACAATCCTACCGGAAACTGAGGAGTTCTGGGAATTGAAATTGGTTCGAGAGAGGCTTACGTAGCCAACCTGTGTATTCACTGACTGAAACCTTCTACCATGTGCGTGAATTCTTTTTGCTGGCCTCAGTTCAGACCCCCACGAAAACAACATGTGTCCCTCATATTAAAGCAAAGACTGCTGCAATTTGCCCCTTCTTACCTATCCCACATCAAAATGGGGTTGAATTAGCTACAGAGAGCAATGGTAATAAGGGTATGCCTTCGGGGATAGAGGATTTCATTACTGACTGGGATCTGTAGTGTAGACAATATTTATTCCTACTGGGTCTCTGCAGAGTTGGTTTATACTGAGAAGTTACATTATTTTTATTCTGCACTCCCACCAAAGAACTCAGGGCAGCATGCAGAAGTACTGTATTTTTTGCTCTATAAGACTCACTTTTTCCCTCCTAAAAAGTAAGGGGAAATGTGGGTGTGTCTTATGGAGCGAATGCAGGCTGTGCAGCTATCCCAGAAGCCAGAACAGCAAGAGGGATTGCTGCTTTCACTGTGCAGCGATTCCTCTTGCTGTTCTGGCTTCTGAGATTCAGAATATATTTTTTTTCTTGTTTTCCTCCTCCAAAAACTAGGTGCGTCTTGTGGTCTGGTGCGTCTTATAGAGCGAAAAATACGGTAACTCTTGAAGGGAAATTAAACTGGACAATTCCTTTCAACAAATCCAAAGCCATCAGCCATGCTAGCTGTGGCTTTTGGAAACAGATTTGCGGAAGGAGTATGCATTAATTGTGCTGGCATAACACTGATCTCAGCCTTGATCTCAGTTCTGTCCCTCTCCAGGCTGCTATAACTTGGTGATAAGATCACATTGCTTATCTATTTTCTTCCACTCTAATAATAACCAGAGTCTGTCAAGTTCTGCTTTTTTTCCCTTTTTTAAAAAAGAGAAAATTACAATTAGGGAAAATAAATGGAGCGCCGTGTGTTTAACGTATCTGTTCTCGTCACGGAATGCTGTGAAGAAAACTGTTGCTGTTTTTTTTTTTTAGACGTTGCTCCTTATGCCTTAAAACAGGTATTAATTGCTAATGGGCCAGACAGCAGATGAAACAGAATAAACAGCAGCTGCAACCAATAACAAATGACCTCTTTGAATCAGAGACGTTCTGGTGACAATCACGCTTCTTGTTTTGGGTGTCAGTGCCTGTGTTCATTCAGCTTGGGGAAGCAAGAGGACTAGGCTGGCAAGAGAGGAATAAGGAGCCAGAAATAGTTGCCTGCTGACGAGATAAGGAAAGATAAGGACATCGGTCTTCTGTGCTGCCTTTGGTACAACACCCCTGATTCCACCATCGTCCTACTGCAACTAAGCCTAAGGAAACGTAATAATCAATTATTCACCTGTTCTACCCGCAGCCTCCATCCCTGCTTTCCTCTGTCATTTCTCTTATGTCTATTTTCTAGGTCAGCAGTGGGGGATCTTTGGCCCCTGGGTCTAATTAGACCCGGCAGGGGTCCTAATTTGGCCCATGAAATGGTTTCTTCAAAGCTATACCCACCTGCCTCACACCTGATGTTGGGTGAGTAAATTATGCGGCTGCCAAGGGACAATCGGGAAGCTTAAAGTGATTGTTCCTTGTTCAAGTGGGGCTTGTATTCAGTAGTGTTTAGATTGTGGTGCCAAACCCCAACTTGGGAGCGCCCCAGCAGAGCAGCTGATCCTTGCCCAAAGTGAGATTTGCGGGTGCCACCAGTCACCAGCATTTCCAAACTCCTGCATCTGTGCCTAGGGGGTTTGATTTCGAACCCCACAGGCAAAGGAAAACACTTCACCTGATTTTCTTCTTCTTCTTTGGTGAACACTCGTAGCCAAATAAGATTGTCTTCCATGAAAACGGTCTTAACCGTGTGTCCGTGGGTGACTGTGGAGGCCAATTCTGGATCCACATGTCCTTCCACAGTGGGGACACGGGTTGATTATGGTGAGGGTTTGCCAAAAAGCCTTCCTCTTAGGACATTTCTCCCTTTCGTTCTGAGTTCAAGAGTCTTCAGAGTCCGTCACACTTTGGGTAAAGACTGTTCTCCAATAGAAATGCTCGCAGGCCAGTGTTTCCCAATTGTCGGTGTTTATACTACATTTTTTAAGATATGCCATTAAGATTTGCCTTGAGAAACCTCTTTTGTTGACCATCAGCATTACACTTTCCATTTTTAAGTTTGGAATAGAGTAGTCGCTTTGGAAGGCGATAATCAGGCATCCGTACAACATGACCAGTCCAACGAAGTTGATGTTCAAGAATCATTGCTTTGACACTGGTGATCTTTGCTTCTTCCAGTACACTGGCATTAGTTTGCCTGTCTTCCCAAGTGATGTGTAAATTTTTTTGGAAAGATGGAATCTTTCGAGGAGTTGTAGATGGCGTTTATAAGTGGTCCATGTTTCACAAGCATACAGTAAGGTTGATAGTACGGTAGCTCTATGTGCATCAGTACAATAGCTTTGTAAGAAAGCATTTTGGTTTCCCTGCAAATGTCCCAGTCCTCAAACACACTGCACTTCAATCAGGAGAAAGCTGCATTCGCAGAGTTATGGCGTTGCTGGATTTCGGCATCAATGTTGGCTCTTGTGGAAATATAACAGTCCTGGTAGGAGGTGATATCAGGAATTGGGCAAGTGGGTGGCTGCACCTAGCTATCAAAATAGCTTGTGAGGTTTAAGGGAGGTCAGGATTCAGACAGCTGGCTGGATTCTATTCCTCACCCCCTCTCCATTTTTATCGTGTTAGCCCTCTGGGTCAGAGGCCTGTCCTATAGGTCAACATTTTGCATCAACTTGGATTTTTGTTAGCCAAGTATTTTATAATTGTTCTTATTTCTATATTGCTCTGTGATCTTCGGGCAATTTGATATACAGTATTTAGTTTCCATATCCTGAAAACTGAATTCACTCAGTTAGTGATAAAGCTACTTAAAAAACAACAACAACTATTCAGACATCAATCAACCAACAGTAAATTACATGGGGATCAATTAATTCACTTTGTTTGTTTGTTCGTTTTGCTGCTATGGCAATGAAAAAGGCCAGGGCAATAAAAAAAAAACACCGCTGTCAATGTCACTCAGTATGTAATTATATACACAAAATTAAATAATAAGATAACAAGAAGATAGAATGCGGGTGGCGCTGTGGTCTAAACCACAGAGCCTAGGGCTTGCCGATCAGAAGGTTGGCGGTTCGAATCCCTGCGACGGGATGAGCTCCCGTTGCTTGGTCCCTGTTCCTGCCAACCTAGCAGTTCGAAAGCATGCCAACGTGCAAGGAGATAAATAGGTACCGCTCTGGCGGGGAGGTAAACGGCGTTTCCATGTGCTGTTCTGGTTCACCAGAAGTGGCTTAGTCATGCTGGCCACATGACCCGGAGGCTGTACGCCGGCTCCCTCGGCCAATAAAGCGAGATGAGTGCCGCAACCCCAGAGTCGTCCGCGACTGGACCTAATGGTCAGGGGTCCCTTTACCTTTAAAACAGAACCACTTCGGAACACAATACTATGTATATTGAAAAACAAACTTTATTGCATTAAGTGCATGTTAATATTTGTGAGTCCAAGGCATTTTCCTTGTCTGACACAAAGGAGATGATGATGATTTTTTCCCTCTCTCCCTGCCTCCAACAACCGTCCCACACTCAGAAGCTGACCAGACTGTCTGTTGACTCTTAAGTTCACTATGGGGGTTGAGACGCTGCCCCACACCGACCCCCCCCCCCAGAGGGTGGCGGGCTGCCTTATGGGGCACAGAGCTGGCCGACATCACCCACCACTTTGCTGCCTGCCCCCCAGCCAGTGGCGTAGCGTGGGGGGTGCAGGGGGGGGTCGGCCGCACGGGGCGCAACATCTGGGGGTTAGGGTTAGGGGGCGCAAATCCATGGGTTAGGGGGCGCAAATTACTTGCCTTGCCCCAGGTGCTGACAACCCACGCTACGCCACTGCCCCCAGCACTTTGCCACCTGAGCCAGCTGCCTCAGTCTGCCTAATAGTAGTGCCAGCCCAGTATGCAAGCATCCCTGGCAAGGCTTAATAATTCTAATATCTCTGCAGTAATTACTGAGTGATAGCTGCCTCAGTGGGAAGAAATGGGAGGTGCCTGGACTACGCCCTGCCAGGCTCGACTGCACAAGAAATCCTCTTTCTGTCTCTCTCTCTTTTTTGTGCTCCTTGGTGGGAGTTATCCCAGGCAGCAAAGGAAAGCTCTTTCTCTTTAATGTCGTTGACGTCAGAGATGCGAAACCATAGCAACTGTCCATCACGTTGGATGAGCACACGAGGAAAGGGGGAAGTGGGAGAGGAACCGCTCCAGTTCAAGCGAGGCTTCGGGGTGGTTGCAATGCACAATGGACGCATTTATTTTGTGACATTCAGAGTGGAGCCTTAAACGGAAAGAAAAGGGAAAGCGGGAAAACAAAAGAAGCAGAAAAGAAGGAGGAAAAAACGCAGCAGAGGCGCAGACAGCGACGCACAGGGAGGGAAATTCGCCAAGTCTTGTGAGTAGATCCCCTTGTCGATAATTGGATTGATTGATTGATTGATTGATTGATTGGTGCTGGAATCGCAGCGGCTGTCTGGCTGCAAAAAGCGGCTGCTCAGGGTCTCCTGAAAGAATCGCGTGCATTGCATCGGGAGTCGGGGGCTGGGAAACCGAAGTCCGGGTTCACTCCGGATTAAAGGGGCAAGCGGTTATTCGCATCCGTTCCTTAGCTAACAAAAGGCTCAGGCATTGCTCAGGCTGCTGCAAAAAAAGTGTGGCGACGCCCATTTGTAAAGAAAGACCATTCCGTGTGTGTCGTGTTTCCCCCCCACCCCACCCCACGGGGAACCCCCTGCATTAATAATGCGAATATCGATCCAGCCCGCGTTTTGCTTTTTGTTAGCGTGCGTGCGTGCATGCATGCGATGCGCGGCTTCTTTGACGGCAAATGCGCAAAAAAAGGCGCCTTCGTTACTCAAGGAGGTGACGGCGGCGGCGGCTTTTTAAAGGCACACCCAGATAGCCATGATTTCCCTCCCACCCCGGGACTTTCTCTGCAACCTCCCGGGTTTCGCGGAAATCCCAGGGGCGGATCTGAAGACAAATGTGGGCGTGACAGTGGCACACTGCCGCAATGAATGGTTGTGGCCAGACTGTACAGTATGTTGTTGGTGTCTTCTCACTGCCCCCCCCCCCCACGATATTATTTCCTGGTTAAAAATGGGGAGGGGGCTTTAAATTTACAGCCAAATTTGCATGTCTCATTGTAACGACAACAACAATCATACCGTAGGCGGCTCATTCATTCACACGAGCTTATTGCCTCCCTTTTGCCACTGTGTGTGCTGGTGCGTCCTGCTACAACAAGTGGTTAGAATCCATGCCCTGATTCTCCAGGAAATTGTTAGGTTTAGCTTTTCAGCTGGCAAAAGGCGTTCAAGTAATAATAATAATAATGACCATTAATGCCACTGTTCATTTTGACCCTTTGAGGTATCCTCCGCTGTGTCTTGCTAATGTTGCGTCGATAAACACACTACTTTTTTCAGTCCGTTTTATGCCTCTGGTGAACTAGGCTGTTGTGTGGCAATGCCCATATCTCAAACCCCGTTACGCTTGTATCTTTAAACGTTGAAGAACCCAAACCTCTGCAAAAGGCAATCTTTGCAGGTTTCTTCAAGGCAACTGGCTACCTTTGCTGGATGTGGTCTTCATGCGCCAACGGGTGCCGCACGTAAGGGATGTTGCAAACAAGCATCTTGGCTGGGTCAGGTCTGCGAGTGGGTGGCCACCCTGTGATGTGGATCCTCTTTCCTCCTCCTATCTCTGATAGGCACCACCAGAGCCAACAATCTGTTTGGTAGGTGCAGTGGATGTGGCGGTGCTAGAATGCACTGCAAGGCTGTGGATTGTGACCACTGTGTGGGAAGCGAGTACTTACGTGGGAAAGGGGCTTAGTTCAAAGTGATGCTTTAGAATTGGGGCATTTTGTCTCAGGTAAGCTGATGTTGCATCTCTTCAATTCATTGGCACGGATGGGGCTGAGAACCCTGTTCTAGTTTCCAGTGAAAATTATACCTGGAAATCCTCTTTTGCTGTAGATTTCCCCCATTCCCTGCTGCAAGAGTTTTAAAAACCCAGCACAGGTACGAAAATGTTCTTCGTGTGTTTTCATTTAAATGTCGTCAGTGCGTAGCCTTCAAAGATGAGGGATGAAGTTTGCACACTGCGTCTAGCAAGAAGACGGGACTTGTTGCCTGTAGATGCTGGAGACCTAAATAAATAAATAAATAAATGCAGAGATATGCGTAGACAATATGGTGCCGTTCTCCAAACTACAACCAAACTAGGTACATTGCAGCAGAGGTGCCCTGCTGTATGAGTACCTCATGTCACTCCTAGCATGATAAAGACAGTTTCCACCATATTGGTTCCTGTGAGTACAGAATGCAAGCGAGGTGGAATTATTAAATTCTCTATTGGAAAATTTCCTGTAAAAAACACACACGTTGCGCGGTCTTTTGCACTGTACAGGCATAGGAAAGGCGAGGGGACATCTTCTGCTGGATTTGTTGCTGTGCCATATATAGCGTATGTGCATAGCGTTGAACATGCGTGGGCTTCTTTGAACACGGGATCAAGGCCTTAGGAGGCAATTCTTGTGTTGTTAGGCAGTTGTTGTGGGACATCAAAACACATTTCACATAGGGGGTTAACCTGCTTGTCTCGGGAGATCATAATGCCTCCTTTTTTTTTCTAGCAAGGAAAAATTTATTCGCTCTGTTATTTCGTTAGAAGCTGAGTAATTCCCTGCTGCAAATCTGAATGGTGGGAGCACTCCTGAAGCCCTTTAAAAACATTTTGCAAATCTTCCTCCTCATCTTTTCTTTCTCTTATAAAGTTCCCGTAGAAAACGCAACGCTGTGCTTTGGATGAACATTCTCCATGTTCACATATTGCATGCATTGGGACTAAACTGCATGTGCTGTTAAAATGCAGCACTTGCAACTGCTTTCATCTTTACAAATGTGTAAATAGTGGCTTTTTGCGGGGTGAATCAGGAGTGGGATTGCAGTTTGCAGTTTATGTGCTATAGTCCTGATAAAAATCCTCCTCCTAGCTGTGATTTACCCGGCACATTTTTTTTAACACTACTTTGAAGTTCTGGTGATTTAACCTTCTATTAGCTATTCTATTATTTCCATTACATAATTATTATATATTACATTCATTCTGTTCTTCCTTTAAGGAGCTTAGGGCAGTGCATTTGATCCACGAACCCTCTCTTTATGCTCACAACAACCCTTTGGAGGGGGATAAATAAAGTTTTGGTGTGGATTTGAAGCTGGGTTTCTCAAGTCTTTCCCGACACTAGCCATTATTTGGAAAACACACACACACAACTTGTCAGCTATATGTGTGCTTTCTGGGAGTGCATTCCCTTGAATAGAGTGGAACTTTTCCCCATGCAAACATGTGCTGGGTTACACCGTAAATGATATTTGATTAAAGAATTGTTTTCTCTGTAGTTGATTGTAACTGACTTTCTGCCTGGCCAGTGAGGGCTCTGCATAACTCAACGTCAGCATGCTCTTACAACCCTGTTAATGTGTAGCTCCAGGCTTAGGGCATATGCCAGGGGTCTGCAACCCGTGGCTCCGGAGCCGCATGTGGCTCTTTTACACCTTTGCCGCGGCTCCGGGGCGCATACTAGCGAGGGGAGGAGGCGCATTGTGCGCCCCAACACTCCCCACTGTGGTGGGCGCTGTACTGGCTTTGACGTCGCATGGGGGCAGTGTGTGCGTTAGTCACACACCGTCCCGACGTCACCTGCCCGCCCGCCCGCCCGCTACATTGTAAGCTGGTCACTGTTTTGAAGGGGAGTGAAGAACACACACACACAAAAAGGTAACTTGTTAATTTAACGTTTATTTCTATGAGGAGGAGTAATTCTGAGGGGTCAAACAAAGAAATAATAATAAAAAGTGACAAAAAAGTTATTTTTCTAATGACGAGTTTTGCGGCTCCCAGTTTTTTTTTCCTTCGGAAATGGGTCCAAGTGGCTCTTTTTTTCTTAAAGGTTGCAGACCCCTGGCATATGCTTACTGCTGCTCTTACTGGCTCCATCCTCCATGTTGGACATTGCGTCATCCCTAGTCTCTGCCTCTACGCACTGAGCGCAGATCTCCGCAAAGGGAGATACCCATTGGTACACCTCTGTGCATATCGTGCGGAAACTATGTGCACAGTGTTGTACATGTGTAGGCTTCTCTGAACACGTCTGCACTCAGAGATCCACAATGCAAAGACCACATTTTACATGCGGCTCAAATGCCGTACAGAACCCAATCCTAGTTTTGCTTACTCAGAAGTAAGACCCATTTCATTTCAGGAAGGCTCACTTCAAGTACATGGGAGTCCAGCACTATGTATGTTTGCTTACAAGAAAAAATATTTTTAGATGTTTTGTATATGGTGGTTTTATGGTTTGTAACTTACATTTTGAATAATTGAATAATTTTGAATAATTTTTTAATATGTTGCGTGCTAGGGAGGGTTAATCTCTGTAAAGCAGCTTCATAGGTACTGAAATAAATATTGGTACTTGTACCTACTCATAAGTAGTAAAACCTATTAAATTTAATGTGGCTTATTCCCAAATAAGAGTTTACAACCTTACTCCTGGGTACGGGGGAACATAGAGAAATAAATCTCAGTTAATTATGTAAGTTTTAGTTGACAAAATGTATGAAACAAAGTATCTTTGCATATTTAAAAGGTTCTAAAGGAAAAGAAGCACACTGAGTGGCCATTACAGACGGGGCCTTTTCTGTAGTGGCATCTGGACTATGGAATAGTCTCCTCCGAGAGGCTTGCCTGGTGCTTTCTTTACAGTCTTTTTGGTGCCAGATATTTTTATTCAGTCGGGCTTTTTTTATTGCCCTTTAAGTCTGGGCTGTATATTGTTTTATGCTGACTCTGTTGTAATGAAGGTTTTTTTTTGCTCTCTCTTATTGTTGGTTTTACTTAGTATGCTGTATTTTAAATATTTTTTTCTGTAAGGTATCCAGGAAATATTTATTGAGAGATAAATGGACCTTGGCAGACATCATATTAACAGATGCCTTTCTATTTCTCTCCCACATGGGGAGGGAATGCCTTTTCTATGATAGCAATTATTTTAATACCTACTGGTATATTTAAAACTGTATATGCATTTGCTGCCAGATAAATGGGGGGTGGGAGGCATGGGTGTAGTCAAGCGGGGGCAGGGAGGGGCAGCTACCCCTCCAGATCAAGTCAAAAAATAGGAATACTTAACTGAGCAATCATGTTGGTTCTGCCCCCTAACAAAAGTCTTGGCTACGCCCATGGGGGGAGGTCAAGAGCACATCAATCGAAGTGTTTTATCCACCAAGGCTGCAAACCTGTGCAGTGGGAGGAATCCCCACTGAACATATAGGATTGTGTTGCAAATGATGTAGCTGTCCTCAGAAGTAAGACCCAGTGACTTAAATGACACTTACTCTCCAGTAAGGAAGGAGGCATAGAATCAAATTCTGAAGCTGCATAGCTCTGTATACCGATTGTGGGAAGGAGGGGTAGCAGTCACAGGAAAGGGCTATTTCCATCCTGTGGGGCTAGCCCAAGACATTTTAGCCTCTGAGGCGAACCACAAAATCTCGCCCATCCCCTGCAAGGGAAGAAGGGTGAATGAAGATTTACATCGGGAACAAGGGGATAAATTATTATTATTTATTATTTATACCCTGCCACTCTGGGCGGCTTCCAACAAAATATTAAAATACAATAGTCTATTAAACATTAAAAGCTTCCTTAAACAGGGCTGCCTTCAGATGTCTTCTGAAAGTCTGGTAGTTGTTTTTATCTTTGACATCTGGTGGGAGGGCGTTCCACAGGGCGGGTGCCACTACCGAGAAGGCCCTCTGCCTGGTTCCCTGTAACCTCACTTCTCGCAGTGAGGGAACCGCCAGAAACCCCTCGGAGCTGGATCTCAGTGTCCGGGCAGAATGATGGAGGTGGAGACGCTCCTTCAGGTATAGTGGACTGAGGCCGTTTAGGGCTTTAAAGTTCAGCACTAACACTTTGAATTGTGCTCGGAAACGTAAAGATCTACACTGGGATCTGCTGTCCCTGTAGATCCCACTGCCCGAGGCAGTAACCTCACTTTGCTTAATGGCTGGGCTGGCCCTGCCATCCTGCCCAGCTTGTGGGCATCTAGTCAGCCCATAGCTGTCAACTTTCAGATTTGAAAGTAAGGGATCAGCAGCCTCAAAAATAAGGGATCAGCAGCCTCACCTGTCCCAGAGACAGTCTACGGGATATCTAACAATCCGGGATAGCAGCGGGAAACAGCCCTGGACTAAGGGAATTTCCTGCAAAAAAAAAAGGGAAGGTTGACAGCTATGAGTCAGCCACAATGGGGGAACCGGACGAAAAAGACCTTTGCTTCGGTCTGATCCAGCCGGGCTTTTTTTATTCACCCTACAGTACTTGCAAATCGTGCATATGGTGTGCTTTTAGGTTGGGCTGGAAAACGCAGCAAACAGATGGTGTACTGGTTAGTGTTGGGACTAGGATTTGGGGAGACCGGAGTTCATATCCCCACTTGGCCATGAAAATGCTGGGGGGGGGGACTTCGGGGGGCCAGTCCCTGCCCCTCACCTAACTTCTGTTGTTGTTGTTACTATAGCACGCCTTTCCCATTGCTGAGCGCTCCAGGCGGCTTACAGCTAAACACAGCCCTACCTCACAGGGTTGTTGGACGCAATACATTTTTAAAAAAAAAAACGCTTCAACTGTTGCGTGTTTACTCAGAAGCAAGCCCCGGGGAGGTGAATGAGGCAGACTCCCTAGTTAACAAAAAACCTCCACAGTAGCGTATGTGAGGGTGTGAGTTAGCTGGGCTCGCAGCAGGGAGAGGGCGCACCCCTCTTCCCCGAAGTTGCCCGCTCCTTTCCCCTTCCTTGCCCCGCTCAAGCCAGCGTGTGGGCTGGTCCATTTAGAACTGTGACGGGGGTGGTGTTGGAGGAAGGGAAGCCCTCCCGATAACGGAACAAGGAAACTTGGGCGGTTACCACAGGGGCATCGCCGTGACGAGACATTGGGGAAGGGAAAAAAGCGGGCGAGGGGGGAGGAAGGAAACGGGGCGTGGCCTCCTGGAAAACTTATAGCCGCGGGCGGCGCCCTGATTGGCTGCTCCGCCGTCCGAAGGGGCCGGGGAAGAGCGAGCGGCTGACGGGAGCGCGTTGGCCACGCCCCTTCTCTCGCAGCTCGGTCCCGCTCAAGCTTTCGGCGTTCGGTCCGGCTCTCTTGTCCCTTCGCCGTCTCCTTCCGCCCGCTCGGGGGGAAAGAAGAAGGTGGGTGTGCGGCGGCCTTCTGCCTCCGCGGCTTCGGGGTTTTCTCTGTGAGGGCGAGACAACCCCCCTCCCCGCGCGCTCCTCTTTCCCGCCCTTTTCAGTGATTGGCGTCTGGGACTGGTAGGGGGAGAAGGAAGGAGACCCCCCCCCCGCTATGGGAGAAGCTGTGGGGAGAAAGAGCCCCCTGGATACTTGAGGGCTGGTAGGGTTGGGCATTGGGAAACCTGTGTTACCTGCCCTCCAGGTATTGATGGACTACAACTCCCATCAGCCCCTGGGGCCGCCCAGCAATGCCTGGAGGGCCACACGGGCTCATAGACTTGTGAGGGTCATCTAGTTCAGGCTTCCTCAAACTTGAGACTACAACTCCCATCATCCCTGACCACTTGCCTTCTAGCTAGGGATCGTGGGAGTTGTAGGCCAAAAACATCTGGAGGGCCGAGGTTGAGAAAGCCTGACCTAGTCCAACCCCCTTCGAGGCAGGAATCTTCTGCTCATCGTGGGACTCGAACCCACAACCCTGAGATCTCATGCTCTACCAGCTGAGCTGTTCCATTTTTTTTACAGCTTCCCAGTCCTTTCCCTCTAGCTTGCACACATTACATGCCTTACAGCCCCGCCCTGTGCATGTTTGCTCAGAAGACGAACCCATGCAGTCCTCTGGAACTGGGCTCTGCAGCACTGAAGTGCCCGTGTGGAAATATTAGTGGCTAGTTTGCCTTGGAGCGGTTCAGGTTGTTATTCAGTGGCGAAACTGGCTTGTCGCTCTTGCTTTAACCTTACCTTATGGAGTGGTTGTGAGGTGTAAAGGGCGGGGTGTAAATGCTTCGTAAGCCTCATTGAATGCAGCGGGGTTTACATCTGAGTAAAACATACGTTAAGGTTAGGATGTTGGTGCCAAGCAAGAGTGGTCTGGATTCACTCTTATGGTTATCTTTGTATGATGTAGTTGGTCTGAGAGCGACTCTCTTGTTCTGGTGGTCCTGGAAGGGTTGTTGGCTGGCCTTAGGCTGTTGGTTGCTATAAGACAACTTCTACTGAAATATCACGTCATTGATACAGCTTTCAGACATTGTATTCTTTGAGAGCATTTTGTTTTTATTCCATTGTTGGATGCCTTATCAACTTTTGTGAGCAGAGTGAGCAATTTATTATTTATTTAAAGAATGGGTTAGAACCTTCATTTTATTCATAATCATGTGTGGGTGTATATTGGAAAGGATGAGTTAAAAAAGAAAATAAAATAACCTGCTTTACTATTCTTTAACCACTTTCATGCCTCATCTACAGGATTGTGCTCAGATTCTATCTGGGATAACTGCTGTCTTTTGATTCCCATGTTCTCTTCCAGTGTTTATAGACTTGTTACCTGTGGATAGAGTGGGTTTCAGAAGATAGCTAAAGGATTTTAAGCATGCATCCTTGGATGATAGATGGGGAAGAAGAGAGTGGAAGAGTCAATGTTAAAAAGGCTAATGGCATTATCTTGGTCAAAACTTCTGGTTTTCTCATATCACTGCAAAAAAGCAGGGAAGCCCGTTACATGACACTTGTGTATTAAAAGTACATCATATGTTAGTGGGAGGCAGAAAAGCAATTTTCACCTCTGATCTTTTTTTTTAATAGAGTAAAAGTATCATAGAATTGTAGAGTTGGAGGGGAGCACAAGGGACATCTAGTTCAATCCCCTGCAATACAGGAATCTGATGTGGGGCTCAAACGCATAACCCTGAGATTAGTAGGTGTAGGCAAAAGAGAGAGGGATAACACACAATTCTCACAAGACTTGTTTTATATGTTGATGGTGGTATGTAAAGTTTTGCAAAACAGGACATCTGACTACTAGGCAGAAAAGGTGTCGAAAGTCAGGTCATGTGAACCAACCCGGACCCTATGCTCTTCATCAGAGGCCCTTCTCCCTGTGTCCTCTCTGACTGAGGTAGAAGGGTGGCAATACAAGAACAGGCCTTCACAGTGGTGGCTCCCCATTTATAGAATGTTGTCCCCAGGGAGGCGTGTCTGGCACCCTCACTATCTGTGATGCAAAGGTTAAATTGGATCATTTTTTTATATACAGTGTTACCTTGGTACTCCTAATGGCTTGGCTCCCAAACAAATGGTCTTCCGAACGCCGCAAACCCGGAAGTGAGTGTTCCAGTTTACGAACGTTTTTCGGAAGCCGAACGTCCAACGTGGCTCTCAATTGAGTGCAAGAAGCTCCTGCAGCTAATTGGAAGCCACGCCTTAATTTTCAAACGGTTTTGGGAGCCGAACAGACTCTCGGAACAGATTAAGTTCTAGAACCAAGTTACCACTGTATATGTTACATCTGTATTTTAGCTTGTTTTAAACTTGTTTTTACTATTAATTTTTATATGCTACTTTGGGATTCATTTTTTGGGGGTGTGGAAAAGAGACTAATAAATACAAAAATAATAAAAAGGTGTAATTGTTGGCAATTGCAAGCTGCCTTTTACTTGCGGTAAAACTGGCTGATGGCATAAAGCAGTGTTTTTCAACCACTGTTCCGCGGCACACTAGTGTGCTGCGAGATGTTGCTTGGTGTGCCGTGGGAAAAATTGAAAAATTCGAAAGATTTAAAAATAAAGTATTTTATAATTTTTCATATTTCTGTTTCCTTACTATTTCATAATAAAGTAATTATAAAATACTTTCTTTGTGTTTATTTGATTCCTATTCAAGAGAATTACTTTATATATAGTCAATATAGGCACAGAGTTAATTTTTTAAACATTTTCTAATGGTGGTGTGCATCGTGATTTTTTTCATGAAACAAGTGTGCCTTTGCCCAAACAAGGTTGAAAAACACTGGCATAAAGGATGTTACTCAGCATGAGGAATGGATAGGCATGGGTGTTGACATATCAAATCCTGGATATGGTGTCTCACAAAATCCCATGATCTCTGGTGGATTAGGAGGGAAATTAGTATACATATTTAGTAATGGCTTGGTATTGCGCTTAATAGATTTAAGAGTATATGCTGGGTAGCAAATGATGAGTTACGATGAACACATGGTTTTATAAATCACCCAAAGCCATCATATAGGGCAATAGTACAAATTGTACAAAATTTCTAGTGTTTACATCGGTTTTGAAATTTCAGTGTTGTAGTAGCTAATTTCTTTGGGAAGCCAATACTTTCCTTAAGTGTGCCTGGTGCATAATATTAGATAGTCCATGCATGAATGAAACTACGTATGATTCCTTTCCTTACTCCCACCTCCATCACCCTGGTACTGAATGGGTGTGTTTTCCCTTTGCTAGGGGTAGTTTATTTCCTCTAGTTTAGTGAGCTGGCACACTAGTGTGCACACTAGGAGAGGCAAGCAGGAATCCATTATAGTGCAGTACGGCCCACAGTCTCTTGATGCTTTCCTGGACTGCCACAAAACCTTACTTCTTAGATTGCGTTTGGCATCAGTTTAGCTATCCGTGCTGCATGGTTGGTGTCACAGTTTGAAAAGGAGTAACTGTTGGGAAATGGTTAACCATTCCTGCCATAGGAAAAGTCGCTCACATTTAAGCTCATGAACTTGGTGTGAATTAAATTGTCTCTTTACATGCATGCATTCTGATAACCAGATGAAGAGCGGTGTAGAAATTTTAAAAAGAAATAATCATCATCTGATAATACTAGTTGTGAGTGATATATATTGCACTGGTCAGCTGGGCAGAAAATAAAGGATCAGTTTTGCCCAGATTTGGTGACTCTTATGTAAAACTTGATAGTGAAGAACATGAGGATAAAACTAAGTACAGAACCATCTTACTTGTAGTTCAGAATATACTGAGGAGGAGAAAAGGCCAACTAATAGCCTGGATCCACTTCCCCTATTCTAAACAAATTTATCTGACCTCTGATGGCCGTAGCATTTTTTTTATTATCATGTTGTAACTTTGTTAGTTTCGCCTGTAAGAGTAGCCTACAGTGGCTACCTGTCAACCATTCGAAGAGAGGAAGCTGTTCTGCACCAGGTTCTGAGAACAACAGTAGCCAGGGCTTGAAAATGTTGGCCTTGCATACGTATATCTGGATTTCTTCACATGTTCCGTTGGACTTAAGAAATGGGAAACTGCAGCTTGCTGGTAATTATGTAAAGATCTGGATTTAGTGTAGCCACCAGATTGGCAGTAAGAATCCTTCTCTAACACTGAGCTAGCCAAGGGGAGCAGAACTAGAATAAATCTAGCGCTACCCTTGTTGGGTATTTGTTAGAGGTTTATCTTTATTCCCCACTGTGGAATCAAAGCCCCATTAATTTCACTTTGCTGTAAGATATGCTTATCCTAGGGTACGTTTATGTGTCTGGGTGCATTCCTGTATGTGTTATATAGAGAAAGACAGAGAGAGGCAGGGGCAGGGACAATGTGTTACAGGAATTCAGAGTGTTACTTGGAATGTGGCTAAAATGTTGAACCTATTGAATAGAAACCCCTGACATCACTGATGATGAGCAATACTGTCCGCATATCACATTGGAACCTTAATGTGAATCTTGGCTTGCAATGATGTGCGCATGTGTGAGATCAGTAGGTGCTCAGAAACTGAAAGTATTGAAACTGCAAGTAGCCACTTCTCAATCTTACACCCAGCAGTGAGTCTTCATATGGGTCCCAAACACACATATTTTCCCTGATCGTGGGAATTATCTCAGTGCAGCATGTGTGAAGTTGACCTTAGTGACCTGGAGCACTTTGAAAATTGAGATTATGTGGGGAGTTGCCAATAGTATAGATTTTAGTCTAAATGAAGCATTTAGCAAAATTATAATTGTTAGTAGCTATACCTGTTGAGCCATGCAAAGTAGATTCCCCACTGTGCCTGTCCCTTTTCTGGTATTTTGATCATGTGGCTAAAGCCTTTGAATAAGTTTCCATTTATTTCCATCTATTTATATGTAAAAAGTAAGGGTGATAAGATATCTTGATTTGGAGCAAATTTCTACTTCGTATATTTAGTTGTTTTCTAAGCTAATATTTTAAGATATGTGGGATTTGTGACATGAGTGCCATTTTAAAGACATTGCACTTTTACCTTGTGGTAAGGCAAGGGCAATCGGTTCCATGATTTCCCAGTGATTTACGCATGGTTTTAGCATCCTGTATGTTTGATGCTTAGTGCTGTCATGGCTTACTGAAATTTTTTTGTTTGGGGGTTAGAAATGACCAAGTGGTTAAATATGCAGACACAGGTTTGCATTTTAAAGCTTGGACTGCATATATATTTGTAATGCTGAACTGATGGTACATGCAGAGAACAACAATCCCAGACTTGCTAACATGTGTCGCATCCATGGTGAGTCACAGCAGAGCAATGTTTCTGTGAAGGCTTTCTGAAGCTACAGATTGTTGTTTATCAGTAAATGTTGATACAAAATATTTACTAATATTGCCCTTCCTTAAGGAAACTTGGCTTAGCTTATTTGCCTCAGGGTGTTTCTCTCTCTGTGTGTAGGCATTAATCAGGACACATGTCTGCTTGACTTCAACTTTTTTTAAGTTAAAATGTGGATCTATTAGTTTTATAAGGGTAGCTAGCAAAACATTTTAAATTCATCCTGCAAATTAAAGCAGGAATAAAAAAGGACAACTGGGTGTCACAAACAAGACACACAAAAAGGCAGAAACCTCAACATTATAGACATGCAGCCACCATCATCTGGTGTTCCAGGTAACCAACTGTTCCATTCAGAATTTTGGGAGAACCCACCAGAAGGCCTTAAATACAGGTAACTTAATCTAAGACGCCGTTCTTCAACTGGTGGGTTGGAACCAGCTAATGGGTCATGGTCTGATCGCAGGTGGGTCCAACAGAAGAACAACCACCATGCAAATACGTTGTAAAAGATTAAGAAATGGGTCCCCAAATTCATTTTTTGGTTAAAAGTGTGTCCTGGATCTGAAAAGGCTTACGATACCTTATCTAAGGAGTCCTTCTTGGTACAGTGAGTGATCTGGGAGTACCATATACTGTACAAATAAGGAACTCATTTCTCTTAGATGAAGCTACCTGTATTTTATTTTTTCCTGCGTATATCTTAGTGGGAATCCCCCCTGTTTAGGGATAAACCTCTTTCTCTTTATAGGACCAGGACCTTAGTGGAAAACATGCTTTGCAACTGAGGGGTGTATTGATGAGTCCTGGGACGACAGCCAGAAGAAAAGGACAAGGACATAGTCATGGAAAACTAGGAGGAGGAAAGAGTAAAACAGTCATAGTGGGTTGAGACGACTCAAGGGAGATCTAAAGATAGTGTTGAGTGAAGCTGAGGATAATAGCTGCCTATCCAAGAAAATCAGGAGCAGGAACTGGGAAGTGAAGAACGGTCCAGAACGGGGGGATAGATGGAATGGGAACCATATTGACTCAGAACAGAATAGCACATGTTTTAAGGAGAGTGGTGGATGTGAGTTATCTGACTTTAAGCTAACACATCTTGTCAGTGAGAACAGGTAGGATGAGCCTTGCTTACGCAGAGGATTTGTAGTTATCTAGACACTCAGTGGGATGATGGTGGTGCATGGTATCTGGTGCTTTCTGCCTAATCCCGAGTTCATGGATTTGGGATCCTTTGTCCATGATATGCTATTGTCTATAGCTTTAAGGAAGTGTGCAGTTTGTGAACTGAGACTCCTTTCCCCCATCAGATTATGGAGGAGGGGTTAATAATAATAATAATAATAATAATAATAATAATAATTTATTATTTATACCCCGCCCATCTGGCTGGGCCTCCCCAGCCACTCTGGGCGGCTTCCATAAAAACCAAAAATACAGTAAAATATCACACGTTAAAAACTTCCCTGAACAGGGCTGCCTTAAGATGTCTTCTGAATGTCAGGTAGTTGTTTATCGCTTTGACATCTGCTGGAAGGGCGTTCCACAGGGTGGGCGCCACTACCGAGAAGGCCCTCTGCCTGGTTCCCTGTAGCTTCGCTTCTCGCAATGAGGGAACTGCCAGAAGGCCCTGGGCGCTGGACCTCAGCGTCCGGGCAGAATTATGGGGGTGGAGATGCTCCTTCATGTATACTGGACCGAGGCCGTTTAGGGCTTTAAAGGTCAGCACCAACACTTTGAATTGTGCTCGGAAACATACTGGGAGCCAATGTAGGTCTTTCAAGACCGGTGTTATATGGTCTCGGCGGCCGCTCCCAGTCACCAGTCTAGCTGCCGCATTCTGGATTAGTTGTAGTTTCCGAGTCACCTTCAAAGGTAGCCCCACGTAGAGTGCATTGCAGTAGTCCAAGCGGGAGATAACCAGAGCATGCACCACTCTGGCGAGACAGTCCGCAGGCAGATAGGGTCTCAGCCTACGTACCAGATGGAGCTGGTAAACAGCTGTCCTGGACACAGATTTGACCTGTGCCTCCATGGACAGCTGTGAGTCCAAAATGACTCCCAGGCTGCGCACCTGGTCCTTCAGGGGCACAGTTACCCCATTCAGGACCAGGGAATCCTCCACACCTGCCCGCCTCCTGTCCCCCAGAAACAGTACTTCTGTCTTGTCAGGATTCAACCTCAATCTGTTAGCCGCCATCCATCCTCCAACCGCCTCCAGACACTCACACAGGACCTTCACTGCCCTCACTGGTTCTGATTTAAAAGAGAGGTAGAGCTGGGTATCATCCGCATACTGATGAACACCCAGCCCAAACCTCCTGATGATCTCTCCCAGTGGCTGCATGTAAATGTTGAAAAGCATGGGGGAGAGGACAGAACCCTGAGGCACCCCACAAGTGAGAGCCCAGGGGTCTGAACACTCATCATCCCCCCCACCACTTTCTGAACACGGCCCAGGAGGAAGGAGCGGAACCACTGTAGGACAGTGCCCCCAGCTCCCAGCCCCTCAGGTAAAGGTAAAGGACCCCTGGGTGATTAAGTCCAGCCAAAGGTGACTATGGGGTATGGTCCTCATCTTTCTTTCCAGGCCAAGGGTGGCAGTGTTGGTCCACAGACAGCTTTCTGGGTCATGTGGCCAGCATGACTAAATTGCTACTGGTGCATGGAGAACCGTGATGAGTTCCAGAGTTCAGCGATACCTATTTATCTACTTGCACTGGTATGCTTTCGAACTGCTAGGTTGGCAGAGGATGAAACGGAGCAACAGGGGCTCACCCCGTCGCACAGATTTGAACTGCTGGTCTTCTGATTGGCAAGCCGAAGAGGCTCAGTGGTTTAGACCACAGCGCAACCCGCGTCCCCTTATGGAGGAGAAAGGTGCCACTGTCTAAATTCTAAAACATAATAATTTACCAGCTGCAGGTTGTGAGATTTCCTTTTTTTATTGTTATTGAAATATGGAGATGTAGTCCTTGGATGTAGTCCTTATTTTGCATTGTTTGTGAGAATGATAGGGTTTCCAGTGTGGTGTAGTGGTTAAGAGCGGTAGTCACATAATCTGGGGAACCGGGTTCGCGTCTCCGCTCCTCCACATGCAGCTGCTGGGTGACCTTGGGCCAGTCACACTTCTTTGAAGTCTCTCAGCCCCACTCACCTCACAGAGTGTTTGTTGTGGGGGAGGAAGGGAAAGGAGATTGTTAGCCGCTTTGAGACTCCTGAAGGGGAGTGAAAGGCGGGATATCAAATCCAAACTCCTCCTCCTCCTCCTCCTCCTCTTCTTCTTCTTCTTCTTCTTCTTCTTCTTCTTCTTCTTCTTCTTCCTTCTTTTCCTATTACCTCTGTATACTACTGATTGGCTTGTTTTATTTTGACTTTTTTGTTGCATGGGAGACATGATTAGTAACTATTTTTTAAAATCTTTTTGTGGACATACCTTAACATTTCTAGACTACGCAACAAGTTGAATAGTTGTTGTTCGTTTATTGTACAAGATCCAGACATCTTTCAGATAAGCACTTTAGTTTCAGGGTTATCCCACTGTTTTTCCAGAACTATAATATTGCTGCTAGCAAAATGCACTTTTAGTGCTGTAACAAGGCTGCACAATTGTCAGAGGCGTCTACTGAATAGTTACTGCCTGTAATAAGCAACACAGCTCTGACCTCTTTCGTCTCCCTGCCCTCCACGATTACGGTGTCCTAACTTAGTGCTCAACTTTCAAAGAGGACAATTAGCGAAGAGGTAGACTAATCTCAATGCAAAGTCTGGAGGAGTCTGTTGTGGGTTTCTTTAACAGGGCTTGCTGCTGAAATCAACAAGGGGCTCCTCTACATTGCACATACCTTTGTAAATCAAGAAAATCTTTAATAAAAATACATTTAAAAAACAAAACCAAACCAAAAAAACCAAGGGCCTCCTCTGCCCTTTGCCTTGAAATTAGACAATTTCAGCTCCTGTACCACTCCCCTCCTTGTAGGCTCTTCTTGTGCTGTTGCTTTATATAAGGTTCTACATAAAAAATAATAACCATGCCTTAAGAAGCCACATGTTCTGGTGTTTTCTGATGGAACATTGTCGGAATCACATGATCACTGAGAGTTGCCTTAATATGGTTGCTTTGAAATGGGGTTTAATGAATGAAACGGGAATCGGCCGTAGTCCTAATTATGCTTGTCTAAACTTTCACTCCTTTAAACTGATTCAGCTTAAATCAGTTGAGTTGGCGAAGATTTTCTGCGGTGAAGGTACATATTTTCTTGTTACAGGTTGTTTTTAATTGCATGTGATCTCCCCCTTCCTCTTCCCAGATCTATCTCACACTTCATAAGCCCATGTTACATATTTGGCTTCAGCTGGTTGAGTCTTTTGCTGCCTGGTGTTGCCACACTCAACCTCTTGCCAGACCTGCTGTGTCCAGACAAGCTCCTGCAGGGTCCCTCTAGTTTCAAAAGAGGCATAACAAAAGGAACATCTGCTCGTCACAGCGCTCCATTAGATATTGTGGAATGGTGCAAAAATCTCTTAGTGTTTGCTGCAATCATGGTTCATTGGGAAGATTTATGTACAGTAGCTCTGCCGTGGCTACCTGCCAATCAGTTTATGGTACAGCAGGGCTCAATTTATCGGTGGGAATGGACTGAAAATGAGAGAAGAAAAGAGACAAATGAATATTCAAATACTGGAACCGGTCTCCAGTAAGGGATGTTATGAAACAAAGTATGGGTTACTTAAATTAGTATGGTGCTGTATAATGTAATTGGCAGAGATGGGGGGAAAGCTTACGTGTTGTTGCCAATTCATTTTAAAGGAGTTGAAATTGTTTCTGAATGGCATCTAAAGTGACATATGGTCTCATGTTTTTATTACGAAGGTGCCAAATATTAAGTATGTTTGCAAAAATGTATGCTTGTGAAAATGCATGGTTATCATATGCCAATATCATTTTCAGTGTAACTTTGTGGCTCAAGAGACAGCTGTGCATTAGAAAACGTCTGGTTCACAGCATGTCTTTGTTAAGAACTTGGCTAAAAAAAAAAGAAGCAATCCATGTATCTTTCCTCCTTGACAATAATAATATGAGGGTGAATTATAATGACCTGTTAGAAAATAAGAATATAAGAAAAGCCCTAGTCTACTTAGATTAATTTTAGTTGGAATTGTGCCAGTTAAATTGATGGTGGCAGTGCTTGTTGATGTTCACGTGCGAGTGTACACATTTGAACAGCTTGATCTTAGGTGCTTTTCCATGGAACAGAATCTTGCTTTGTTTGGAGTTTCTGCTGTCGGAGTGTTCTAAGGCCAGGACAGCAGTGTAGTTTTATCTCTCTGGAGCCTTTTATTTTTTCAGTTGTTTGGACTTCATACACTTTAAGACTAAGCTGAGCCTTGAAAAATGAGTATTGCTGTTTGAAGAAGCCATAATAGAAGAAGTGCTGTTAGTCAAAATGTACTGCATGTTTGCGCTTTACAGTGGCACCTCTAGTTACGAGCGCTTCATGTTATGAGCTCCGCTAACCTGGAAGTAGCTGCTCCTGGTTGCAAACTTTGCCCCAGGATGTGAATGGAAATGTGCGCCAGAGGCCCGTGTGCAGCGGGAAGCCCCATTAGCAAAAGCACTCCTCAGGATAAGAACGGTTTCAGCTTAAAAATGGACCTCTGGAACGAATTAAGTTCGTAACCAGAGGTAGCACTGTATTGCAAATTAACATTGTACGGTGTTTATCTACGTATTGTATATTTCATCTACAGCACCTGCAAGACATCCAGTCAGATGATTGCTTGAGTATCTGGAGGATGATCAGTTTGGCAGTCCGTGGAAGCAAAGTGCATTTTTCATTCTCTCATGTCTAAAATTCACTACAAGACTCTTTATTCCTATACTACTTTGAACGATCACGTGATCTTGCTTAGAGGTGGCCCTTGTAGAATCAGAACAAAAAGCAACCTGCAGAGTATTGTCGAAAGGAAGCAGATTGCTTTTCCCTCCTAAAGAATGAAGCCTTTGAAGTAGATAAATAAGTTTTGATGCAGTTCTGTTCCATTTAAAGGAATGGAAGTTTTGCTGTGTGACTTCAGTGGCAAGTGTGCTGTGCAAAATAAATAATCATGTTGATTTACTCCATGGTAGTCTTGGTAGTTCTGTTGGTAGTTCTATTTTTGCTAGAAGTCATGTCTAGGGCTTGCAGCCATAAATCCACAATGTACATGTGATTGTTGGGCATGGAGGCCAAATCCATGGTTCACTTTAACAGTCGTGAGACTTAAATTGGCTAAGGCAGGCTTCCTCAACCTCCAGATGTTTTTGGCCTACAACTCCCATGATCCCTAGCTAGCAGGATCAGTGGTCAGGGATGATGGGAATTGTAGTCTCAAAACATCTGGAGGGCCGAGGTTGAGGAAGCCTGGGCCAAGGTGTCAGCCTTAAGCAGGCTGCTATCTCAGCCTCCAGCTGTAATATGGCGACAATACTGACCTATCATAAGACTATTTACTAATATAAAGTCTGGGATTTTGCTTTAGGTGTGTGTAAAGGCTTCAGCATGTCAAGTAGACATATTTCTTTTTTACTTTGTTCCTTTCGATATCAGACCTCCATGCCATAACACAAACAACTTTTGAATTTCCTCTTGATTTCTGGACAGGTTTGCTATATGAAATGCTGTTAAGGGAGCAAATGTTTGAAGCTCCTGCAGCCACTTTATGCAAAGTGCTGTGTCTGAACATTTATACATCCTCAGTGTCGTGGTACCGTTTGATATCATGCGTCTTTCCCATCCAATAACATTGTGGTTATGATTCAGCACTATGAAGGTTTATCAGACTTGGTGTCTGCCCTCGGCCCATAGATAGAATATGTGTTTGTGACAAAATCTGTTGGGTTCAAACTCTTGACTAGATAGTTTATTGTTATCTTCGGCTGCCTTGGGAGAACTTTGAGTCATGCTACTGTTTATACCAGTAAGATTTTTTTCCTTGTCATGTTTTAACCGTGATTCATTTGAAGATGACTTACAGACCTGGAAATAGAAAGATACATAGCATCCACTTGTCTTCTTGAGTTTCAATGATGATGATGAAGATTTCTATACTTCCTCTTCACCCAAAGATCAGAGGGTGGTTCACAACATAAAAATACAAAAAGAGAACACAAAATGCATAATACAGGCAACTCCTCACTTTGGCAGGGGTTACAGTCCGCCCCCCCCTAACAAAATGAACATAAGTTTTTTGGGGGGGCCTATTTCCTGGTGCCTCAAGTATACGCAGTCGCCCATGTGTCAATCTCAGGTAAGGGGGGGCGGGATGCTTGTAATAAAATAAAATCAACAAACCAATAAGCCCTCTCCCACAAACACAATTGAAAAGGCATAGAATGTTTAATCAACCAAAGGCCTAGTTATTGAGAAACATTTCTGCCTATCTAAAGATATGTAATGAAGGCACCAGGAAAGCCTCCCTGGGGGAGAGCATTCCACAAATGGGGAGCTACTGTAGAAGAGACCTGTTATTGTGCTGCCGCCCTCCAGACCTTTTGAGGAGGAGGTACACGAGGAAGGGCCTCAGATTATGATTGCAGGGTCCGGGTCGGTTGATATGGGGAGAGGCACTCCTTGAAGTATTGTATTCTAAATGGGTAAGCTGTCTCTTCCAGTTCAGTGCCCTTTGTAAATGTTAATATTTTGCTTATATCTGCTAAAACGTCTGAAAAACCAGTCTGAAAAGACCCATTTTCCAGAACAATTTGATTTTTTCTTTTCGTTTGGTAGAATAAATTATTGGCCCACTGCAGGTGTAATGTCTTCATTGGTTAGGCTTGCACTTTCCCCCACTTCTGCACAATTTCCCTTCTCCTCTTCATTTAACATTATGTCTGCATCACCACTACCTGTGGCCCCAGTCTTAACACCAAAGCTGTTTTGCAAATCCTGGTTAAGAGGAACCTGGATACTATAAACCATCATTCGAGTCTGTGTAGGTATCATATTAATTCAGTTTCACTTTCATTGAATTCTACAATATACTTTGGGTTGTTAGTGGAAGGGTAGAACCTCTGGTTGGGGGCATGTCTTGTTCCTTCTGGGGTAGTTTGTCCACCTTTGGTCCCTACTCTGCACTCAGCTCTCACCTGTGGCTCCTGGATGCTGTCAGCATGTGACAGCGACCACACCCCAGGAAATGCCTTTGACTGGCCAGCTAACTCAGGTGAGGGTAGATGACGGGTCTCTGAAACCCTCAATGAGTTAGGGACTTCCCCTACATGTGAAGGCAGGTTCCGGTGGATTGAGCAGATGAGACCAATAGTGGATCCAATGGTCAAGAAGGTGGTTGCTTCATGTGCTGTAGAGGGAAATAAGGGGCAGATGGTGCTCAACTTGAGGAGTAAATCCCGATGAAAAATCAGTATCAGTAAATTGTTTTAACTCCTTTTAATATTCTATATTCAAATTGTTGTAATCTGCCATGGGAGCATATGTTGGAAGGGTGGGTAAGTAATCTAATGATAAAGATAATGATGTACAGTCATTATAAAGTTGTATCTTCTAACTGAAAGGGTTTTTAATAAAAAAACAAGCAGTTTGAAGTCAACCATGGTTGCGTTTTGGGAAGATGTATCAAATTAAGTGTTAGCACCGAGAGCAATGACTGTTAATTATTTTTGGGTGATCAGTGGTGTATAAAAAGGCAATGGTTCTATATCCCTCTTTGTGCTCTCTGAGATGTTACAGCTGTGCACTAAATGTCACAGCTGCGTGATGATGCAAGCTGTCTTAATGTGTTCTTTAAGTGGCAGAGCTGTGCTGGCCGAGGAAAGCTTTGAGGGGCATCAGCAATGAAGCTGATACTTCTTACAAAATGCCTATAGCACCAATAGTGCACACTTGTCCCTTTCAGCTGTGAGCCTCATACTGTTGAATAAATTCCTGCCAATCAAGTTGCCCAAGAATGTTGCTTTTCCCAAGTCACACGGAAGATAAGCATGATAGGCTCTCTTATCAAACACTTAAGAGATTGGGGAACACTGCGTCCAGATTTCAAGTCAAAATGGCAGAGTGTTTGTGTGGGTACCCAACAGCAGGAATCTACGACTGATGATCTTGTAGTTACTGCAAGGCACGTTTTTAGGTCCTTGAGCATTCTGATTTCTACTTTCTCAACCTCTTGGATCTTGGCTGTATTGTATGTGAGCAGAAAGCAAGCTTCTGCTGTGGCTCTTTTCCCTGGCATCCTCTTCAGAGGGTTGTGTGGGCCTTTCAAGCATCATGGGCTGTGTTGTCCCAGGATGCAGTGGGTGGGATGTGGAATAGGGTGAAAGAATCTAGTCCTCCACTGATGCTTGGTTGTTACAATATGAGTTAAAGCCTTCTGTGCTTTTGTAGTAGATCTGCTATGGCACACGTTGTCGCAGAACCCTTTTGAAAATGTGCACAGTGTTTTCAACCTTAGAAGATCAAGGACACACCTAGGCCTGTTTCCTGTGCTTATTTTTTGAAGAAACAAAAGGACTTGTGAAACAATAAAAGATTTCTTTAACACTTCGGCTGTGTAGGAATGCTTGTTTAGAATTCTGATACTGATAGGAAACCACAGCAGCAACCACAACTTGTCGTAAACAACCTCTATAAGTGAAGTATCTGTACCTTGTATTGCAAATTAGTCTAATTAACATTAGGATCATACTGAAAATGAGGTGTGTGGTACTTCAGCAGCTAAATACATTTCTTTTTACTTGTTCATGCTGCTGGTGCTGGTTTGCATCATGTGTGACTGTTGAGAGAATGGCTTAGTTGTCGAACAAATCTGTTCCCTAACGCCGCAAACCCAGAAGTGTTCCAGTTTGCAAACGTTTTTCGGAAGCTGAACGTCTGACACGGCTTCTAATTGAGTGCAGGAAGTTCCTGCAGCCAATCAGAAGCTGTGCCTTGGTTTTTGAACGGTTTCGGGAGTCGAAAGGACTCCCAGAATGGATTAAGTTCGAGAACCAAGGTAACACTGTAATTTGCTTTGAATACCCCATGCCATTTTAGGGTAAGTATTGTGTGTTTGTGTGTGTGTAAATGAAAGCTGATTTAAGCCTGATTCTTACCTGTGCTTTAATATGCCTACCTTTTGGTGAAGCATTCAACCACTTTCTTTGGACAGTTTGGTCATTTTGAGTTGGGGGAGGATAAAAACACATCTTTAAGAATATTTTTTAAATGTGACCTAAGTTGCTTCCCCCTGCCCCATTTTAAATTGTAATTAGAGTAATAGTGTCTTTGCTGAAGCTAAGCAGATTTTTAAAAAGCAGGGTTATGTGTAAAAGATAGGGCAATTAAGGGAGGACTTGTTAGGGTTCCTAAAATGGTACACTGGTATGGAGAAACTGGATGCAGACAAATGTTTTCTTCCGTTCTCATATACACTAAGGGCAGGCAAAATATAATAATATGCAATACATAATTGCATATGTAGCTTGGTTGTTGCAAGGTGTGGTGATGCCTTTTAGAAAGGGATTGACACATTCATGAAGGATGGGTCTGTCATTGTCAATAAGGATGACCTAAAGGAACCCCCATGTTCTCATGCCCCCTAACTAATATTCATAAGCGCCCTATGACTGCAGGAAATAGCTCTTGCCTTCATCCCTGCTCATGGTCTTCTCAGAAGCACCGGACTAGTCACTGTAGTGAGATAATGGTATGAAAATGTGAATTTTTATTACCGATAGAGTTAAAGTTTTGTAAACGGAAGTTTCTCATTCATATTTGTATTTTATGTGCTATACAGTGGTACCTCGGGTTACATACTCCGCTAACCCAGAAATAGTGCTTCAGGTTAAGAACTTTGCTTCAGGATGAGAACAGAAATCGTGCTCCGGCAGTACGGCAGCAGCAGGAGGCCCCATTAGCTAAAGTGGTGCTTCAGGTTAAGAACAGTTTCAGGTTAAGTACGGACCTCCGGAACAAATTAAGTACTTAACCCGAGGTACCTCTGTACATGTAAACCACCATTGACAGGGCGATCCCTATATACACAGGATGTATATATTCTACAACTCCACAGGATGGCAGAAAATGCAGGATGATTTTGGTTTCCTCCATTTCACACTATGCACATTAAAATTTTGCTTCCTCTCTTTCCTGGGCACACGTCTGAAACTCAAGGAAGTCATTAGAAGAGCAAAGAGCTACTTTCAATAGGTTGGGGTAGATAATAGTATGAATTGAGTTCTACCACACTCATCATTGCTGAGGATGACATAGACTGAAAGCTTGGAGTTGTGTTCACTTTGTTCAAACCTTTTAATGGGAACTTTTTCCATTATGCTGCAAAGTGTGGCCTTGCATCCCTTAAACAAGAATTGGGTGTGGAAGTATTTTATATTTTGTGCTTTTCAGGAAGCACAAGATACGTTATTTTTCAGTGTGTGTCATGTGGATATGTTTGCGAATCTGACTTCATCCCTTTGCACCCTCCCTTCCTGGGAAAGATCTCTCCACGTTCAAGGAGCTAATGCATTCACTGCAATATGGCATTGTTAAGTGAATAAAGAGCTGCTTTTAAGGTAATTAAATTTTCACCTCGGTGCCTAATGAGGCTGAAGCATCTTTTGAAAGCTTTGAGCCGCATCAATTTACTGTTTCCAGAGATATCCGTGATACATATAAATAATATAAGGAGAATGAAATAAAAGTTATGTTGTGCTGCTTATTAAGAACACAAAATGTGAAATGCCAGCAAAAGCCCTCTTTGGGGGGCAACAAGTTACTTGTATTTTAAGCCTGCTAAGAAAGGACTCATTGGGCAAAAATACTGTTCCTGTGGCCAAAATGCTATCCTTGGGCTTCCAGTATCTTTGCTTGTTTCCTGCTCAGAATGCATGGCTGCCTTATTTGACTGTGTTGCACCTGCCCTGTGTCTTGTGCTTTAGAACCGAGGAAGGAGAAATGCTTGTATCTTTCCCATCATCTTTGTCTTTGCCTTACTGAGGTTTATGAGCAAGGGATTCCCTAGCTGAAATGGCATCTTGGCCCTGAACTTGCAAGGTGGCCCTGGGCAGACCAATATTCTCGTCTTCCACTTCCCCAGCCCACCCAACCTTCCCTTCTCCAACAGGAGGGCAATCCAGATTTCCTTGTTCGGGGCTGCTGTAAGGATTACCGAGACAATGTGTGCAAAACATGATGCACCTGAAATGTATTTGATGAATGCCAAATGTTGTGGTGGTATTGTAACGTATTCCGAGTAGAGGTGATGAAAGGGATGAAGGGCACTAATAAAAAACTTCAGTCAATTCAGTAAGTTGTATTTTTGTCTCTTGTGATGTGTTGGGAGGTGAAGAAGGTATTATTTTCTTTATTTCCTCCCTCTTTGTTGGCAGACATCTTCTTCAAAAGTACAGTGAAGGTGGGAAAGAGAGTCATTCAGGAAAATGAGTGAACTGGAGCAGTTGCGGCAGGAGGCGGAACAACTCCGGAATCAAATCAGAGTAAGGAGTTTCTTTTTTGATGCTGTTGATGCTAAATAAGTTGGGAACCGTGAACATGTTGAGGAGAAAAAATTGGAGTTTGCCTCCTTTCCCTTCCCAACACCTTTCCCTCCGTGAGTTCTTCACTTGGTGGGCAAAGCACCATTGGGGGGCTGGTGCTGTATTTTAAAAGCTCTTGGGATACAGTGCTGGGCCTCCTTAGGGTCTCCTCACTGCATGTGTGAATGAAATCAGCATTCATTCCTGAGAGGTTTCCAGAGCTGTCTTGCTCAGCTCCTGTGATGGATTCAGAGTCAACGGGTGCATGTGTGAGCTTTCCCCCTGTGGCTGTGATGCTCTAGCACAGGCTAAGAACAAACAGCCAGTGTTTATACCCTGATTCCGAGTTCCATTATCGCCCATGATGGGTTCAGGATTGAAGGCTGAGATTAAGGGGTCAGGCTGAGCAAGCCAATGTGTGGTAGTATAATCTCTTTTCACACTTGTCATCAACTGAGAAAGAAAGCTTGCTGTCGTGCAGGATTTTGACTGCACTACAGGACTGAGCTACTTTAAGCTTCAGGTAGTGTTTGACATGTTTGAACACACATTTCAAGGATAAAACTCACTGTGTATAGAAAGCTAACTGTGCCAAGAAGGAGGAAGCTAGAATCAAGCTCCATGATAACACTGTTCTTCAAATTCCAATTTCTTCTGCGTAGATTGATATTTGTTTGTTTTATTTTAAAGGATGCTAGAAAAGCGTGTAGTGACACCACTCTTGCTCAGGTATGTATGCGTGTTTTAAACAAATATTCTACCTTGCCGACTGAAGCCCCCTAGTCAGCTAACTGCGATAAAATAAAGTTAGGGTGAAATAAAATTAGTATCAGAAACATAAAACAACCAGATAAACTAAAAGACAAAGACGTTCATTCTTGCCTGTGGGGAAATTTCTGTGGGGCATTTCAAGGGAGGGGATATTGCTGTAGCTAAAAGGTTTAGGACACAAAGTCAAGTAGTAGTTCATTTTTATTCATGTGGACGAATAATAACTATGCACCTTGTATAGTTCATGCAACCCATGGGGAACTTGAAATATCACCTTACCCAGTACATACTCATTAAACTCCAAGGGCATCGTGCAGCTACCATAGTTTCAGAAGATCCATTTGTACGATGTCAAAATTGGGCCTTTCCTGTGGAAGCACCTGCCCTTTGAAGCTCCCCACAATATACCGTATTTTTTGCTCTATAAGACTCACTTTTCCCCTCCTAAAAAGTAAGGGAAAATGTGTGTGCGTCTTATGGAGCGAATGCAGGCTGCACAGCTATCCCAGAAGCCAGAACAGCAAGAGGGATTGCTGCTTTCACTGCGCAGCGATCCCTCTTGCTGTTCTGGCTTCTGAGATTCAGAATATATTTTTTTCTTGTTTTCCTCCTCCAAAAACTAGGTGCGTCTTGTGGTCTGCTGCGTCTTATAGAGCGAAAAATACGGTATATCAGACTGGCAGCTTATCTGTTGTATTTTCAGTGTCTGCTAAAGATATTCCACTTTCAACAAATGGAGATATTTATCCCAGCTGATATCTGTAGTGGATTGGAATTGGTTTTATGTATCTGCTGCTGCTGTTTTTAAACTGGTGTGTGTGTGTGTGTGTGTGTGTGTGTGTGTGTGTGTAATTTTTATATATGAAACTGTTCTATATAAGTTTTAAACTGCTTTGAGATGCCTCAATTCATAAACGAAATGGATGAAGCTTCGGCTGCTAATAAAGTAATAACTTCCGTGTAAAACCCATTCACTTGATTTCAACCAGGCTTGATTAAAGTGAGTTACTGTGGAATGTGCCTATTACTTAATTGCATAATGCTCGTTAAATGGTTACTTCATTATCAGAAGCCCTGGTACCTCCTGGTTATAGACTTGGGCTCCTTCACACATGAGATATTTACTCTGGGAGCTATCTGCTGCAGTGCCTCCTAAAACATGCACCAGAAATCTTCTACAACATGCTGAGTTTCCACGTAGAGATTCAGTCTGGAAGCTGGAGCCTGATATCGTTGATGCCAGATCTCAATTGGTCTGTCCCTTTCCAAAAACGTTGCTGTGAGATTCACCTGTGAAAGTGTCCTCAGTATTTAGATGTTCTGTAGTCTTACTGTGCCCAGGAAAAAGGCTTGGAGTAATGCATGTTCTTCTCCTTTCCTGCCTAGATCACCACAAGCCTTGACTCGGTGGGCCGAATCCAGATGCGCACAAGACGTACCTTGAGAGGCCATCTAGCTAAAATATATGCCATGCATTGGGGATCCGATTCAAGGTTTGTACAGAGAGCTGATGTGCATGTCGGAGGATTCTTGCCATTGTTGGGGGAAAGCCGTGTGCACTCTACAGCCCCACATGAGCACCTGCATGCTATAAATATATTCATAAATTAAGCACAGCAAACAGCAACAAAACATTTACATGCTCAAGGAGCCCTTGATCCCCCTTAAAGACCCAGTCATTTGGTAGGGAGGCTTAGCTATGCTATGGACAAGCTTCATAAAATACTAGATTTGAATATATAGAAGTACCAGAAGAAAATACTACTGAAAAAAAAAAGTTTTTTTAAAAAAATACTTAAAAGCAAATGCAAGCATTTAACCTGTTCGTCCTCAGTAAGCCATACAATCTTGGAAACTCCTTTAGCGGTTAAACAATATATATTTTGGTTCCAGAGTTCTTTCTGTCTCTTGCATCAAGAAAAGGGATGGAAGAGTTACACAGGTAGAAGTGGTTCTAATTGTTTCTATGGAAGCCCACATGCCAAAATTAATAAGGCTGCAATCAGCAAGACTGTTTGGGGTATGCAAAACCTACACCTTTAATTCCTCCATGACCAAGAAGCTGCCATCATCATAGGGAGGGTAGGCTAAGTTTTCCCTACCTGAAAGCTGTCTGGAGAGCACATATTTCCTTTCCCTCTACGTAAATGAACAGCTGGCATTACTCCTATGAGAGCATTGCACTTGGGGAATCTGCCATACCTGACCCTGGGTCCTCAGGCCTGCTCTTAAGGGGAGATAACAGTATACAGGAACCCTTTCTGCCCATCTCTCCACCCCTGCTAGAATGTCGGGCATTTGTTTAGAGTTCAGTAAAAGTAAAGCACGATTGACTTTGCAACATGTTGCCTAGACGTCCTCTGCTGATGCGTCAAAGCCATGCGTCTTGCAAGAGGAAAAGGCAAAATCAGGGTCTTGGTGAACGGCTGGATGCATGCACGTGACGCTTACCACATTTGAAACCTAGCAAAGGAGGCACAAAGTTAACTTGATAATGTCTTTTTTGTGTGTGTATGTGTGTTTTGTGGTTATCTTTAGGCTACTAGTGAGCGCTTCCCAAGATGGAAAATTAATTATTTGGGATAGTTACACAACAAACAAGGTAGAGTTTTTGTTTTTTTAAAAAGTAATCCGTTTTGGCATTTTTTTTATGTGCCTATTGCTGGTGGGCTTGCTTTTTTGTTTCCACTGCTATTTTTATTTTCTTTTTGTTCTCTACCTGAAGTACTACTTTATCTGTTTCCCCCCCTCTATTGACTCTTGCTTTTTATTTTCTCCACCCTCCAAGAATTCTAACTCTGCTTTCGTTTATTGTTATTTTTTAAACTTACTTACTCAAGCCTCTCATTGACTCTTCCATCTCATTGCTCTTAACAACAGCGGCTCACTTGCTTGGGGAAAACACTGTTGGGTCTCTTGTCTATTTGTGAGGGGGGGGGGGCGTCATCTATTGATGTGGGGTTACAGGTATCTTTTCGGAATGGCAGGTTTCTTTGATATAAAGCAGCTGCATTGCAATCTGAAAAGGTGGTGCTTTTTGAAATATGCCCAGTTCTTAAATTTACCCTATGAGAAAGCAGAAGCTTTATCTTGTCTAGTCTGGTTGACTATCTGTGCATCTGTTTAGTGGCCGGCAAAATCAGCTGCCTCTGATTCCCAGTGAGGTCTCTGTTTGCTTCTGGACTTGCTTGGGACCATAAAAATCCCAGGTTTGAAAAAGTTGGACTCGTTCAGTTTGCTATGGCCAGAGGGAAGCCAGAAAGCCATGCTCTGGTGAGCAATATGAGCCTGGAGTTACAGACAGAGGCACCTCTCTGCCTCCCTGCAACTTTCAGTGCTGAGCTGGAAATGTGGCAGAAGTGTTTGGACTTGCCACTCTGCTTGAGGGTTATTTGTAGCACCCATGGAGTGCAGAAGCAGACCTCTCTTCCCCATGGCATACATTGAGTTATTGGGGGGCAGGCCCATTTTCTGCCCACCCCCAATCTTCAGCTCCAAGCTTAGAGCTGGAAAGAGAGCAGGCACTTCTCTCCCCCACCCCAAACCTCATGCTGCACTTCAGAGGTGTAGCACAAGGTCAAGGGCAGCATCCTGCTCTTTGAGAAAGGGGAAGCCTGGGAACCACACACTTCTAGGTTGGGCAGTAGGGGTAGCTGTAATTTGGCAAGCAGAACTTGGCAGATCTATCCACTTTTCTCCATGCTTGCAATATGTTATGCCACAGGGACGCGGGTGGCGCTGTGGGTTAAACCACAGAGCCTAGGACTTGCCGATTAGAAGGTTGGCGGTTCGAATCCCTGCGACGGGGTGAGCTCCCGTTGCTCGGTCCCTGCTCCTGCCAACCTAGCAGTTTGAAAGCACGTCAAAGTGCAAGTAGATAAATAGGTACTGCTCCAGCAGGAAGGTCAACGGCGTTTCCTTGTGCTGCTCTGGTTCGCCACAAGCGGCTTAGTCATGCTGGCCACTTGACGTGGAAGCTGTACGCCAGCTCCCTTGGCCAATAAAGCGAGATAAGCGCCGCAACCCAGAGTCGTCTGCAATTGGACCTAATGGTCAGGGGTCCCTTTACCTTTACGTTATGCCACAGGGCAGGTTACTGAAGGCTATCAGTAAATTGAGGAAAACGTAGGAGAAATTGGAACATAATCTAAAGCAGAGCCAAATGCTTTCAGTGTTTGGGCAAAGTGTATTGACTCCTGTTTTAAAACTTGCTTACAATGTCTGAAAGCACTCCTCTGCTTGTATTTTAGTTTTATCGGTTTCGTAAAATTTATATACCTGGCTATAAAAACCAAACAAACACCCCAGCAACAATCCAACCTCAAAAGAGGTTTACACAAAGCAGTTTGTCTTTTAGACTGTTCTGTGCCACGTGTTTTAATTGTGATTCTATACTCTGTCAATGTGTCACAGGAATATGTAACTCCAGTTAGTAAATAAAATATTAATAATGACTCAGAGAAATAAAAATACTGTCTGACTTCTTTTTGAGGACCCAGTGATTGAGCAGCCTGCTGAGATGCTTGCTTCTTGTTGAGGGGAATATCATAACACCTGTTTAAAATGTTCTGACCTTACGAAAATTTGAGAACATAAATATATATATTCCCTCACTTCATAATGTTGTTCTCTCAATATTCGCCATGAAATCTTGGTTCGTCATCTGGAGAGCAGGCTCTGTGAATGAACGGCATCTCTCAGTGTGGCAGTGGTATTTCAGGCAACCCTGGTGAAGCCTGCATATGGTTCTGGAAGAAGTTTATTCATGCTCAGGGGGCAACTTTTCCCTTCTAACTGTGTTTTTTCCCCTCCCTTCCGCCCTGAAGATGCATGCCATTCCTTTAAGATCTTCCTGGGTCATGACCTGTGCATACGCCCCATCTGGCAATTACGTCGCCTGTGGTGGATTGGACAACATCTGCTCCATATACAACCTGAAGACACGAGAAGGCAATGTACGAGTGAGCAGGGAACTACCCGGACATACTGGTCAGCAGGCTTCTGTTTCTATTTGTTTCGATGAAATGGTGACTTTATTTGAACTTCTGCAATTCCCCAAATTGTGACTTTATTTGAACTTCCCTAAAAGCAGAGGAGTCGAAAGTGAATACATAACTAGATAGATTTGTTGTGGCAGAAACTGTTCTGCTACAACCGGTCATCTTCTATCCTGTCTACTTTCAATGCTAAAGCCTCCCCCCCCCCCCGAAAAAAAACACATTTCCCAATTGCTGAGCTAATGTGTCTTATCAGCCAGTGTCATTGCCAAGCCGTGTTTTAACCTTATGACTTCATTCTCCCACAACCCTTTTGCTGCAGCTTCACTTCTCCCTTGCACCAGTGGCACAACCAACCAGGAAGCCACCGCTCATTGCAGCTTCCCATTAAATGCAAACTGGGGAGCTATGATGAATAGCTTCCCAACAAGCCAGGCTTTAAACCAGAATTTGATTGCGCAAGTTGCGGCCTAAGGTTCTTCTGTCCAAACCCAATGCTGTATTCCGTGGGTATAGGGAAGAGAGATTATGATCAACTGGTGAATTTCTCAGTAAGGACTGTGTACTACTTTGTTGTGGTACTGAAATTCCTGCACTGAGCATGAGCTCAGAGGCGCTTTTTCTTTTTTCTTTTTAAAATAATCTTTATTACTTTTCAAACTTACAGCAGACAAGAAAAAAGAACAAAAGAAGAAACAATACAATAAACAGTACAAAACACAACCTTAACACTAAATTAAACAAAACAAAACAACAACAATTTAAAAAACATATAACATACCATTTCATTAGTCTATTTTTCATTCCCTTATTTCATCGACTTCCTCTCACCTCCCTTTTTGTATTCCACTTCTGTTACTTGTTTCAGCAAATCCTTTCCATCTTTCTCTTATGAATGTCTTAACATATTTTTAACCTTATTTTCCATTAATACTAAAATACTTATTTATACTTAACTCCTTATAGCATTTCTGCTAAAGCCATAAAGTTTCATTCCAACAATTTTCAAACACTCATTAATTTTACAATATTTCTATGTACAAACTTTAGACTTTCCCAATCTTCTACCACCATCTCTTCTCCCTGGTCTCGGATTCTGCCAATCATTTCCGTCCATTCCATATAGTTCATCAACCTGGAGATCTTCTGTCCGAGGCTCTTAAATCTTTTCCAAGTCCCTTCTGCAATTCTTCTTCATATTTTTTGATGCTGAAAATGCTGAAGAGCAAGTCTCGGGGAGGCCCCAACCCAGCCATGCCCCCATTCCCTCTCGACAGGCCAGCCAACTCTCCACAGCTAGAACCAAGGTCCATACAATATCTCAAATCATGTTTCAAGACTCCTCCAGATCCAAAGACCCCCACAACTCCAGTCACCTCCTGACGGAAATTCAGAACCCAAAGGTCAATAAATCCCTGCATGAAAGAGTCTATCCAACCTTCCTTCTCCAGTGCAGGCAGGGCTCCAATCTTCAAATTCTGACTTTTTCTATATTCATTCATAAGAGGCCTCCACTTATAGTCCTCGACTTGCCTCTGAAAGGCTGGGGCTTCCACTTGTATTACTTTAGGTTCAACAACCACAACTTTCTCCTTCTTCTCCCCAGTTTGTTCTGTCAAAGTAGTTTTCTGTATCAAATCCTGAGCAATTTCTGTATTACTGGTCACTTTTTGTCCCAAATTTATCACTTTTTATTCCAAGTTCTCAAGTTTGGAATTCATAACATCCATCTTTTTGTGAATCTGTTCCAGCGAGTAGCTTATCTTACATAAAACAGTCACTAAAGCTCCTTCTGTCAACATTCTTAAAGTCCAAGGTCAATCTCTGATTCTCACAGCTCTTCTAAACCACTCTTGTAACAGTTTCAAAAGCTTCCTCTAGAGGGAAACAGTCTCCACTTGTATCAATCCTTTCATGCGCATTTTAAAATATAAAGTTAGTTTCAATTTTCAATTACTTTTCCTCCTTTTTGAACGCAGAAGAAGACAATGGAAACAATATATTTCTCTTATTTAGCCATCTGTCAACATGCTATCCGTTCACAGTCAATGAACTCTCCCAAAACGTTAATTCTGCTGGCAGCCCTTTTCCAGGTTCAGAGCAGTGGTAATTTAATTTTTCACTCTCTTGCAGGCTCACTAAGTCCAAAATTTCCCCCCTCTTCTCCTGCATCCAAGGGTTTTTTTTAACAGTTTTAACCGATGGAGATTTAATCCTTTACAAAATACTTTCCAAGGCTTTAACTTGCAACGTCTTTGCTTCAATCTATTTACAAAAGAGGAAGGCGGACTTCCTGTTTAAAACCTTCCCGCTTCGATGCCAAATTAATGAACTTAAAGATCCAATTTTCCGTTCTACTCACAGGTAGTTGTTTAAAGTCAAATTGTCCACAGGAAAAAGTCAGCGCTCTCTGGCAACAGCGATGCGGCTTCACTCTGTGAAAGAAGCAGTCGATTCAAAGCACTGCGCCGCTCACCCCACTTTGCTCCGGATCCCCAAATCAGGGTTTCCCCGCGAGTAGGGGAGGCGCAAAAGGTGCCAGCCGAATCCCAAGTTCACAGGCTTCTCCCGCCTGTGATTTCAACAGGTCTCCGCCTTCGCCGTGGCAGTCAGACCCTAATTTCCACGGAGCAAATTCCTCCCGATCGGAGGAACTGCGCCATTGCCTGGAGGCGCCAACCCGGAAGCCCAGAGGCGCTTTTTCAAGTTCAAGTTTATGTCCATCCTGGCTCCAGGTTTCTGAATCTGAGGATTGTTGGTTTTTTTAAAAAGTAGCTCCTGCAAGCCTGCGGGTCGGTCCAACCTGGTCTGTCCTCAGTGCTGTACTATAGCGGCCATAAAAGAATTTGGAGGGTGGGGGAGAGAGACTTGAAATTTCTGCTAATGGCTTGCAAATGAGCAGCCATTGTTCCTAGTCCAAATTCTGTGTGAAGGTGTCAAAAGGTAATAGTCAAGAAGGGGTGAATCTGCAACCTGAATGCAAACATCTCAACAGGTACACATAGTTTGAGATGTATGATTTTACTGTTCCAAGTGAAGTGTGTTGAGAGCTACACACAGCCTGGCCTTGGGAATTCCTGCTCACCTGAGATGTGATCACAGTGGACAGCTGAAAGGGGAAGGCCCTATGGCTTTGTTGGGCACCCTGACCGTTAAACATCTGTTGGTTGAGCATTGTGTGTGTGTGTGTGTGTGTGTGTGTGTGTGTGTATGTATATATATATATATATAAAACAACAACAGCAGCATTGTTTTAAGTTCGGTGGGGAACCTCTTTTATATTTAGGGCTGTATTCCTTTGGGGATAACCCCTTTGGGGAGCCACACTATTTTTAAATTTTTATTTCTATCTTGCCTGGTTTCCGTGCTCTATCCCTGCTCCAGCGGCCTGCCTACAGCTGGACAGAGGAGAGGCTGCAGCCAAATCTGGAGTGGCAGAGAGCAGTGTTCTCTCCCACTGTGCTGACTCCTTGTGAATTAAGGCATGGTTGCTGACAGAGAGACGTTTTATGCCTGAAGCTGAATAGGAGATTTAAGGTTGGCACCTGGAAGCGTATTCCAGTGTATGACTCAATACGGCCTAGGTGCTGCTGCGCTGTTGTTATTAGAATTAGAATTTATACACCACCCTTCATTTGGAGAAGAATTACTCATCTACTTAACTGTTCAGCTTCTTCCCAGCTCCTGAGATGCCCACCTAACACCAAACCTTTGCAGCCTTGAGGGTTGAAAATAATTTAAATGAATAAAAGCTGAAATTTTCAGGGCACTGGATTTCAATTACATAATGCACACAATCTGCATTTTGGATCTCTTCTTAAGTGATGGGTTTTGCCACTGACATGTTTCCTGTTTCGCATTTCTAGGGTATTTGTCTTGTTGTCGCTTTCTAGACGACAACCAAATAGTCACAAGCTCAGGAGATACCACCTGGTGAGTTTCTTGGGTTTTCTTTCGTGACATGCCTTGAACTGTCGGGACTGCGTGTTTTAACCTTCTGTGTTCAAATGTTTTTCTTTTGCTCACAGTGCTCTATGGGACATTGAGACTGGCCAGCAGACTACTGCTTTTACTGGGCATACCGGTGATGTAATGAGTCTCTCTCTAAGCCCAGACATGAGCACCTTTGTTTCGGGTGCCTGTGACGCGTCATCCAAGCTCTGGGATATTCGAGACGGAATGTGCAGGCAGTCTTTCACAGGGCATGTGTCTGACATCAATGCAGTTTGTGTAAGTGGCTAGCTATGCTCAAATGCACCGAGAGGGAAAATCATGAATTTAAACAATGCTGTCATGCGTGTGCACTTCAGGGTGTTGAGGGAGCTGCCACAAGTGTGGTCAAACGTGGATGAGTGGGTCATGGAATATTGGCAGGTTGGCTGCTGTGAGGAAAATACACACAAAAAAAGTCAGTTTGACACAGGAGAAGAAAAGCCTCTTATCAACCACGGTGTGTTTGTGGTGAAGAGGCACTGGCGAAGCAGGAGAACATGAAGTCCCTGTTAATGCCAGTATTTCTGATCCAGCAGTTCTGATCCCTGAGATTCTCACATGATCAAATTAACTTTTTTTTTTAAACTGCTGTAAAACGTCAAGAATTAAATGATGGGAAGAGAAACCAGGGGTTCATTTTACTTTTTTGCCATTTTTAAAAAAGTGTCTGCTAAAGTCAGGTTTCAAGCCAGCATGCTATATAACGGGAGCAATGAACCTTCTACCTAAGGGCCACATTCCATGTGGGGAATCTTCCAGGGGCCGCATGCCAGTGTTAGGTGGCTCCACAGGCCAAAAAGGGGAGAGAAATGGATGGGACTCCTTAGACAGAAAATTGCATCCCAGCCAGGCAAAAAACATGTGCGGAGAGCCACTGAGGGGAATGAACTGGGGAGAGTTGTAAGGGCCAGACAGAGGACTGGAGGGGCTGCCTTCAGCTCCTGGGCTTGAGGTTCCCCATCTCCGCTGTTGTAAATTGAAACCTCAAGTCCTTAAATTACATTTGTCCACTCTGAAATGTCCTTTGGGAGGAGCGCAGAGAGAAGAAAATCCACGGTGCATCTGCAGCAACACAAATGGATGCCTTCATGTGCCCCAGCGGCAACAAAGCTTGTCTCTCCTGCCTCTTCCTCTATGGCCACAGCAGGCTCTGCAACCTTCCTACAGCCCTCAAAGGGGCACTCCTTCATTGTGTTCCGAGACAAACAGATGCCAACAACTCTGGAAATAAGCTAGTTTAGTAAAGGCACCTGGTCCCTTTGGAAAACAATTCCTGATGTTGCCCTATTTGTTTCTCTCCACCACGATCCATCTTGTTTCACTTCCCAGTTCTTCCCCAACGGCCATGCCTTTGCCACTGGCTCTGATGATGCCACCTGCCGGCTGTTTGACCTGCGAGCTGACCAGGAGCTCATGATGTACTCTCACGACAACATCATCTGTGGGATCACATCCGTCGCTTTCTCGAAGAGTGGCCGCCTCTTGTTGGCGGGCTACGATGACTTCAACTGCAACGTTTGGGACTCCCTGAAGGGAGAGCGTGCAGGTTAGTTGACGTGCTTACAGAAAGGAATGGCTCAGGGTTCCCTCTGTGGAATGCCCTGCATGTTCAAAAGCTCATACTGGCAGCCAAGGAAGCTGCCCAGCTTGAGGCAACAGCCCCAAGAGCTGTGTGGGAGGACCTGGCTAGTCCATCGATTTTATAAGAATAGACATCAGGATGGTTCCACTAACACCAACAGTTCCTGCCAGATATGAGGTTTAAGTACAATACTAGGAGAGGTGGAAAAAGTAGTCTCAAGTTGGGCGCTCCAGCTGAATCTTCTTCCATGAACACAGCAGCCTCACCCCCATTTTATTGGTGAAACTCTTCACCCAAGAACCCCAGTGATGGGGCGACACAGTATCCCCAATCAGTCATAAACTCACGGCTTTCTGGGTTCTTTGAGACCTTTAATATTCTGTTCAGATTAAAGAAATGGAGGGATGTTTTTGTGGCTTTGGGTGCAATTTCTTCTCTTGCACAACCTCAGCTTGAAAGGAATGAAAGCTGTGCAAGTTACCTTACACATGCTCAAACATGAGAGTTCGCTAGATCATCAGAACGACCAATGCTGCTTGATGGTAAGTTGGTTTCAAGACTAATTTAGAGTCCCATTGGGAACATTTTACAGCTGTACTATCCAGTCACTTAATTCCTAGAAAGACCACAGACAGAACATGATGGCACCTTTAGACAAGGGCAGCAGGTAGAATCATAGAATCATAGAGTTGGAAGAGACCACAAGGGCCATCGAGTCCAACCCCTTGCCAAGCAGGAAACAAGGTTGTTTAAGGCTTCCTGGCGACATATATGTGGTCAAGCTTAGGATTTGATCCTTGATCTTTCACACAGGTGGCGCTGTGGGTTAAACCACAGAGCCTAGGACTTGCCGATCAGAAGGTCAGTGGTTTGAATCCCCGCGACAGGGTTAGCTCCCGCTGCTCGGTCCCTGCTCCTGCCAACCTAGCAGTTCGAAAGGACGTCAAAGTGCAAGTAGATAAATAGGTACTGCTCTGGCGGGAAGGTAAACGGCGTTTCCGTGCGCTGCTCTGGTTCGCCACAAGCGGCTTAGTCATGCTGGTCACATGATCTGGAAGCTGTACGCCAGCTCCCTCAGCCAATAAAGCGAGATGAGCGCCACTACCCCAGAGTCGGCCACGACTGGACCTAATGGTCCAGGGGTCCCTTTACCTTTACCTTACGTGTTGGTCATGTAAGCACAAAAAGACCCATCGCAGAACCCCAACAAAGCAAAACTGGACAAAATCTAAACCATTTCCACCTAGGGCAGAACTTACACTCTTATATAGGAGTCAGGGGTCCCTTTACCTTTACCTTTTACTTTCACACCAATGTTTAATTTGTCCATTCGGTCATATTAATTCCGGGAGAGCCTCAAGTGACATGATGGGATGAAGTGTTGGACTTGAGCTCAGGAGATGTGGGTTTTAATTCCTGCCCAGCTGTGAAGCGTATTGAACGGCGTCGGGCCATTGTTCCTGTCTTTGCCATCCTACTGTTGAAGCTGTTAAAATGGTTACGTATGCTGCTGTTAAGGTATTGGAAGGATGGCAAGATAACAAATGTGGTAAATAATAAGCCTCCTTTTGGGGCCACCCATCCTAATGTTATTTTTGTTTTCTTCCCCAGGCGTCCTTGCTGGCCATGACAACAGAGTCAGTTGCTTAGGAGTTACTGATGATGGCATGGCTGTAGCTACAGGATCTTGGGACAGTTTTCTCAGAATCTGGAATTAATCTGGCAGTCCACACACACACTCACAGACACGCACACCGTCTCCACCGAGATCTGGAGAGATCAATGCTGCAGCCTATTGCTGTGAAATAACATTTCTACCTTGTATTTACAGGTGAAATTTTTCTACTCACTGATTTATTGCATAAATAGGCTTTCTGTAAATGAAATATATATATATATATATATAAAATCAAGCGAAGTTGTGGGTGGGAGAAATTGGTGACTTGGGGTGGGGAACAGGACATGATGTTTATGGTTGACAGAAGCTAAAAGAGCCAGTCCATCTTGTGCTTGGCTTGGCTATATTTCCTGGAGGGATTTCTGTTTGTGCCTATCCTGGCTAATTCTGTACTTTTTTTTTTTGTACATAACTGAATATACACATAGCAGCCGATCATGTAACATTTTGTCTGTAAGTAAAGAAATAATGTTCGCCATTTTTTTTAAGAAACTGCATTTATATAGCTCTACATTTAATCTGAGATGTCTCTTTCCTCCTGAGTTCTGCGGCGGATCAACTTAGATTGCTGTTTTGATATGTTTTTATTTCCCCACCCTCCAAGTGAATTTACTGTAGATAAAGTGTGAAGTTACTGAGCTGTTTGTGAATTTTATAACAGGAAGTGTTTGAATTACTGCTTGATCTGTCTTTGTTTCTATCCGTTTTAAAAAACAACAACAGGAGAGAAGGCCCTGACGACTTCTTGCGACACCTAGCGCCTTACTTGCTTGTTGACCAGTTGGTTTAAATAGGCGGTTTGATCCTATTTGCCTGTGGACCCTGGCTAGTCCTTTGGCAGTCAGGAGGGTTCTAAACACCAGGGGGTTAAATAGGTCATCAGATAGATTTCACAAACAAGAACTGAAATATTTTGGTCTGCAGACTATATGAGCTTCCTTCCAGCAGCCTCTAAAATTTGGATCAGCATGTAAGTTGAGGGACTGAGGCTGAAAAACTGCTGAGCTAATCGTTTGTTTTTATTGGAGCAGTTGTAAATGGGAAGTTTTGACCTGCTATAAAATCATCAGCCTGTACAGTCTGGTATAAGGTTGAGCCACTTTCTAGCAAAGATGCTGTTTCTCATGGGATTGTACCACTCCAAGTCCATGTGGGGGCATAACGCTGTTTTGAAGGCAGCTCCTCTCATTCAATCTTGTTCTCCTGTACAATCCACAGGTTGATCTGTTTGTCAGCTAGAAAACACCCGCCTGATGTTTTGCACATGCGGAGAAATGATAAGAGCGGGAGTGCATTCAAGCATTCTTCCAACCTTGGGATTTGTGTGCTAGCATAAGTCTTGGCTCTTAGAACCTTCTGCTCAGTTGCAGGAAAGGCTGAAAGCTCATTCTAATACTGCCAAGTTACCCAGACATTCCACAGCAGAACAGACTTGCCTTTTATGTGTGCCTGTCCCAGAAACGGCATGACATTAAATGCTCTTTGGGCGGGTGCTCTTGATGGGAGTTGGAGTCCAGGAATATCTAGAGGTCCACAGGTTCCCTGAACTTTGGCATTTATTTCCCTTTGTCTTCATCTCTCTCTCTAGAACATTTCATCCCAGTTAATCCTGATCCATTAATTGCTACAGATTCAGCCTTTAATTGGGAGCCAGGTGTTATGGAAGATCATCCTAACAAACTGGCCACACTGCCTCTTAAAAAAGTTAAATGTGTGTGAGATGAAGTTCACCCAGTCACAGCTCATAAGACCTGTTTGCTGAAATACAGCAAAGGGTTAGAAATAGCTTTTAAAAATAAAAAGAAATCACTGGAATCAATTTATGGTGCTGGTAAAAAAAATGTGCCTGTGCTTATAATCAATTAAGTGAATCACACTCTTCTGGAAATATTAAAAGAGTGGACAGGGGAGGTGGGTCCTTGGTTGTCTTTTCATTGCGCACACAGTATCAGAAGATGCAATTTTACATTGCTGTTACGCTCCCATTTCTCAAAGTGTGGGGTAAGAGGAGCTTTTAAAACAATCCCAATTCTGTTGGCAAATATCAGGAGCTGTCGACATTAAAACAGTCTCGCAGCTGAGCCATCTGTTTTGGCAAGTTTCAGCTGAATTTTTAATCACTCATTCCAGCCTTTCGAGTTGCCCTGGTTTACAACAGTAAAAGTGCCAATTCATGTGCCAAGCATAGTGGATTTAGTAGGGGTAAAAAAGACACTACTACATTGTGATTTTTCAGGAATTTGCTCCTCCGCACACTAACAAACCTATTGTCTGTGTAGGACCAAATTCACAAGCGCACTCGTATTTTCATGTGGACCAGAGAGCATAGGGGTCAAGTAATGTTTCAGGATTTATATTATTTTTCTTTCCATGCTCAGGCAGTCACTCTGAACTGTGTACAAACCTCCCTTGTTACAACAAACACAAGCCACCTTTTGAATTGACCTTGAGACTGACTTGCGCTTGTAAAACTAATGCAGTCCTTGAATTGAAAAGCGAAATACAGTAGCTCCAGAAAAAACTTTGAAATTGAGAATGGATGGGCCAGTGAGCCAAGCAAGCTGGCAGATGTTGTTACATAGCCGCTTCTGCTCTGTGCCAGTTAAGGGGTGCGACTGCTTATACCCATGTATTAGAATGCATGTATTAGTGACCCTGGGCATGGATACCCGTGGAAATGTCTTGTTTATAGATGAGGCTGTATGCCTGGAGTCCCCAACGTGGTGCTCATGGGCATCATGGTACACTAACCCTTTGTACCTGCCAAGGACCCTTACCCCTCCCAAAAAATATTATATTTTAAATGATTTTTCTTCCCTTGCCTACTTTTTTGTATCATTGGGCCTGGCAGGGTGGTTCTGAGCATCCTTGGTTTTTCTTCTGTGAAATGAGTATTTTGTGTTGCCCATGATTTCCCAAGTACAATTTGTGAGAGTTACAGATCAGTGGAGTATTTTGCAGGTTTGCATGTGGTTCTTAGAAGCTTCCACTCCCATCTGCCTGGAACTAGTGGGGATTTATATATTCCAAAACACCTGGATGGCACCAGATTTCTCAAGGCTGCCCCACAGATATAAACGGTTTCATCTTAAGTTGAAACTGAGCTGCCTTCTGTGCCCTTGACTTGTAACAAAAGCATTGCATTGCTGTTCTTCAATGTTGCTGATTCCAAGGGCACTTTTTTCTTTTTGCATGTGTGTACATTGTGCATGGCTGAAGGCAACTGCACAACTGTGGAGTTTTGATGGGAAATTTCCTTATTTGTAGTTTTTTGGACTTGGTTGCACAGAGTGCTCACATCCGCTTTAGAAAATGAACACGGCATTTGTTGGTATAGACCACCCCTATTGATTTAGCTAGATGTCCCAAGTTGCTATTGTCCTAGCACCATTCAGGTTGGACACAGCTTGAGATGAACAGAATATAGGCAAGAGGCAGAGCTGTTTCCTAATGTTCCCTCTGTTTGTTTTAGTGGGGCTTGTTCAGAGAAAGGGGCAGTCGTGCCGTGGGCTTGCAAGCTGTGGCCTATGTTAAGCTGTCAAAAGGCTATTGCTAGGCCAATTACAGGATTACTCTGGTTTCCAGCAACACAAGGAATGTAGTATATTTGAAATATTTGCATTCCTATTTGGGTTCAAGTTCATGATTTGAGTACTGCCAGCTGAACTTGGCATCTGAACACTGGAAGTACATCCTTACCTGCAAGGGGTCTGTCATTTTTGCCTCGTGTGTTCTTGGCTGTTCTGTGGCTTACTTTAGCAGGAAGATCAGCATCCCTAGGGCAGATTTTTCAACCCCTTGTTTCTTAATGCAATTTCTTGCACAAACTTACCTGCCAGCTACATCCATGGTGGCCTCCACTCGCATGTATTGCACTAAATGATGTGGAGCGGAGCAGCAATTTGCCACGTGGATATGCCAACTGCTGTCATGAGTTTATATTTCAAAAGCGATATCACTTTCCATCTATTGAGCCAAGCCTCGGGGTGAGCCACAGTTTGTGTGACTCAGCCAGCCTCCATCTTCTAAGAGAACCAAGGGGGTCTAGCTCATATGAGCATCCCAGGTTGAGTCAAGGGTTTGAGCGGTTTTTCCTCCGAAGAGAAAGGTTGCCCGTGAATGGGCAATGTTATGTTTCCTGATATGAAACACCTGCTGCACTGCATGAAATGAAAATCACTCTTGGTCTTGGCCCACTTGGTTCCATATTAATTCAGAGCACAGCCAAAGCATTCTGAGAGTGTTTCCTCTGCCCTTTCTGCCCATCTCCCACTAGACCAGCCTTTCTCAACCTGCAGGTCCCCAGATGTTGTTGAACTACAACTCCCATCACCCCTAGCTAGCAAGGCCAGAGCTCAGGGATGATGGGAGTTGTAGTCCAACAACATCTGGGGACCCACTGGTTGAGAACCGCTGCACTAGACTTTATGTGCTGTTGTTGTTCAGATGTCAGCATGATTAGGTCATTTTCAGTTGTTGCTTTCAAGGAGTTTGTGCATCAGAGTGACTGCCAGTAGCATTTCATAGAATCATAAAACCTTAAGAGTTGGAAGGGTTCCAGGGGTCATCTAGTCCAACCCCCTGCAATGCAGGAATCTCAGCTAAAGCATCCATGACAGATGGCCCGTAGAAATAACACAGCTGGGCTCAAGGGTGCCAACAAATGAAAACTGGCCACCATTTAACAACAGTTCAAAGACATCCCATCCTGTCCGGCGGCCCGTTGCCCGGAAAGCATCCGTAGGCTTCGGTCATGGGGCAAGCCAAACCAGGGCCCAGAGTGACTCCCAGTTCTCTGTGGCTGCAATAGGGCTTGCCATGTGAACAAGGTCTACAGCCAGCCAAATCCTCTGTCTGTGGGTGGGACCCAAAGTTGTGCATTTGCTTCTTAAATGTTCTCCCTCCCTACCTAGCAGATAGCCCTGAATGTTGGGTTGGGTTGGGAGAAGGCTCTTAAACACCATTGGCTGCAGCTGGGAGGGAAAATAGCCAGTGCTCCCTCTTTGGGATCCCTTAGGTAGAAATGTCCAATGGCTGTCTCTGACCTTGGAAGTTCAGGGTCTCTCTGTTACGCCTCCTATCTTGGTCTGGCATGCATGCTGCCCAAACAACTTCTTCCATGTTTGGGGCACTTGCATGCCATGGTCTTTTTTAGTTACTGATTGTAAAATACACGCAAGACTGTTAAAAATGCTCGATGATGTTACGGTGAGTACGTGAACAGTATTACTAATGACTTATAAATGATGATGATTTTTTTATATGTGCCTGACCTTTCTCGTGCCACACGACGTTCGGTTTTGACTAAATGTGGGCATCTTAAAGAGACAGTTCAAGCCTTTGCTTTTACAACACAATGGTGCTCTTTCTTTCCTCTTCACGGCAACGCATCTCGCCATGTGTATATTCGCATAGCCATCCAAAGGAACTGCATCCGTTTTCAGAAATGAATGGGGTTTTCCCGCTCTAATGACTTGCTTCAACTTTTCACATCCAGGGTGTGTGTGCACAGTGGTTTGGTGTATGTGTGTGGTTCTCTCTTTTTACCTTGCTGCCAGCTTCTTTTGAGGAAAAAAAAACCTTCCAAAACATTTCCAGGTGCCAAGTGATTCTGCACCGCCTTTTAGATTGTGTATTCAGAAAGTCTTAACAATTATTTTATTTAACTTAATTAAAAAAGAAGAGTGCAGGGACTTGTGCCATTTGTTCTTCTAACAGTGCTGTTGTATAAAGACTTCCCTGTGGATTAAAAAATAAAAAAAATCACTTGCTATGAATTGTTTATATTCCTGCCCCCCCCCCCACTATAACAAACCTTTCCTTTGTATTTGTACAGTGGTTCTGTGAAAGATGTTACCCTGACTTGATATTGTAACCAATAAACCGCTTTTAACTAGGATTTCTCTGCCTGCAATGGTTCATTTTCCTTCCTTCTCTCTTCCTTCTTTGGAAATATGAGTTATGGCTGTATAATACTTACATCTCTTTCTTTATGTTCAGAACCATTTTTTAGATGCCTAAGCATCTGATCTATTACATAAGTACCATATATACTGGGGTAGCTGCAAAGAAGTGTGAGTAAACGTTGCTCAGACAGTGGAGCTTGTCTGCTTCCATAAAGGCCATTGCCAGGGGACCCTCCAAAACACTATGGGACACTGGAAAGAGGGGAGATACTGCCAGAATTGAGGGAGGCTGCCTTTCATATGTGATTTTTCCCCTCCAATCTTGCCTATATAGCTGATAAAATGCAATGAGCAAAATTGTTTGCTTGATTTAGTAGCTGCCTAGTATAAAAACCACTTCAAGGCAGCAAAAGGTGGAAAGGAAATTTTGGTATCACAAAATATTAGATATCTAAATTGTCCTGAGATAGTGGTTTAGAAGGTAATAAATTGACTATAATAGACATGGGAAGAATTAATGTGTGCGTGCATATATATATATATCTCCACATAAATTATGCACGTGTGCATACTACATTTTGAAACGAGCATTCTAGAAATGGTCAAATTCCATTTTAAAACAAGTTAGTCCCAGCTTAAACTAAATAATCACTGTAAGGTCTTAAAAGTTTGTTCTAGACTGTCTTCTATAGAAACCTTAGCCATTTCCTGCCACATGCCTTCTCAATCTTGGCTGTGATCAAACTCTATAATTTTTTGCCTGTGGCTCCAGCATAAATCCTTTTGTGATACATGACCACTGCAATTAAACAGGGCAGTAATGTAAAGTGAAATCCTAATGTCACCAGTGCTCCTGAATTCCCATCACAAACTAACTTGAAAGTGTGGAAGATGCAGAATGTTAAACATCACATTTTATTTAGGACAACCAATATGACCACTCTGTTTTACTTAGAATTAAGTATAGTTTCCCTTAAAGAAGTAGAAATTACAGATTAAAGCTTATTAACAAGAACAGTCTCTTTGGATCAAGGAATATTCTTTGTGGTTAGACCCTGAATTAGATGAGCTTTATTTTAGCAGCTAAATTTTAGCTACAGCAACAATTAAGCTTGGGCCTGGACTACATATTGTGAAATGCTAGAATCAGTTTGGTGGTTCCTGCATTTATCTAGATCGGCAATAGCTGAAACCTTGCTGGAAGAGGCACCTCATTCAAGTGGAGAAATCCTATTAAGAAAATTGTTGAGCTTCCCCAGCTGAAGCAGAGGGCGAGAGCTATCACTTGACTGCAGCAGGCTAAAATCATTTCAGGACACTTCACTACCAAAGTAGTCTAGAAGTTTATTTAGTTAGGACTTCCAACAATAAAGTGATAATCTTGGGAGGAAAATACCAATTGCAGTGAGGTTTTTAGTTTCCCCTTCAAGCCTTCGCAGTTTAGAGAGCAGAATTCTCCCAACGTGTCATATCTTCATACATACAGCCAGCAAAGAAACATGGAACGACATGTATGACAACGGTGAATGAAGAAAGCAGCTCATAAATGACTACTGAATGAGTAGCTTTCAAATTCGTTGTGTTCCTTTGCCAATATAAATACCTACAAAAATGTGCCATAACAAAAGATGTGTGAAAGTCTATCTGTTGTTTTTAGAGAATCGTAGACTTTAAATAGCTGCAATCTGTACAGTTCATGGTGTAATTTTAGTTTCACATTCATCAAATGTTAAAAATCCTACTGGCTGCATTCACAATGAAACACACCCACCCACCACCCACTTCAAGCAGGAGAATCGCATCAGACATTTTAGTGCACCAGAGTAAAAATACAAGAGTGAACCTCAATTTTTTTTTGCTAAACAAAAGTCTCTACCAACCCAGCAGTTTTATTAGCCCTTCCTGAGCAGTGGATTTTCGTGTTCAAGCAACACTACAAAAACACGGGCTCTTTTACAACTAAGTTCTCATTTTGGTTTTAAAAAAACATGCATATTGTGTAAGTGTACCTAAAAGAAAGAAAAAACTTCCGTGCCAGCTTCACTCATAATAATTAATCAATTCATCAGTTTCAAACGCATTACTCAAAGATCACTTGTAGGAGCAACTGAAACTTCTGCATTTCTTTTTTGTAAAATGCACTGACCGAAAATTGTCATGGGAAGACGGGTATCAAAAAGCAGGAGAGCCCCTTGATTATGCAGATGAGACATCCCTAACCTGGTGCCCCCCTCTCTAGATGCTTTGGGTAAGCAACTCACATCACTCAGTGCAACCATGGTAGATTGAAGCAGCTGGAGCAGGCATAGCGAAACTCGGACTCCAGATATTTTGGGATTACAATTCCCATAATCCCTGACCACTGGTTCTGTTAGCTAGGAATCATGGGAGTTGTAGGCCAAAAACATCTGGAGGGCCGAGATTGAGGAATCCTGAGCTGGAGGCAACATCAGGTTGTAGGTCCTGATGCAGACCATCATTGAGGTCCTAACTGAACCACCATCAGCAAAAGAACCCGTGTGCAATAAAGAGCACTCTGCTTATACAGTTGCCCCCTTAACAGAATAGTCTTGATGCTTTTCAGAGTCTTAAAAGAGCGTTAATTTTGGGCATGCAGCCTGAAATTAAATGCTTGGCCTGGGCCAGGCAAATAAAATGAATTTTGGACTTCCAGACACCTCAAAACTAGACACCCTTCTTCTAGCTTCATACGCATAGCATCACTTTGGTTTTCAAGAACTACCATTGGGTCAAAAGGACGTATGCCATCGCTGAAAAGGGTGTTTCTCCAGAACAGTTCTCTGAGCTAAGCCATGTTCTTCTCTACAAACAAGGTTGCTAGCTAATCTTGACTGAGAAGGTCTAATTAGCAGGGCATTAAAGCTTTAAGAGCATGACAAATAAAATTTGACAGTCTTAGTCCCTTTCAACAGAATGGGAAATCCAGAGTTATGCCTAATGTTCAGCCATAGTGATTGTCTGCACTCAAACTTCGTAAATCCCTTTGGAAATCTGTCACCACAATACTTCAGCTCTGTAACAAGAGTCCTGGAAAAAGCCAGCAGCACACATTCCCACAGAGAATTCCAGCTAATAGAAGACTTTGACACAGGATATGGGGTGAATTTGCTCTATTCCCTTCCTGGATGCCAGAAAGAGGGGGGCTGTCCTTTAGGCAAACACTAATACAAAATACTAGATAGGTCTGCTAGTTTTATTATTTTTACACTGCCAAATAATTTTCTGTACGCACCAGTAAATATAAATTATTTCTCTTTCTAAGAAAAGATGCAAAACGATTCAATCAGTGGTAATACTGCTTCGCTCCTCTAGCTCTCAGGCAGAGTTCATTTTCTAAGCGTCAAAAGAGCCAGGCAGCAACTGGGAAAGTAGAATAAAGGGGGCTTGAAAAATTCATGTGACTTTGCAGGGATGGGAAATAGTGTCATCTTGTAAATTCCACCTGGAGCAGCCAAAAAGCACAAGGCCTTCTCTTCATTTCTTTTTATGGAGAAAATCCTTTGTAAAACAGTCAAACTCATCTTCAAGGCGGACGGCTTTTTTCCTACGAAAAAAAGGAGGGGAAATATGTGTGGCAGCACATTACTTTTCAAAAACCATTTCTGAGGATATTTACTCCGTTCCACTGAAAGAGTATTCACAGTAGCTTACTAAAGTTAACACATACCGCACACGCAGCACAATGTAAAAACTTAAAATCAAAAACCGTACGCCCAAATTCGTGCTTCCCATATGCATCTATTTGGCCACTGTGAGTATAGGGTGGAATATACACACACATTTAAAAAATGCTGTGAAAAAGCTTTTTTTAAAAAAGAAAACATTTTGAAAAATACATTGAATTTAGCTTAGCTCACTGTCACCATCTAGTGTCAAATTTGTATATTGCACTTCACGTTTAAAATGTTTTATTTGCAGCTGTGTAGATGAGTCCACAGTTGCTGGACTAGATGAGCCACTGGCCTGATTCAAATAGAATAGTATCATAGAGTTGGAAGAGACCCTAAGGATCTAGTCCAACCCTCTGCAATGCAAGAATATGGGAATCAAATGTGCAACCCTTCACTGAACAACTAGGGTGGTTTTCAACTAAGCTTTACTCACGAGTTTTTCAAAAAGTAAAAAAGACCCTCCTGGTACCCCCCCCCAAAAAAGCTCAACAACTATGTGCAATGGGTAGATCAGGGATCAGCAAACTTTTTCAGCAGGGGGCTGGTCCACTGTCACTCAGACCTTGTGGTGGACCGGACTATTTTTTTTTGGGGGGGGGGGAATGAATGAATTCCTATGCCCCACAAGTAACCCAGAGATACATTTTAAATAAAAGGACACATTCCATTCATGTAAAAACACACTGATTCCTGGACCGTCCATGGGCTGGATTTAGCAGACGATTGGGCTGGATCCGGACACCGGGCTTTAGTTTGCCTACCCATGGGGTAGATCATTCCCAGTTTTATAATACTGGGAGTAGATCACAGTCTCTATAGAGTTGTACGTGCCTGCTCTAGACCTATCGCCAATATTGCTTCAAGACACAGCCATAAGATTATGACGCCCCTTAAGGCCAAAGTGAAGCAGTCATTTCATCTCAGGGCAGAAGCAGTCCCCCCCCCCCCCCCGTGGCCATTTACCGTAGATGCTTTGAGTGGTTCTGGATTTTCTCCAGCTGAGCAATCTCTTTGGACAACCTTGCAATCTCTTCTTCCAGGTTCCTCTCCGTGATGTCAACTTGCTGGCACAGGCGAGCAAAAGTCATGGCCATTTCCCTGAAAGAGAAACCCGGAAAGCCCAGGTCCGCCGACTTGTTCAACCCTGGAGGCTCTGGGGGGGAAACGGCAATGAGATGTCCCCATCCCCGCCCCAATTTCCTGCCATATGCATGGATGACCAAGCGCCCAAGAGGAGACCCTACCTCTTTTTTTATGACATACCGTATTTTTCGCCTATAGGACGCACTTTCCCCCCTCCAAAAATGAAGGGGAAATGTGTGTGCGTCCTATGGGGCGAATGCAGGCTTTGCGGACCTCTCCGCAAGCAGCGGGAGCGCTCCCGCTGCTTGCGGAGAGTTGCCTGGATGCCGAAGCCTGCGCACGCTGAGCTCAGCGCGTCCAGGCTTTGCGGACCTCTCCGCAAGCAGCGGGAGCCAGCGCTCGGCTCCCACGGCTTGCAGAGAGCTGCCTGTTTGGGGGCTGGGGTCGGGGGAAGCTCGGGCCTCCCCCGCCCCAGCCCCGCGCCTGGGGGGGGGAAATAATTTCCCCCCCTTTATTCCCCCCCAAAAAAACTAGGTGCGCCTTATAGGACGGTGCGTCCTATATGGCGAAAAATACGGTATGTTATACAGAAGAACAGGAAACCCTGAAATGTGGCTCCCATTTTGGTCCTGCCAATGTGCCACTTTCAACCAGTAGTTCCCAAAGTGAGTACTGCCCCCTGGGGTTCTGGAGGTGGAATTACCTAGAGGGACACTAAGGGGCAAGGTGGGAAGTGGGCAGGGGGTCCTGGAGGTGTAAATTACTATCAGATTTTGAAAAGCTGGTACCACTGGACCAATTTAATCACACGTTGAAAGGTCTCTTTACCAAGGGATAACTGTGGAGAGGATGAGAAATGAATTGGGATGAGCCACAGAGAAGGAAGTAGCTTCATCCTGGAACTTTCAGGATAGGGCAGGTGGGTAATAATAATAATACCCCGCTCATCTGGCTGGGTTTCCCCAGCCACTCTGGGCGGCTTCCAACAAAATATTTAAAATACAATAAAACATCAGACGTTAAAAACTTCCCTTTGCATTGCAACCCCCAGCCACCCCTTCCAGTTGCCTTGCAGAGATCCCCTTTGAGGAAACGGCTGAGACAGCCCTACAACTTTGCTCCTCTGGATCAGAAGCCCAAGTTACGGAAACAGGCAAGACGTACTGTTGCACCTGATGGCTGCAGTTTGCGCTGGTGAAGCTGACGATCATCTGAAGCTTCTCCGTGGCGTAGTTGACAAACTGCTGCTTGAAGGCTCGCTCTTTGGCTTTGGTCGTCCAAGTGAGCCTCTCGTAGAGATACAGCAGCCCATACAAACTCAGGGAGAGGGAGATGACCTTCCAGCCAACCGTTCTCCAAACCTGGAAGAGGAACACCAGCGTCAGAATTTGAGCAGGATCTGTCTAATAATGCAGTGTCTCCTCAAATGTGGATACCCAGCTGCTGTTGGGCTACAACTCCCATCATTCCTGACGGCTGGTCCTGCTAGCTAGGGATGATGGGAGTTGTAGTCCAACAGCGGCTGGAGACCCACATTTGAGAAACACTGATTTAATGCATCCAGGCTAGCCTACTTCAGTGTGCACTACAAGCAGGCTGCCCCTGAAGACTGTTTGGAAGCTACAGACAGGAAAAACTAGACTCTGCCCTTGCTTTGTCTGTGGCATGGCAGCAGAAGAGACTTTTCATTCACAGTACAGTGGTGCCTTGCAAGACGAAAATAATTCGTTCCGCGAGTCTTTTCGTCTTGCGAAGCAGGTCCGTCGCAACTGCGCCTCTTCAAGTGGCTTTAGGAAAAAAGCGAACAAACTTGCAAGACGTTTTCGTCTTGCGAAGCAAGCCCATAGGGAAATTCGTCTTGCGAAGCGACGCAAAAACCGAAAAACCCTTTCGTCTTGTGCGTTTTTCGTTTTGCGAGGCATTCGTCTTGCGGGGCACCACTGTATTATAAATTTATCCATAACATTTATATCCTGCCCTTGCTACTCACAGGAGCCCAGGAAGACATGTGCACCAGTTAAAAACAAAGGGTAGGAGTCACCTATAAGACCCATCATCAAAAGCCCTGCACAAGGACTTTCACTTGTGCAATGGGGTTTCCCCACCTTCCCCCCTGATGTGCCCTCCAAAATTGGCTTGTGGGCTGTAGGGAGAACCCGCTGAACGGCACAGAGAGTGAGGATCGTTCCACCTGGCAAGCTATGATGCTTGTGGAGATGGTACGTTTGTAAGAGCCCAACACAGAATTCCACCCAAAATAAACCCAAGGATCTAAACCATGTTGTTGTTTAGTCATTTAGTCGTGTCCGACTCTTCGTGACCCCATGGACCAGAGCACGCCAGGCCCTCCTGTCTTTCACTGCCTCCCACAATTTGGTCAAACTTATGTTTGTATCTTCGAGAACACTGTCCAACTATCTCATCCTCTGTCATCCCCTTCTCCTTGTGTCCTCCATCCTTCCCAACATCAGGGTCTTTTCCAGGGAGTCTTCTCTTCTAATGAGGTGACCAAAATACTGGAGCCTCAACTTCACAATTTGACCTTCCAGTGACCACTCAGGGCTGATTTCCTTAAGAATGGAGAGGTTTGATCTTCTTGCAGTCCATGGGACTCTCAAGAGTCTCCTCCAGCACCATAATTCAAAAGCATCAATTCTTCGGCGATCAGCCTTCTTGATGGTCCAGCTCTCACTTCCATACATCACTACTGGGGAAACCATGTCTTTAACTATACGGACCTTTGTTGGCAAGGTGAAACCATAGTTTGCTTTAAACCAGGGTTTCCCAAACTTGGGTTTCCCAAGCTGTTTTTAGACTGCAATTCCCCATCATCCCTACTCACTGGTCCTGCTAGCTAGGGATGATGGGAGCTGTAGCTCAAAAACAGCTGGAGAGACAGATTTGGCTTTAAACAATAGTTCAGTGCAGCATGTGAGCTGGGCCACTGTGCGGTGCTGCACACCTTAGCACTGCTCCCCTGGTTAACAGCCCCCCATGGCACAAAGGGTGCCTTAGACAGGCAATTAATCCATTGCCACATGCTGCCCATCCCTAGGTCTGATCCTTTCCCGGGATTCCTCACTACGTCAGAGTTGCACAGGGTACTCACAAGTCCTCCGACAATGATGAGGGTCATGGAGGTCCGGGAGGTCAGCGACGCCAAGTTGGTAACCAATGAGACCATTAGCTCCTCCTGCGATGCATTCTCTGGGGTCAGAGCAGGAGCAGCGGGAGCACAAGGGGTGGAGGCAAGAGAACGAGGGATCTAGGGGCGAAGAGCACAAACTGAGATCCATCTTCCCAGGAGACCAGAACGGGGAGCAATTGGCTTTAAATAAACAGCTCACAATTAGTGTGTTTGTGAGCTATGGTGGGTTGGATGAAACTATTTAATGGTGGAGCATCAGCCTTCAAAAGGGGTTTCAAATACGTAGCTTCAGCAAAGGGCAAGCATATTCTGCAGCCAGGCAGTCCAAATTCTGCACCAAGAAAGCAGAATTCTGCAACCTTATTTTGTACACTTCGCTCTGATGCTTACATAACTGGACACAGCCGATCCCAATGGCACTGGGCAAGTACCAATGTATCTCAAAAGCCAGTTTTAACTTATGATAAATAAATCTTGCGCTATTTCCAGAAGGAGTGCAAGCCGAGGCCTCAGAAATTCTGCAGGTTATGGGGCAGAACTAGGGGCACTGCAGTGTACTGAAGCCCCAGTTTATCTGGCAACCCACTCAATGCAGAGGTTGCAGCAAGTGCTTCCCACCCAACTTCAAGAACACCTTCGCTGTCACGGGGACTACAAGCTTGCTTTGCAAACTGAGATGCAATAGAGAGACTCAGAACAAAGTTGGATTCCGTGTCGAGAACCATGTTCCCTGTTTTTCCTGCCCTCTTGGAAAAACAGGCCCATTTGACTTGCACGGATCATAACTTCGCACACAGGGGCTAGGCTAGGGGAGGAGGCCCAAACCTGCCCTGGAATATAAGAACAGAGGAAGCTGGCTCATAGAATCATAGAGTTGGAAGAGACCACAAGGGCCATCGAGTCCAACCCCCTGCCAAGCAGGAAACACCATCAGAGCACTCCTGACATATGGTTGTCAAGCCTCTGCTTAAAGACCTCCAAAGAAGGAGACTCCACCACACTCCTTGGCAGCAAATTCCACTGTCGAACAGCTCTTACTGTCAGGAAGTTCTTCCTAATGTTTAGGTGGTATCTTCCTTCTTGCAGTTTGGATCCATTGCTCCGTGTCCGCTTCTCTGGAGCAGCAGAAAACAACCTTTCTCCCTCCTCTATGTGACATCCTTTTATATATTTGAACATGGCTATCATATCACCCCTTAACCTCCTCTCATTCCGAGTCAGACCATTGATCCATCGAGATCAGCATTTTCTCCACTGAAACGGCAACAGCTCTCCAGGGTTTCAGACCAGGTGACAATCCCAACTATGCCTGAAAAATGCCAGGGATTGAGCATGGGACCTTCTGCATTCAGAGCATATGATCTATCACTGAGCTGGGCCCTTCCCCAAAGGTCTGGCAGGAATCACCTGTCAAATGGTATAACTCTGCTCTAAAGGCCTGTAAGGGAGTTGCACATTGGCCCTTAGGAGCAGGAAAAGGTCCCACTGTTGCTGTTTGATGCCGTTTTGAACACACACAGGCAGGCAGCTGCCCTGCTAATTAAGAGAACAGAGACAGAAGCCATAGGCTTCCATAGCCACACTGGAGATGCTACTTGCACCCGGTGGATTGGGATTCTTCTGCACAAGCTGAAGCCCCCTAGAAAAACCTTGCGAAGCACTCACTGCAAGAACCGGCTCCGCCACGCCGAGCAACACCCGGTGAGCGTTTTTGGGGCCCAGGTACCGGCTGACGAGGGCTGTCCAGCCCAGCGAGAACCGGAAAGTGATGTCCTCTTGGAAGTCGGAGCACAGGCTGTTGCAATTCAGGTCGTAGCTGAGGTCAAACTTCCTGCACGGAATCAGCAAGTGGAGCTTGCTCTGGACGTCAGAAGGCAGCAGGGCCTGCAGGCTTTCTGGGAAAGAAAGGAGAGGGGTGAAAGCAGAGCTCAAAGCAGACTGCCCCCACCTGGTGCCCTCCAGTTGCTTTTGACTACAACTCCTATCTATCTGTTCCATTTATAGGCCACCTTTTATCTTCCAAGGATCTCAAGGTAGTGTACATGGTTCTCTTCCCCCCATTTCATCCTCAAAACAACCCTGTGAGGTAGGCTGAGAGATGGTGACTGGTCCAAGGTCACCCAGTGAGCTTCATGGCTGACTGAGGATTCGAACCCTGCTCACCCAGGTCAGAGTCCAGTACTCTAACCATTACACTGCACTATCTCATGAGCCCCCATACAGCTGACACCCAAGTGACAAAGATAAATAGCTGCTTATGAGGAAGGGGACTGGCAAAAGGAAGGAGACTGGCAAAAGGAAGGAAGGAAGGAAGGAAGGAAGGAAGGAAGGAAGGAAGGAAGGAAGGAAGGAAAAAAGGAAGGAAGGATAAACTAATGGGGCAACCCTGCTGGTGCACAAACTTTGGATATGAAAGACTAGTCCGTAAATCTCTGTTCAAATAGATATACAAGAGTTTCTTGGGGGAGGGAGGTGAATAAGAAATCTTACCGATCATTTCCTGCTGCGACTGACACATAGACTTGTTGACTTCGCTGGAGCAACGGTCAGCCAAGTTCCTTCCCAAGCCCTCTTCTAGGTGCTTGTTGAGCTCCTGACATGTCACAGAGAAAGCAAAGAGTCAGCAGGTGACCTGGCCAAGCTGTAGGGTCTGAAAAGCCACAATGAGGCAGCAGAGGGCAAGCAAATGATGTGCTTGAGGGCATTCCTACTGCTACTTCTGAGCCACCACCTTTGCAAACGCCTCTCAAAACATGAACAGCTGTGCAACACAGTTAACTTTTAGTATCCTAGCTGCCTGTGAAGAAACTGCTCAGCTCCTGAGCTGCTTCATCTGCATGGGCAGGAGAGAGAAATCAGAAAGCTGCGGGGGGCACCTGCCACCTTGGGGACACCCTCCCAAAGGCCCCACCTGCCTTCCAGGACATTTCAGTCAAAGGATCCCCCAGTACAGACTTAGGAGCAACCAGCAGACCAATCAGAGGCCTCTGCCCTCTCCCCTCTTTGCATACTTGAGACTTCGAGTCTCTACATAGCACACTGCCCAATGGTTGGAATGTTAACACTCTTCACAATTTAATGGGCAACTTGCTAGGAGCTTGTCATTAAACTATCTACAGTTTCCCTAACAATGCTTTAAAACACACACACACACGTGCTATTAAAAATATGCCACTGTGTCACATTGCAAGCGCTATCCTGATGTAATGAGTTGCATCCCCATATTTTAAGAACGTTTGGACTGGCTGCAAAACACATAGACTCGATTTTTTGCGGGTAACAAACGCTATTGCCCTCTAACTGATTTCACTAGCACCATGCAAGTTAAGGCAATTGAATTTCAAACACACTCTCTCTCTCTGAAATTCAACACTTTCCAAGGAGTAAACACATATACAGAGATGTAGGGGAAATGGAAGGAATATTTTAATTTTATTCCACCCACCCCAAAAAGAGAACTTTCTAATTACAGTTGGCATGACTTTCTCTTCAGTCACAGAGTTTCTCAAACACATTAGCTTCACCAAGATCCTGAGGGGCGGTGGCAACCTTTTGCCAAATAAGTTATTTTTTTTAAGTGTGTGATCTTTTGATCCTTGGGAGAGGTCAGGAGCAGTGCTATTTTGCTAGAAAAAGAGGTGTCGGAGCTCACCACGAATGCCTCCATTGTTCTTGAATAATGGCAATGGCGCCCATTTGAGAGGTGCCAGAACTGAGTTCCTGCTAGAAAAATGCCCCGGGAAGGAGAGTCCTTCTAATTCATCCCTCCCTCTGCCATTTTTTGATCAGATGTAAACACTTCACATTAAACTCAGAGAAACTGATGTATTTGAGATGTTCTACGTGTTGGTCATGTAAGCACAAAAAGACCCATCGCAGAACCCCAACAAAGCAAAAACTGGGCAAATTCTAAACCATTTCCGCCTAGGGCAGAACTTACACTCTTGTATAGCTTCAAAACTTGTGGGGATGGGTGGAAATCGGAGGAAAACTCATCTACCAAAACAGAAAGCCGACAAATTTCATCAGTCATGGCTGAAGATACCTGGAAAAGACGGGACGCACAAAGGACAAGAACAGCATGAGGAGCCTTTTTACGAAATGCAAGCGGGGTGGTTATTCTAAATTCTTTGCAAATTGATGCTCAGGGCAGCTTTAACTTCCAGTACAACCTTGGGATTAAAACTAACACTGCAAGCATTCAAAGCCCATCATGTGCCCTTGTTATCTCAATGGCCCTGAAGATATGAAGCTTCCTTATTCCATGTTAGGCCACTGATCCATCAACTAGCCCAGGAGCAAGTGGACTTCAGGCTATTTATCATGTTCTCCCGCAAGTTGCTGCTCTCTAGCTTCACAATCAGGATCCGTTCCCAGCCGCGCTGTGCCAGACTGAACAGAGGATGTCAGAAAGGGATCCTAGGCGCTTCCGCATGCAAACCAACCCCCTTAGCTATGGCCTCCCACCTACCTTACAACTCTGCAAGGCAGGCCAGTAATAGTTTCCTTATCACAGATGGAAGGAGAGACTCAGCCGGAGAGATCGGGAAAGGCCTGGCTAAGGCTACTCAGTGAATTCCACCTCCCAGCTGATGTTCTTAACAACCCCTTTCAATATCTTTGAAGTTGCTGGGCCTTTACTGTCTTCGCTAGCCATTGTCCCAGCACCAGAAGCCCGTAAAAGCCCCCCAAAGGTCTGTGAACAGCCATGATCGGCATGCTCCGGGCTGGTTACCGCAACTTACCTTGTTCGCTACCTCCTCCGTGACTCCTTTGATTTTCTTCTTGATGTCGTCTGTCAAAAGGTTGAGCTGGTTGCGGACAAATTCCAGCCTGTCCTTCTGATCTTCTCGCTCTTCCATTGAATGGACTCTAAGGTAAGTAGCGGAAATGCAGCCATCAACCCTGACTGTACGCACAATGTCCCCGCGGGGGAGAATAACCGAGCACCAAAGTGCTGCTGCCTCTCCCTGTCTAGGTAGGCTGGACGCAAAACTACACCCAAGGACATGGGCGAGAATGGCAGCTCGCCAGTTAAAGAAAGGCCCCAACCCCTTGGGAGAAGGGCCTTCCCAGTGGTGGCTCCCAAACTCTGGAACTCGCTCCCTAGCCACATTGGCCTGGTGCCCTCAATGCTTAGACACCCGGCAAAGTCTGTCTTGCTCTCACATGCTCAGGAGAACTTCTGAACTCTATTGGAGCCTTACCTACCATTGGGTTTCAAAACCTTATGCCCTTCATTTTTACCCTCTGCTTTTCATCTGCTGTTTTTACCGTTTGTCATTACACTTTATTATGCACTCACGCTGTGTGACCATATGCTGCCTAGGGATTATTTTGCAATATTCTTACAATAACTCCGTTAAGGCAGGCCAGTATTATCATTCTACTGCAGATGGACTGGGGGTGCGGGGAGGAAAGGGAGCCAGTGAGTGAGACTCACTAAGGCAATCTAGCACATTCATTGCAGAGGAGCGATTTTTAATCAGATAAGTCTCCAGTTCCCAGCGATTACATTACTCTAGTTCCCAAGGTATATGGAGAAATATCGTATTTTCCCATGTTTAAGATGACCCCCAATTTTTGACTAATTTTTTAGAAGCAAAAATCATTGTCTTACACACAGAAAAATACGGTATGTTCCTCTTTAATGCAGAGCAGATCTATTTTTTCATCTATTTTTCCAAGTGCTAGTGCTTGAATTTTTGACAGGCAGGCAACGAATAGCCCTGCTTTAGAGGCAATTTGGGCACTTGTCATTTTCCCCAAACATGGACTTGGGATTCCACAATTTCAGCAAGGGCAAAAACCAGTGTCATTGGGGGGAAAGACCAAATCCATCCATCCTTCCTTCCTTCAATTTATTACTCGACCATATTAGATTTATTAGGGTCAGTCCTAAATCAAGGGTACAAAGATGTATCTTTGACACATGATGAAAGCTATACAATCAAGGTGCCAGCTTAGGGTCTGCCACAGAGAATGCCCTCTCCTGCCCAAATTTCTCGGGGCAGAGGAACTACTAAGGCAGTTTGGGTGGGGGTTGGGCTTTGCTGATCTTAACACCCAAGAGAGTCTGTAGGGAAGGAGGCCATCTTTCAGATATTTGGGGCCTAAGTCCTTAATAGCAGGGAGCCTTTTTCAGCCTGAGGGCTGCATTCTCTTCTGGACAACCTTCTGGGAGCTGCATGCCAGGGGTCACAGAATTACAGACTTGAAGGCCTGGAAGGGACCCCGGCGACCATCTAGTCCAACCCACTGCAATGCAGGGATCTCAACTAAAGAAACCATGACGGAAGGGTAGGTTTTACCCTTATACAGAAGACTAGTTTCAACACCCACACTTCTCCAGGAGAGCAAGAGGCATTATCAGGGTTCAAAGACAGTTTTTTTAAAACAACAACATTCACGGTGGGGATGAACTAGGACCAGTAGGGTGTGTGGTTTAGGAGAGTCCAGAGGACCAGATAAAGTAGCTCCGAAGCCTGAGGTTTAGGGCTTTAAACACTAATGTGAGCACTTTGAATTGGGCTCCCAAAACCAACTGGCAACCAAAGCAACTGCTTTGAAACAGGGACTAGGTAAAGGTAAAGGGACTCCTGACCATTAGGTCCAGTCATGACCGACTCTGGGGTTGCGCCGCTCATCTCGTTTTATTGGCCGAGGGAGCCGGCGTACAGCTTCCGGCTCATGTGGCCAGCATGACTAAGCCGCTTCTGGCGAACCAGAGCAGCACACGGAAACGCCGTTTACCTTCCCGCCGGAGCGGTACCTATTTATCTACTTGCACTTTGACGTGCTTTCGAACTGCTAGGTTGGCAGGAGCAGGGACCGAGCAATGGGAGCTCACCCCGTCGTGGGGATTCGAACCGCCGACCTTCTGATTGGTAAGTCCTAGGCTCTGTGGTTTAACCCACAGCGCCACCTGCGTCCCTTTTGAAACAGGGACTACGTTATATCTAAATGGGATGCCAGCCAATAGTCTGGGCTTCAGTATTTTGGATACACTGGATGCACTGAGACCTGAGTTGTCTTCAAGGGCAGCTCCATGCAGAAAGTGTTTCAGTAGTCCAATCTGAAAGTATGCAGTACGGTGGTCAGACCATCTTTCATGCATTTGAAGGGACAACCCAACGAATGTGGAGGCCAAGTGACCAGAGAAACCCCTTACTCACCTCTTGCCAGCAGTGGCCTAAGGGCTGCGCTATCTCCTGATAAGGGGAAGAAAGGTCAGCGCCACCCGGTGGCTCTTTCCCTGCTTAGCTGAGCAAGGTGAATATGATAGGAGAGGCCTACCTTTGATTGGCTGCTGCCACGTTTATGGAGTCCATAATGTTTTTCACTGTGTCTAGGATCTGTTTAGCTCTGATAGTGTGCTGCTCAAACTTGGTTTTCACAGCTGACTGCGAGATACACTCCTGCGAGGGGCCCAAGCCACAACACATTACTGCAATTCCATCACCAACACACGCTGGAATTTCACAAAGGCATTGTGCTGCTATGTAGTAAAACTTAAATCCTAAAGCAAATTATATCTTTAAAAGCACACACATTTAAAGTAAAAAACATACAACAGAAGCAAAAAAGGAACAAAGGAAGACTGAAAACAAAATCACAAGTCAATAGCAGGAAGTTAGTGCTGTCATTGATGGTACAGCTGCAGCAGAAATTGGGACCCTAGTGCCCTCCAGATGTTCTTGGGACTCCCACCATCCCCAGCAAACATGGGCCATGGGGTCAGGGATGATGGGAGATGCAAGTCAAACAATCTCTGGAGAGCCAAGGTATCCCCACCCTGAGCCACAGTAATGTGCAATGGTCAAATGAAAAGCAAAAGAGGAGCAACGAGGAATGTCAACCCATTTGGCATTGGCCATTCATTCAGAAGGAAGGAGTTGCTGCTGCTACTTCTTGCAAAGAGTCACAGTGCACACGACAGGTTATAGGTGTATTGCTAAAAACCGAACACGTGAATGTGGTGAACACACCTATCCTACAGGTACTCCGGTTACTGAGCTGCGATCAGATGCAGCTCCATTTTGAATGTAGGCTCCACGGTGAATTCAGGCTTGCCTCTGGCTAATATAGACATCTGAAGGCAGCCCTGTTTAGGGAAGCTTTTAATGTTTAATAGATTATTGTATTTTAACATTCTGTTGGAAGCCGCCCAGAGTGGCTGGGAAAACCCAGCTGGATGGGTGGGGTATAAATAAAAAATTATTATTATTATTATTGGCATGACCCTAGTGCTCTTCAAGAAACTAGTAGCTTTGGGTGCCAACTGATATAGAGCTGCCTTATCACTCCCCAGATTTGTCCGTCAAGCCCAGAATTGCCTGCTTTGACTGGTAACAGCTTTCTTGAGCCTTGGAAGAGGTCTCTCGCATTGACTAGGGTTCTCTCCATTGGGACTTTCTGCAGGCATGCGCTCTATCACTCCCCAAATATGCACAAATATGAGACATGCAAATGAGTCAGGCTTTCTGTATTCACGCATAGCCCACAATCCTGAAGGAGGACCTTGCACATCTTTGAGATACCCACAGTGGTAATGCAGGCATCTCTGAAGGCAGGCTGATGCAGCCGTCGCACAGAACCTAAGCTGATCCAAGTCTGTTCGGTGATTAGATGAAGGCAGAAATCCTATGTATGTGTCAAATGCCATATAAATGTAAGAAACAAAGAGAATTCTCTTGTAGCTCAAGTCATTCGTGTGAAGAATCTGTTGTTCAGTTCACCTATCGTGATAAACCATGGTTTGCCACAAACAGGCTTGAATGGGCTGTTTAGATCATTGTTGCATGCAGTGGAAGGAAATAAACCATGTTCACAAGAGAAAAGCCAATGACTATGGTCTGAATGCTCCCAGTGCAAGCAGCAAAGCAAGCCATGGTTTATGGCTTATTGCAACCCACAGTTTATGGCTCACAAGACATGTGAATGCAGCCTGTGCAGTTACAAACATGTGGCAAACAATGGGACTTGCCCTCTGGGAACAGTGGAAAATTAAATTTTCTTGTATCTAGGTTTACTTGCACTCAGGACATTTTAGATCACAGCAGGTGACAGAACAATAATTTTTTAAAAATGGAAGGAGAAAGAAAAAGGGAAAAGAATATATAAGGAGAGTTCCTTGATCCTCGATGAAGCAGATCTAGAAATCAGCAATGAAAATGCAAGAGGCTGGCATGTAACAGCACATTGTTAGAGCTAGACAAGACGTGGAGGAGTTTCAGATTCCAGACAGGCAAATAGGAAGGAGGCGAAAGAGTTATAATCCCATCCTGTGCACTATGCAACCAGAAAATCCACAGCAGAAAACTATAAGAAGTACAAAGGTTAGTAATACCGCAGCAAAAACAACAACAAACAACCTCAGAAATGATAAAGAAGTACACAATTCAAACATGTTCACACATCAACATTATTCGAGCAAACTGAATTACCGTCTTGAAACCTGGTCTCCTCCCAACAATAACTCAGTGGTAGAGTACATGCTTTGCAATAGTAACAACAACAATAACAACAACAATAACAATAATTGCTTTTGACAACAGAAGATGAGTTTTAAAGCAATACAAAATAGACAAGTTTTGCATGCAAAATATCCTGGGTTCAATTTCAGGCATCTATAATTAAAAGGATCTGGGGCAGGAGAGAGACTGGGGAAAACCCTACATGAGACTATGGATCAGAGTAGCTGGGGCAACCCAGCCAGATGGATGTTTGTGTGTGGTACAAATAACAATATAATTAGTATTATGGATACCAACCAAGTCAGATGGCAGGCAATGAGCACCTAGGACATTCCACATGCAACGCATGCACTCAGCTACTGAGCTGATGGCTGCGGGGAGGGGGCATGGTTCAATCCAGTCATTTTATAAATAGGTGCCTTGCAGTTCAAGCACAATGGCAAGTTTGTTAGAAAGACATTCTTCAGCCTGGTGCCCTTCTGGGCTATGAGGTGCACCAGCATGGCCAGTGATCAGGGATGATGGGAGCTGCACTCCAAGAATGCTTAGAGGTAAACATTAGGTTGGGGAAGACGGCATTATATATTGCTGGGGTGGTTGCAAGTGAAATTCCTTGCCGCGAATATTGTTTTGGAACTCAGGACACTTGTGAAGTGAAGTTCAGCACATGTTAATTCCATCACTGAAACTGCCATCCTAATCATGAGAACGTAATTTAAATGTGTGTCTCCCTTTTCTCTCCCCTCACCCCATTTTGTGACAGTTGCAAAGCTTCTTGCCTGATTTGTCCTGCCAACACATGTTGCCTTCTAAGAGATGCAGTAAAAGGTAAAGGTAAAGGGACCCCTGACCATTAAGTCCAGTTGCAGACGGCTCTGGGGTTGTGGCGCTCATCTTGCTTTATTGGCTGAGGGAGCCGGCGTACAGCTTCCGGGTCATGTGGCCAGCATGACTAAGCCGCTTCTGGCAAACCAGAGCAGCGCACAGAAATGCCATTTACCTTCCTGCCAGAAAAGGTATTTATCTACTTGCACTTTGACGTGCTTTCGAATTGCATTCTAACAAAGGCAATCAAATGTACACAGGTTATGAGAGGCTTAACATCAAATAATTTTGTTGCAGCAGCTGTTATATAGCAACTACACATACTTCTTGCCAAAAGTTCACATTCTGAATGCCTTTAACAAAGAAAAGTCGATCAATACATTGGGGGTGGGGGTGAGAACAGATGTGCGTTACTTATTGACTTATATAAAGAGAATTTGAAAAGAATTTGAATTATTCAAACTCAGTATAGTGTACACCGATTGGCAGCAAACCAGATGACATTCCCAGCCCTACCTTGGGAATGAACCTAGGACCTTCTGCAGTCAAAACAGATGCCCAACAGCCAAGCTATGGCCCTTCCCCAAACATTTGACAGGAATTACCTGTCAATGAGTGGGACGTGGGTGGCACTGTGGGTTAAACCACAGAGCCTAGGACTTGCCGATCAGAAGGTCGGTGGTTCGAATCCCCGCGACGGGGTGAGCGCCCGTTGCTCGGTCCCTGCTCCTGCCAACCTAGCAGTTTGAAAGCACCTCAAAGTGCAAATAGATAAATAGGTACCGCTCCGGCGGGAAGGTAAACGGCATTTCCATGCGCTGCTCTGATTCACTAGAAGCGGCTTAGTCATGCTGGCCACATGACCCGGAAGCTGTACGCCGGCTCCCTCGGCCAGTAAAGCGAGATGAGCGCTGCAACCCCAGAGTTGGTCACGACTGGACCTAATGGTCAGGGGTCCCTTTACCTTACCTGTCAAAGAGTATGCTTCCAATCTAAAGGCCTAGAAGAGAGCTGGACATTTGTGCACTGGCACTCATGAGGAGGAGATAAGGAAGGTGAGGGTAATTCCCCTTTCTGCTTCCCTCTTTGAGGTGAGAATGGGAGTTGCAGTCCGAAATACCTGGAGGGCATCAGGTTTGCGAAGGCCGCCTTGTAGCCTCTGGATGGATGCCACCAAAAAGTGCACCCTGTTGCATGTGGCAGGAGTAACATTGCCAAATGGCTGGTTGCATATGAATCACAGAATTGTAGAGTTGGAAGGGGCCACAAGAGTCGACATGCAAGAATCTTTCATCAAACATGCGGCTCAAACCAACGACCTTGAGATTAAGTGTCTCACGCTCTACCAGATAAAAGCTGCAACATTTCAACTAGCCTTCCTAGAAAAATGTTGCTGCTGCGTAAGTATATACAGTGGTACCTTGGTTTATGAACTTAATCCGTTCCGGAAGTCTGTTCTTAAACCAAAGCGTTCTTAAACTGAGGCGTGCTTTACCAAAGCAGCAGGGGACTCAATCTACAAATGGAACACACTCGACAGCAAGCGGAAGGTGTTCTTATTCCAAGGCAAAGTTCACAAACCAAAACACCTACTTCCGGGTTTGCAGCGTTCTTAATCCAAGTTGTTCATAAACTAAGCTGTTCTTAAAGCAAGGTACCACTGTGCAGTATATTAAAAACCCAAGCACAATTGTTTTAGACTCTCAGGAAGTTTACCTCAAACATTTTCTCAAATTGCTGAAATTCTTGGAAGCGTGTCTGAAATCCGTCGGCCAGTGCCCCACCTGGAAAAGCACAAAGCAGCTGATGAGGTTTGATCTGAGAGGTTTATAAACATGGATGGCCTCCTACCAGCAATGCTGTAGCAGCTGATTTCCTGAATTGGCTTGGGAGTTGGACTAGGTTACTTGGAAGTCCCTGATTAAATTATTCAAGTTTTCCAAGACCACACACCAAAAGCCTCGTTTTTACCAAGGCTTCTTTGAAAAGCTGTGCTTTCAAAGGAACATTACATTGCAGGATCCCACATTCAATACACACCTCCCTCAGGCATGCCCTGGGCTCTCTGTTTCCTGGCGCTGAGGACTTCTTTTGCTGAAACGAAGAAGATTCGGTTCTGGGCTTCGGAGGGATCCACGACCTTGAGCTCATCTACCAAGAACGTCAGGCACCGCTCCATGTGCTGCTTGCGCACCTAAAGAAAGAGAGCAGCAGCACATCAGGGCAGTCTTCAATCAGCTGAGCGTTATACAAACAGCCTCTCTGGGTCGGACCGCATCTGCATTGTCCCATCGACTACCAAGCCAGGTTCAAGGTTCTTTATATTAACTTGCAAAGCCCTGAACAACAAAGATTTAGGATACTTCATGGATGCCTAAACCCTTATATCCCAGTTCATTTGCTGAGATCATCTGTAGGAGCATCGCTGATCATTCCCAAGGTTGGCGAGGCTCATTTGACAGTAAGAAATAAGAGCCTTTAGCGTCATTGGTCCAGTCCTGTAGAATTGTTTTATTGATGTTTTAATATTCTGTAAACCACTTTGAGATTTTTCTTAAAAAAACAAAGCAGTATATACCGTATTTTTCGCTCTATAAGACGCACCAGACCATAAGATGCACCTAGTTTTTGGAAGAGGAAAACAAGAAAAAAAATATTCTGAATCCCAGAAGCCAGGACAGCCAGGGGCAGTCTCTCCGGGCCGGGGAGGCTGCGCATGGCTAAGCAAGAAGCCAAGACAGCCAGCGGGATTGCAGCGCAGCAATCCCGCTGGCTGTCCTGGCTTCTTGTTTGGCCGCGCAAAGCCTCTCCCGGGCAAGGGGAGCCTTCATCCCCTGCCTGGGAGAGGCTGCGCGCGGCTAAGGCTCCTCCAAGAGGAAAATGGAGCGCTGAGCAGAGCCTCCCGCCTGCATTCGCTCCATAACACACACACCACACACACACACACATTTCCCCTTACTTTTTAGGAGGGGTGAAGGAAAGCCTTGCTTCTGCACATGACTGTGGCCTGATGGGAAGTCTTGCTTCTAAGCTTCGCTTCTGCATATGATGCTGCGCAAACCGTTCTAAGCTGAAACATTCCTAGAATGTTCAGTTCACATTGAGTTCGTACCCTGACCTGTTCTTAATGCATAGTTGACCACATCTATGGATGAATGCTGTATCAATCACTAGTAAAAGTTTAATTAGGAGGTTTTCATGCCTGTCTAGTTCTGTGCTCCCTTTCCCAGCCTTTAATCTATTGGTGATTAATGCCTATATGCAACCTTTGCTTTGTACTTGTGTTAACCAATCAGCAATAAGCACATACGTGGCAATGCTGTAATATTCAATAAAAGAGACTCCTCGAGACTTGCTCGAGAGATGCCTCCCATATGACACTCACCACTCGTCTGTCGTTATTTCAACCCAACAGAGGGGGAAAGTGCGTCTTATAGAGCGAAAAATACGGTAAATGAAATAATAATTCTCTGCCAACAGAGAATCAGCCGTCGCCTTCTGTTCCAACTTCTAAACACCTGCTGAAAACCTTCCTGTTCTGTCAGGCCCTCTCTGCAGTGGCTCCCTGTCTGTGGAATGCTCTCCCCAGTGAGGCTTGCCTGGCGCCTTCATTATACATCTTAGGCACCAGGCAAAAATGTCCCTCTTCAACCAGGTCTTTGGCTGACTAACATTCTATATGCTTTTAAACATGTTTTCACAGTCCTCCCGCCCCCCGATCTGTCCATTCAGGCAAGCAAGAGGCTACACCAGAACATAAACAAAAAAACCAACAACAGAAAAGGGAGAGCTTTTATTTATTTATTTCCTACAACCGTGTCACAAAAATGGCCTTAATGTGTTACCAGAGTCAAAAGTACTAATCAGGGAAAGGATTACTTTCCTTTGAAGTTAGCAGTGCAAAGCATCCATACACACTCCTCAGGACGAAACAATTCATTTGCACCTCAAATGTCACTTTTAGTTGGAGGGAATAAAAACTCTTGGAAATTCTTGTTGGTTCCCACTACAGCTTTCTCTTTAGTTAAGAAATTTTAAACTACGCACTACAGAGGTCTTGGATCATATTTTGCTTTATTTTTGGTGTGATCTAAGCCACCCTGTTTGTTGCATATCCTGGGATGATGATCCCTGAACTCACTTCAACCTCTTGACAGCTTAAATACACAGTTTTTCTTAAATACCAATCTAACATACCCACAGAGCCCCTTCAATACAATTCAAGAACTCACATCCTCCATGTATTCCGGCTCTGATGCAGAAGCGTCCCATCGATTATTCAGGATGAAGATGTTTGGTTTAGAAAGCTTTTCATTTACTTTGTGGAAAAAATGCTTTTCCTATTAAAAAAAAAAGGTTGGGGGGGGGAAGAGAAAATTTAAGCCTTTAAACTCTGAAACATGGAGTGTGAACATGTGTTAATTGTGAGGTCTTCATGAAGCACGTTAAAAGCAAATGTAAAAATAAATAAATCTGCAAAATTTCTATGGTGAGTTAAAGTGTTTCATGGCCAGGGATGATGGAAGGTGAAGTTCAGCAACATCTGGAGATTCCCCACACCTGCTTGAAGGCTTTCCCAACCTGGCATCCTCCAAATGTTTTGAACTGCACCTGCCATCAGCCCCAGACAACTTAAAGGCAAGTGACTATTGTTGCTCCATGTTGCTGGTGCATAGCTGTCAACTTACAGATTTGAAAATAAGGGACCAGCAGCCTCGAAAATAAGGGATCAGCAGCCAAACTTTTCAGAGCACAGGTATGTTCAACTTCTGAGCCCCTCCGAGCCAAAGGCAGAAAGCCCAGCCAGCAGCCAAACAAAGCCTCAAGCAGTGGTTCCCACAGCGAAGCAACCCGGCAAAGGGGATGCAGGAAAACTACCATCACCTCTCCACTGGGAAGCGCTGAGCAAATGCGAGTCCCCAGGCAACACGGCCGATTTGATCGGCACAAGGCATGCAAGCTCCACCCCCCAGTCGTTCTTAGACTCCTTATTGGGTGAACAACACAGCCAAGCAACACAGTTGGAGCCTCCCTCCTCCCTGGCCGGCAGGGAGGGAGGGAGAGGAGCTGCTTCCTTTGAAACCTGGGAAATTTAAGGGACATCATCAATAAGGGACAGCAGCGGGACACGATGCTGGGATAAGGGACTTTCCTGCCAAATAAGGGACGGTTGACAGCTATGTGCTGGTGTAGGGCAGAGGCTAAGAGAGAGCTGCTCGATAAAGCCGAGTTCACAAGAGAGGTGAGAACTGAACCTGTAATTTTTTTCATTCACAGCTCTGTTGTACAGTCATTATACCACATCTGCTCTCAATTCAGATAAAATGCTGATTTTTATGTTTATTAGATACCTATTTTTATGAAATATTTATTTATTCATTTATCTTCATCTTCATCAACTGCCCAAAAAAATAGCACCTGGGCCAAAACCTGGGTTTCAGTCTAGACCCCTCGTTTCAATTTTGGTTCTGCCACATGGCAATTTCCTTCAAATCCCACCTTTCTACATGTGATTCCCAGGCAGTCTCCCGTCCAGGTACTGATCTGATTCACACATTTATACAGTGGTGCCTCGCAAGACGAAATTAATTCGTTCCGCAAGTTTTTTCTTCTTGCGAGTTTTTTGTCTTGCGAAGCACGGTTTCCCATAGGAATGCATTGAAAATCAATCAATGCGTTCCTATGGAGACCGTCCGGGGACAGAGGGGAAGCGCCGCGCACCTTTCCCTCTGTCCCTGGACCTGTTTAAAGCAAGGGGCGGCGGGGAGAAGATTGCTTCTCCCCGTTGCCTGCCCCGCAATCTCCAGGACCTGTTTTAAAGCAAGGGAAGGGGCAGCGGGGAGAATCGCTTCTCCCCGTTGCCGCCCCTTGGTTCAAAAGGGGTCCAGGGAGATTGCGGGGCTGGCAACGGGGAGAAGCAATCTTCTCCCCGCCGCCCCTTGCTTCAAAAGAGGTCCGGGGACAGCGGGGAAGACGCGCTGCGCTTCCCCGCTATCCCCGGAGCTTGCGGGGCAAGCTTCGTTTTGCGAAGCAAGCCCATAGGGAGATGCGTCTTGCGAAGCGGCTAAGAAAACGAAAAACTCCTTCGTCTAGCGAGTTTTTCGTCTTCCGAGGCGTTCGTCTTGCGGGGCACCACTGTAATGTTGGTAAATTTGCAATATTACAGACAGTGCCCTGGGATGCCCATACAGTGTGGACCACATAGCAAAGGGCACTTAAAATCCCATTTGGAGCTTTAAGTCGCTTTCTTAGGAGGTATTGGTAACTGTCCACTATTAACCTGATTCAGTGGAGCTGGGGAACCTATGGCCCTCCACATGCTGCAGGACTACAACACCCATAAGTCCCAGCTGCTGGTTTTACTGGTTAGGGCTGATGGGAGCTGGGGAGCGCACATGTCTTCCCTGTCCTGTGATACAGAAGATCTATTGCACACATCAGCTTCACCAAAGGAATGCCACCTGAAAAGTATCTCTGGGGTTTGGTCATCTGCCTGCCATAGTATTTAATTACTACAGGAAACAGTCTCATGCTCCAGGAGGGTGACTGGAAGGATGGCTGATCTAAGAGCCTTAAAGTAGATTTTTTTTGGGGGGGGGGAATTATCCATAGGGTTTGGCTGTGTCCCAGTGTCTCTTGAGAAGGCAACATGCTCACCAGCATGAAGTCTGCACAGTCATTAAAACATTTTTTTACCCAAATAAAAGAATGCCAAGCCACCTTTGGCCTTTTAAATTGTAACTTCAATACAAAAGCAAAGACTGCTGTTTGTTTTTTAATTGACACATACAGCCTCACAAACCCAAGCAGTTATAGATTTTGGGCGAAGATCCAAAATTCAAAGAAGCTGCAAGCAGGCATGTAATTTCACTGATGATTCTTGGTTTTGTAGCAAGCAGACCTTTAAATGAAGATGCAGTCAAACTCAACTTCCCATCTTCCCCTTGCTTGTTTGCCCAATAAAGAAAATGCTCTGCAACAGACTTAATTTAAAAAACTCAGATGTTGCTATTCCACCAAGAATCTGCACAATATCTCAAGCCCTTGTCTGCTGACCCAAGGAAAGGCGTGTTGCAAATGAGGCAAATGAAGTAGCGGGTTTAAACAAGCCTTACTGTGTTCATGAGGGTTGACTCTGAATTCGCAACTAAAACAAAGACATCGGCATCCAAACAGAATTTGTCAATCCAGGTGTCTAGCTCTGTGGTGACATCCGTGCCAGGGCTGTGGAATGAAGTCAGAGAGTTACTCAGCAACCTGAAGAAGTTATTCCCATTCAGAAATAAGAAGACAGAAGAGGGAAAGTCCAATCACATTTTGCCTTAATAATCCAAGATATGAACTAGCCTTTTGGCCACTCCGCCACAGGTGCTTCCTTCCTTCCTTAATGCAAGTCAGCAAACCAGGAAATTTTCTGTTAACTGTTGCTTCTCAGTCTGCCTAAACCAAGGAGCTATGGTTAACAGCTTTGGAAGAAGTGAAGATATTCTAATCAATTCAAAACCAGGGTTTAATATCCTGGCTTCTTCCCAAGCTGCCTTGTGGCAAGGGCGCTAAACCATAGTTTCCTGGTTTGGATTAAACAGGAAACTGTGGTGAATAGAAGATTTCCTCGTTTGACTGGCAGGTTGTATGGAGGGAGAAATGAAGGAGTGTTGAAATGAACAGAGGTGAGCAATGCTTGCATGGGGTAGTGGTGAATGAATGCAGTTAATGTTTGAAAAGGGGATAATTAGGGAAGATGTTGCTACATGAACCAACTTTAGACAACAGGGACAAAGCAATATTAGCTCCCCCCCCCCATTACACAGCTCTGATAAAATCCCAACACAACCACTTGAGCTGAGCTCCTATTAGACCCAGAAAGGAAGTTTCCATTGGAAGCATCACTTCCAGAGCAAATAGCTTGGAAGGTAGGACAGAGAGGGTCTCAGTTTTCACTGGGGCTGTGGCATGCAGGGGGCAGGGAAGGGGTAAAACTACTCTCCCTGGGGTCCTGGTCTTGATGCAGCCCTCATACAGTGGTCTGCTGCAGGTTCCACCACACTGTAACATATCATTTGTGAATATATGATTGAAGCAGGAAACACATCCCTGTTCTAAAGGCATCTTGAAATTTGCCTGCACTGTCCAGTGACACACAATTTTTCATTCACTCCCCTTGACCTTTGGCCCCATTGTAAAATTTCAAATTTTCTCTGCATCTGTACTCATCTATACATAGCTACCTATTCTCCTAATCGGTCCCTGTAAGCAGCGTACTTACGATTATGTGTTCGCATGACTTCCAGTAAACTACCAAAGAGGAGCCATAATACAAATTACTAGGAAAATGTTCTATTAAGTAAGCAACACAAGCCTCGATTAAGATCAAACCAACAGCAATGACCTCTAAATTCACACAATAAATTTGCTAAACTTGCAAACTGCAGCAGACCAGCACAGCTGCCCGTCTGAAAAGCATCACTTTCCCCAGTTTTCTGTTTGTTTGTTTGTTTGTTTGTTTGCTAAACCTCTCTCAGGAAGTCCAACTTCCAGGTCCTCTGCATTTTAAAAGAAAAAAATGGACAACCTGAAAGTGAAAGGGGACATTTCTGCACTTGTGCTTGGCTTAGTTTCGCAAGGACACTTAAAATTCAGCCAAGTGCTAGATTCCCTTTTTAAGCTCCAGTCATGGGACTTCCTCTTGTTTCAGCTGAAACCAAGCCAACCTGTGTGCAGAGGCTTAGCAAAGAAGGAAGTGCAGCCAAGGGAGAGCCTGGGGCGTTGCAAAAGAACGGTGCATTTTCTCACGGTAACTTTCTATGCCCAACAAAATTCAAGAGCTGTACCTGTCCACTAACACCAAGTCGTCTCTCAAGAGGGCACACTTAGCCTTTGGCCAAAAGACGTGGACCAAGCAGCCAGCCTCTAAGTCTTTATCCATATGAAGGGCATGTGCAAGCTGATTAACAGTCTGTAAAAGAAATCAACAGGTTAGGAAGAGACCGGTGCCTCTTAAGCTGGCATGGTAATTGAAGGAGCAGCATTCCTAAATAAGCTGTTGGGAGGTTACACCAGTCCTGAAAGACCTACATTGGCTCCTAGTACGTTTCCGAGCACAATTCAAAGTGTTGGTGTTGACCTTTAAAGCCCTAAATGGCCTCAGCCCGGTATACCTGAAGGAGCGTCTCGACCCCCATCATTCAGCCTAGACACCGAGGTCCAGCTCCAAGGGCCTTCTCGTGGTTCCCTCGCTGTGAGAAGTGAAGTAACAGGGAACCAGGCAGAGGGCCTTCTCAGTAGTGGCGCCCACCCTCCCATCAGATGTCAAGGAAATCTGACTTTTAGAAAACATCTAAAGGCAGCCTTGTATCGGGAATTTTAAAATGTCTGATTTTTGCATTTTTTAATGGGCTGTAAGCTGCCCAGAGTGGCTGGGGAAACCCAGCCAGATGGGCGGGATATAAATATTATTACAGTGGTGCCTCGCAAGACGAAATTAATCCATTCCGTGAGGCTCTTCGTATAGCGGTTTTTTCGTCTTGCGAGGCGTTCGTCTTGCGGGGTACCACTGTATTAGGTCTTTTCACATATAAGTGAAGAACTCTTTCATATAATAGAGGTTTGGTCTCTCCTCAGTTACGTTTCTCTGTGTGTATTCAGTGATTCACCAACGCATAACCCCTTACTTTGAAAATTCAAATTGTCCTCATTTGCTCCATATGTTCTTACCTTCCTTCCAAAGCAGGCATGGGAGATGAATGGCCCTCCAGATGTTGCTGAACCACAACTCCCATCAGCCCCAGCAAGCGTGACCAATAGCTAGGGGATGATGCCAGTTGTAGTTCAGCAGCATCTGGAGGGACACACCTTTCCCACGCTGGTCCTAAGGCACTTCCCCCAAAATCCAGAAACACATACTGGATAACAGGCAAGTGAGGTGTCCACCATGTAGCCTCTGTTAGAATTCCTGCTCCATGATTGCAGTCATGGGATTGTTGTCTTCCACATGACGGTGTAGGTTTTGACTCCACAGAGTGGGAAGTGACGGAGACAGGATGTTTGTGTTACTGTGTTCCATGAAGTGGGACTATTGTCGTTTGTTCTTTTTCTCTTTGCTGCCTGATGCTAGAGAGAGAGGGAGCCATGTTGTAGGGCTCTGTGTGTGTTTATATGTAAATAAAGTAGGTTAGGCAAAATGCTGAGTTGCTGAGGTCTGTTCCACAAGCTGCGAAGAATCTGCGGATCCCTAAGTGTGTCAATGTCTGTTGGCATTGGTTGCTGTGATGTTTGGGCTGAAGAAAGCTTTTGAAGCTCCCAAACGATCGACCAGGAGGGAGAGAACATGTCTCTGCCAGGGTCCTACTTGAGAGTAGGACGAGCTCCTGACAGCCTCCAGTAGTCCAGCTGGACCCCTCTTCCTCCCCTGACTGCCACTCACAAGGCTCCTCAAGAACCATCTTGCTCCGAGGAAAGAAGTCTTATTTTTAAGAAGATTCTCGCCCCCACTGTAACTTGCATTTGCTGTTTTATTATACATATTTAATTGATGCTTATGACTTTAGTATTCTAATGCAAACAGCTATGTGAAGTTTGCATGAAAAGCAGGACACAAATATCTTGAAATAAATGAAAGCGAAAGAAATTAACAAGTATGTAAGGACATTTGTGTTTGTCTTCTGTAACAGAAATTGGACTTTCCAAATCTCTGCGTTAACTCCTGTCCTCCCAAATACGTCATTTTTAGCGTCTTCTCCATCAGCCTTTGCCAAAATGGTGCCCTCCAGATGTTTTGGACTACAACTCCCATCAGGAGCAGCCGGCACATGCAGCTGATGGGCGTTGTAGTCCGAGGACACAAGTCTGACTGTTTTAGATATTTTTTTTTTAAAGATCTTTGCCCTTATTGTTCTGTGCAGTGGAGAATAAATTCTGAAAAAACTGGCATAGGACAACCACTTCTTAAAACTTGGAACACATTCTTCTGAGTGGCAGAGGGAAACATAAAGGATGACAGGTAAGAAACAAGTGTACATGTGTAGTCCTTTTAATAAGGTTTCTGGACACCGGTTTATAAGCCACAAGAATCTGTACCTTCACACTTTTCTTTTCATCCGAGCCCTCAGTCATGAGGTAAGCCTTATCGCCATCTGTTCCTTCCACGCTGAGGAAACAGTTGGTTGTGTGCCCGATGCCACTGGGGAGCACTCTGTCCCACAGCATGGCATTGATGACAGAACTCTTTCCGCTGCTGGTTCTGCAAAGGAGGGCAAGCACAGTGTTAAACTGACAGGTTTAAAACCGAGTGAGAACACTCTATGCTAAATTAAAAATCTAGCCCAAAAAATCAAAACATCACTTTTTTTTAATTTTTAAAGCTTAATTATGACATGCAAAGGTTAAGACAACTGAGTACGTTGGCACGATTCATAGCCCACCCCCATAAGTTTTGCGTTATTCCACATAATTCATTCAGGGAGGGGCGTTGAACAAGGCAGAGAAATGAAGCCATAAAACTTTGGACATTTATTCGACTCTTCAGAGATCTAGCCAAGCATCATCTACAGGCTTTAATGTATCGTTTTGCAAACATTGCAGACAGAAAGATGATTTTATGCTTAAAAGGAAAACAGAGCCTCTCTGGAAGCTGAATTATATACCTACTAGCACACTGTGTTTTCTTCTATATTCTGGTGGAATCATTAGACAAAGGGTCTTTCTTTGGGTCCACTGTTCAAATATCCTTCTCGTTCTCCAGCTCTGGGAAACTTCCCAAGGCTGCTTTACTTTGCTTTTGTTCTCCCAATTGTTCAAGACACAACTTACGGGAAGTCAGATTCTGAATCTCAATTCTGATTCAAAGCAAGAGCAGCTCTTGGGGAGAGGGGACAAATAGTGTTAGCAGCCTGATTGCCTCCCCACTGAAACTTTCCCAAACAATGAGAAAGGGGAGAGGAGGAGAAGACCTAAAAACAAAGACCACCCATAAACAGCATTAAAATAAAGGTGAACTGTGAACCAGGAGGTCTGCACCTAAACTGTCATCTCCGCTGAGCTCAGTAGTTGCGAAACTCACAATCTCTCAGCCTTACTCAACCTATCTGCAATATGGGTATGAATGATTCTGAACGGCCTTGCAAGGTTGCTTTAGGGACTGATGAGACAGTGGAACGCTTCAGTGCTTCTTGCACCACTCATTTCCATGAGACTTGGTCAGAAGAGGCTCCTGGCAAATTGCAACCGAAATTTTACACACTGATCCCAAATAAGAGCCATTTAACGCTTACCTGCCAAAAAAAGCTACTTTCATGTGTCTTCGTGCGAGTACCCCACCAATGACTTCCAGCTTCTTCTTGTACTCCTCTATTTTTGCCAGTTCATCCTTGGTGGCTATATCTTCAAGTTGCGGGTTTTTGTAAGTTTCTGCCATTAAATGGGACAATGTCACAATGACACAACTGGCTACTATGCACAGCAGTGCTTCCTTAATCCAATGGGACAAATTAGTGCAATGAGGGATCAAGACCCAGGACTTGATCCCTTGTGCCGACTCTAGCATTGCCTTATCTCCCTAGACTCATTGCCAGCAACCTGGTGACCTGGTCCAAATATTTCAGAGATTAGCAGATTAGTCTTGACCCATTAAATCACAGACCTACATGTGGTCATATGTAACTCTACAATTCTATGATTCTAAGTACTTCCAACTCCATATCCAACATCTGCTACTGCTTATTTTCTTTCTCCTTAACCCCACTTCCCAGCACAGTATAGAAATGGCAGGGCCACTTTTCTTCTTCATTCTACCTCATCTCAATACCCCCAGGAACATTATTTTCCTGCACCCATGAACGAAGGAAGGCATTTCTACTCTAATCATTTCTAACTAGATGGCCAAAAATCAAGGCATGTCAAAAAGTTCCTTCTTGATTACTGGATTTGATTCTAGATTTCTGTTCTCCAAATAGGAAAACATTTAAGGATTTCTGTTTCCTTTTCGTATCTTTACCAAAGTTACATGACCCAACACTCTTCCCCTATTAAATAAGCAGCATAGGTCTTTCTCCTGCACAGTGGCGTAGCGTGGGGGGTGCAGGGGGGGCCGGCCACACCAGGTGCAACAGCTGGGGGGGGCGCGCTTGCCACCTCCGGAGTCGCTGAAGAGCCTCGGGTGCAGGCTGTAGCAGAGCCCCATGTTTCGCGGAACCGACGAGCTGTGCAAGCGTCCGGGCTGAAGGCGTCCGGCAGGCAGCGGCTCTCAGCGCTCGCCGCGATCCCCGTGCGTCAGGGCAGTGGAGGGCGCGCCAGGCAGCCCCGCCGCTGCAGCTGCTGGGCCATGTTGCATTTTCCTCGCCTCTCTGCCCTCCGGGCAAGCGGCGTCGCTTGGGCAGCAGCGCCAGCGGCAACTCGCCTCAGATCACCTGACACGGACCCGCCGCCGCTGTGCCTACCTTACCGTAAATACCCCAGCCCAGGCAGCAGCAAGAAGAAGCTGGCAGCGGCGGCAGGTTAGGGGCGCAAATTACTTGCCTTGCCCCGGGTTAGGGGGCGCAAATTACTTGCCTTGCCCCGGGTGTTGACAACCCACGCTACGCCACTGCTCCTGCATGCCCTTGGAAGGCTCCAAATAATCAGGCAGTTTACACCAACATTTGAAAGTGCACTGAGCATAGGTAGCACTCAGGGAAGTTTTCATTTACCAGATGCTGTTCATGGATCTTAGAATTTGAATGGGTTGCCAAAGAAATCCTTGGTACTCAACCGCATGCCCCCTAGGCAGCTCAAGCTCTTCTTTGGTGTCAAAGTAGCTAACTAACAGTTGTCAGAAGGGCTGCAAACTGCTGCTTGCCCAGGCCCATCAGAGTAGCTGAGCCAATTGAATCAAGCGAGGCAAAGCAGGTAGGGAGGTCATGAGCCCTATGGGACCAAACCAAAAAAAAGGTAAAGTGGGTGGCGCTGTGGGTTAAACCACAGAGCCTAGGACTTGCCGATCAGAAGGTCAGCAGTTCGAATCACCGTCACGGGGTGAGCTCCCGTTGCTCGGTCCCCGCTCCTGCCCACCTAGCAGTTTGAAAGCACGCCAGTGCAAGTAGATAAATAGGTATCGCTCCAGCGGGAAGGTAAATGTCGTTTCTGTGTGCTGCTCTGGTTCGCCAGAAGCAGCTTAGCCATGCTGGCCACATGACCTGGAAGCTGTACGCCGGCTCCCTCAGCCAATAAAGTGAGATGAGCGCCGCAACCCCAGAGTCGGCCACAACTGGACCTAATGGTCAGGGGTCCCTTTACCTTTACCTTTATATAAGAAGAAGAAGAGTTTGGATTTGATATCCCGCCTTTCACTCCCCTTCAGGAGTCTCAAAGCGGCTAATAATCTCCTTTCCCTTCCTCCCCCACAACAAACACTCTGTGAGGTGAGTGGGGCTGAGAGACTTCACAGAAGTGTGACTGGCCCAAGGTCACCCAGCAGCTGCATGTGGAGGAGCGGAGACGCGAACCCGGTTCCCCAGATTACGTGACTACCGCTCTTAACCACTACACCACACTGGCCCACAAGCAAGACCCACGTGCAGCAATGCCCTCTCCACTGGTGATTTCCAGCAACTGGTATTCAGAAGCACGCTGCCTCTACCAGTGGAGGTAGAACATAGCCAAAGTGTCTAGTAGCCACTGAAAGCCTTATCCTCAGTGAACCTGTCTAATCCTCTTTTAAAGCCACCCAGGTTGATAGTCATCATTGCACCTTGTGGGACCAAATTCCATAGTTAAGTAGCAGAACAAACCGCTAAGCCCTTTTCTAGTTTTACAATGTGTGTTGAGCCCCTAATCATCATTTTTGCCAACTTCTTCACTCCCAGGTTTACCATGCTAACAGTAACTCGATTGTATTTCAAGCCAGGCAGAATCAAAATAGACGACGGACTCTCTAACCAAACCTGCCATCAACAGATTATGGTGAAGCATTCTTAGATACTACCTACACATGCTGTGTGAGAGAAGGAATGGTTCTCAGTGTTTTCCTGCTCCTGCAAAAACATATATTCCCTGCCCCTCTCCAACTAAAAACTAACCTTCAACAAAATGCGTTCCTTCCGTAACATAATCCAGGAGCTCTTCAAAAATGGCAGTAATCGTCTTCTTAGCTAGCACAAAGTGTTTCAGGGGGGAGGGATTAGTGTCTCCCATTATGCAACTGAAAGAGTAAATTGTACAGAAGTTAAGAGAAAGTGAAATTTAACTCCCAATCCAAGCAAGTCCAAATACATTCAGCAACCAAGGCAATATCATCAATGGTGTCATTTGCAAGGAGAGTTTTATTCCCCTCTCCATCTCTCCACCACAAATGGAAATGAATGTTCCTGGGCATAGGCCCCTCCACAGAGAGAAGGGATTCCAGATGTTCCCACAATGCTTTGCATTCCACACAAGAGCATCCAAGGTACCTTCTCTTGGCAGTCAATGGAGGCGCTGACAGCTGGAGATATGACAGCTGAGAAAGATACTCCTCTGCTGCCTTTCCCAGTGGTATTGTACTGTGGGAAATGAATTTCCATATGCTTGTTCAAAAATACTGCAAGAATTTCAAAGTACTAGGTAAGGATCCAATAGTAGGGATATTTACTGTAGGTATCTGCAAATTATTTCTACTACTAGCACTACAGTGGTACCTCAGGTTACAGATGCTTCAGGTTACAGACTCTGGTAACCCAGAAATAGTACCTCAGGTTAAGAACTTTGCTTCAGGATGAGAACAGAAATCGTGTTCCGGCGGCACGGCAGGTCCCATTAGCTAAAGTGGTGCTTCAGGATAAGAACAGTTTCAGGTTAAGAACGGACCTCCAGAACGAATTAAGTACTTAACCCGAGGTACCACCGTACTACTAAGTGTACCTTTACAGAAGGCTGGATTTCCAACACCAAGCACATTTCTGAGCCTAATTCAGTGTGATGAGTTTGGTCTACAAAGCTTTGTATGGCTTTACGGACCAATATTTTTGAGGTTTTGTATCTCTTCCAATATGAAACTGCTCAAACTCTTCAATCTTCATCTTAGCCCCTCCTTCAGGTACTCCCTCTGAGGAAGGTTTAAAGTGTCTCAACAGGGAATAGGGCCTTTTCAGTTGTGGCTCCCTACTTGTGGAATGCTATCCCCAGTGAGGTCTGGATGGTGACATCTTTAACATCCTTTTGGCGACAGGGAAAAACTTATTTCTTTCCCCAGAGACATGATGGATTAAGATGTTTTTGCTGTTTGTGGGTTATAGGTTTTTGCTGTTTAATTAAGTCTATTTTGTACAAATTTTATTGTAAGGCATTGTTTTATTGTAAGGCATTTGGTACTTTATACACTTTATAATTTTATACTTTATACGCTTAAAATTTTGTAAGGGGCAACTAATAAATTAAATATTAATATTTTATTGTTATTCACAGGACTTATTAGTCTCTTTTTCACAATGTGTAAACTCAAAGTGACTTACAATATAATGTAATAAATAACCATCATTATCAAGCTTTGCTTCCTTGTTTGTTGCAGAGAAACCCAATCATCAAAAGATCATGATATCCACAATTAACATGTGTATATTTAAGCCTTTTGAACTTCTGCGCCTTTTGTATCCATGTTCAAAAAGTGTAATTCAATTCTGCCATACAATATGTCAATCATACTCCAGGATGAAGTGATTTTATGACTAGCTGTTATAATCCTAGAGACAGAAAAAACCATTTCCCATACAATTCACCATTGCTAAAATAAAGAAGATAAGAAATAATATGTATTATTATGAAATTAGACTGTTAAATTTAATCAAATGATGGAGACAAAACAGCAAATTAGATTAGTAAAGCAGGAATCCTGTTTTCACAGTGGCCAATCAGATGTTGCATTAAATTTTATGCATTCCATTTATCCCCCTGTCCAAATGTTAATTTCTCCGGATTAGAAAAATCAGTACTATTTTCCTTCAGTGCAGATCCTTATAGGCAATATTCATAAAACAAATGATCTCTTGAAAGTCTTATAAAGTGCCTGCACCCTTCAAGTGCTTTGTAGTGAAGGATCACATTTTTCTCTGTGACCTGCAAGTTAGTGTGTCAAACTCAAGTGAAATGGACTAGTAGCCAGATTGTGACTAGCTTCTCCAGAGAGGGAGGAAACCATAACAGTCCCACCCCAACTGTGCCATACTGACCTAGAAAAACACTGGGTGTGTATCTCTGAGCTGCTGGAACTGTCAGCTCCATGCAATATATGGAGCATGCACTTTGCCAGAAATGCAGTGTGATGAAAGACTTTCTATTCTGCATAATGAATATACCTTAAATAGCAGAGAGTTCCGTGGAATCTTCAACAATACGTTTATTGGAAACACAAGCGTTTATGGGCCAGGGAGCATACCCTCCGATGCAATACTGGTGACAGATCTAGAGGATATTTTTCACTTTTTGAAAACCTTTTTTTATTTGGGTCTACTCTGAGTAAAGCTTAGTTGAATACCACCCTAGTTCCGCAGTGAAGGGTTGCATGTTTGATCCCCGTATGGGACAGCTGCCTTGGGATCTCTTCCAACTCTACGATTCTATGAAGCCCAGCCTTAACTGGGAAGTGTGCATTTGTCCGAAGCGTGGCCAGAAACCCTCTCCCCCACAATGCAAGATACACCACATTCCTGTTCAGAGTGTGACTTAAAATGAGATCCAGACAAACTATAAAAGATCCAACCAGAGGAGACACGAAATACTCCCACCTGGGAATAAACTGACAAAAAAAAAAATTCCTTCCAGTAGCACCTTAAAGACCAACTAAGTTAGTTCTTGGTATGAGCTTTTGTGTGTATCTGAAGAAGTGTGCATGCACACGAAAGCTCATACCAAGAACTAACTTAGTTGGTCTTTAAGGTGCTACTGGAAGGAATTTTTTTTGTTTTGACTATGGCAGACCAACACGGCTACCTATCTGTGACAAAAAGAAAGATAACTCAAACTCAAAGAGGGAGTTAGCCAATCCCAAATTGCCTTGTGTAATACAGAAACGTGCTGGGTTATACAATTTAAAAGTGAAATGAAATCACCACTAAGCCCGAGTTTGGAAGTGCAAATTTCCCTATTAATTCTAAGTTGGCGGCTTGTCGAAACTTCTTTGCTGATTTCAGTCTGAAGGTCTTAATAGGTGCTTTTGCTGAAACAAGCTCCCTGAAAGATTCAGAAGAGTTGGTGGGGCCCAACCTGATCCTGTCTGAGCTGCATTCTTCCAAGCCAGGATTCCAGGCTGGCAGGAACAAACAACAACAACAACAATGTTCGCAACTGACCTTTCCTAAAAGAAGATTCCCAAGGAGAGATTAGGAAAAAAAGGAAGAGGAAAGAGAGGGGCTTGGCAGCTGCGTCCAACGTACTTTGGGTTTGCTCCAAGTCGACTATAGCACAAGCCCCTTTTAATTTGTCTGTTGCACCCAATTCTGTTGGGGTTTTTTTTGGGGGGGGGGGTTCGATAGGGCACCCCAGGAGCAAGTGTCTTGACTGGGGGCGAGCGACCTGCCTGTCCCACAGCTAGAAGATTTACAACAGCTACTTTAAAAAAAAACTCGATGCAGTAAATAAATGTGAAGAAACGTGTCAGAGGAGGTCAGCCATGAGGTAGCCCAATGCCTGGGACCAAGTTCAGTTTGGCATTACATAAGCCAGCCTGAAGCAAAACCTCACAGAACAAGCCCCGCAACTCAAATGGAGGACGAAAGGTCAAATTCCCCCCCAAAAAGCCCAAAGGTCACTTGTCCCCCCCCCCCGTGCTCCTTTTACCTGGCAACGGGAGCAAGGCTCGCCCCCCTCCCGCGCTCAGCCTCGCCGGCGTCTTCCGCCCCTCGTTCTCGCCCAACCAAGAGGAGGCAGGTATCACTTCCGCCGCCTCTCGGGCGCCTTCCTCCCACCATCCACGCGCTCCGCCATCGCTGGTCAGGGCAACGGGGCCCGCCGGCGTCAGAGACTCCCTCTGCGCGTGCGCAGCGGTTAACTCCGCCTTTACCCCCTCCCACCACCACCAGGCCGTCTCTTCCCTGCGGACGTTGGAAAGCCTTTCGGTTCAGCCCGGGCTCGTTGCATAGAGATAGGAAAGAGCGGGAGTGGTCGAGGGAGCAGAGGTGCAAGTCGACCTCCAGGGGCAGGCTTCGTTGTTTGTTTTATTCATATGTTGAGCTTCTTGGCTGAGTGTGGGGATTTGAACCCTGGTTTCCCAGGTTCTAGTCCAGCAATCTAACCCCTGTACCACACGGGTTTAGTAAGGCATCTTAAAAAGCAGAGACATCACCTTGCCAACAAAGGTCCGTATAGTTAAAGCTATGGTTTTTCCAGTAGTGATGTATGGAAGTGAAAGCTGGACCATAAAGAAGGCTGATCGCTGAAGAATTGATGCTTTTGTATTATGGTGCTGGAGGAGACTCTTGAGAGTCCCAAGGACTGCAAGAAGATCAAACCTATCCATTCTGAAGGAAATCAGCCCTGAGTGCTCACTGGAAGGACAGATCCTGAAGCTGAGACTCCAATATTTTGGCCACCTCAGGAGAAGAGAAGACTCCCTGGGAAAGACCCTGATATTGGGAATGATTGAGGGCACGAGGAGAAGGGGACAACAGAGGACGAGATGGTTGGACAGTGTTCTCAAAGCTACCAGCGTGAGTTTGACCAAACTGTGGGAGGCAGTGGAAGACAGGAGTGCCTGGCATACTCTGGTCCATGGGGTCACGAAGAGTCGGACACAACTAAACAACAGAGATTCCCCTCCAAAACACACTCATGCAATCATAGAATTGTAGAGTTGGAAGGGACCATGAGGGTCATCTGGTCCAACCCCCTGCATTGCAGGAATCTTTTGCCCAATGTGGGGGTTGAGCCCATTACCCTGAGATTAATAGGGTATAGACTTGTGCCTGTTTGCTCAGCAGTAAAACAACAAGAGTCTTTGGGAGCCTTAATGACTTAGTAAATTTATAATGCCACATGCTGGTGGGACTTATAGTCCGAAAATTTGGAGGGCACCACACTGGCGACAACTGTCCTAAGGCTGCAGTCCTCTGTGCACACTTAACCTGAGAGTAAGTCCCTTGAACTCAACAGGACTTCCTTCTGAGCAGACAAAATGGCACAGTTAGCCACTACTCTACACTAGATTAGGTGCTTAACAGTGCAATGCCAGAAGTTAAGTCCTTCGGAGTTTGATGGGACTTACTCCCAGGTTAATGGTGTATAGGGCTGCAGCCTAGCAATCTGCGTTCTTCAAGGACCTCTCTATTGCTTAGCCTTTAAAAAGATGTTGCAGCAAAGACCCGATAAATGTGAAATGCGAACTATTTGGAGCATTTGTACCCTGCTCTTCAGCTCCCTGAGTGGTTCACATACGATCAAAAGAAGACAGTCCCTGCCTGCAGGGTTATGATATAAGAAAAACATGGCACGTGAAGGGAAAAGGATACAGAGGAAAGAATCAAACCCAGGCACTAAGTTGCTCTTATAATGACCAGCTGGTTCAATTCCTGGGGCACAAAGTGCCTGATCAAGCTGATCTTTCAGCTAATGCGAGCGAGCTGTGTTTTCCATCTTCCCCACTGAAGCAGTCTGATGGAATGGCTGTTCCCAGGTCAGGAAAGGAAGAAGAGGGCTGATAGGCATTATAACCTAAACACTACTGTAAACACTGACTCCCAAGTAAGTCCCATTGTGCTCAATGGAATTTCCTTCTGCATAGGCATGCATAGCTTTGCACTGCTAAAATAGCAAGCAGCTGAGCAGAGCAGAGCAGAATATTTTCTGCCCAGTGGCAAACTGTGCCACGTGGAAGCTTGCTAGACTACCAGAGCTGTTGGTACAATAGCGTACTGGATATAATTTTATAGCTTATAGCTTGGATATATAAAACATTTATAGGTCACATAATAAACCTGAATAATCTAAGAAGATAGAAATTAACAGCAACTCCCATGGTGATACATGCTGTTAGAAACTGAAATATGAAAGCTAGAAGCTAAATGGACCTTAAACCTAGGTTATGGATGCAACAATGGAATGTCATGGAAGAATACAAAGCTGGAAATGAATGAACTGCAGCTAAAATATGTTCGTTTTTCACATGGTCTAGTCCTTCTCCTGCCCACGCCCTAATATTCTCAAGAGGATCTCTTCTCCAGTCTTCAGAGAGTACCTGGAAGTGGGGAGGCAGAAAAAGGTTGTCCTTTCCTTCCACTCTGCAGTTTTAATCCGAAATATTAGGTGCAGTACTGCACCCAGAGAACAGAAACTGCTTGCGCCAATGAAATTCCCTGTCACAAAACGTGCCTAGAACAATGGGAGCTTCGAACAGTGGATACATGGTGCTTTCATCAGTCTTATCACGGTAGGTCCAGAATTCAAAGAGCTACATTGCACTTTAATGGTCCCAGAGCGCTTCCTCAAGCAGCAGGAAACACTTTCTCTGCTTCCAGAAAGCAAATCTATTGAGAATTTTTTTTTTCAATCCTCTTAACTACCCCCCATGTGCATATATATCTACTTTTCATATACACAGCACCTTTTTTGAAGCATGCATAATTTCACTTCCCCAAGATCAGTGTGGAAGACCCCTTACATCAGGGTTTCTCAAAGGGTATGGCAGGAGAGGATGGCAAGTGTGGTGGGAAGATTCAGGGACAATCAAATCATTAACACAATTAAATTGTTATTTTGTTGCTATCTACTTTTACACTTGCATTATTTGCTGGTTTCATTTGCTACTGTGATGGCTTTTAAGATGGTTGTTTTAGGTTGCATCCAACATTAGTTAAACTCAGTACACTCGTTGAAGGTCTTCACTAATGTCCATTCATTTTAATGGGTCTACTCAGAGCAGAATTCAGTTTTATAGTCCTTTTTACCATGTTATGTACCGTATTTTTCGCTCTATAAGACGCACCAGACCACAAGACACGCCTAGTTTTTGGAGAAGGAAAACAAGAAAAAAAATATTCTGAATCCCAGAAGCCAGAACAGCAGGAGGGATCGCTGCACAGTGAAAGCAGCAATCCCTCTTGCTGTTCTGGCTTCTGGGATAGCTGCGCAGCCTGCATTCGCTCCATAAGACGCACACACATTTCCCCTTACTTTTTAGGAGGGAAAAAGTGAGTCTTATAGAGCAAAAAATACGGTATTTATAGAGGCTTTCGGGCAGCCTGTAGTTGTATATTGGGTCATATTTAAATTAGTGCTAAGGAGATCGTTCCATCAGTGCAAATCTTTCTACCTGCCCGACAGAACAACTTCCCCTCCACTGCACTGTACTGGGGCTTACATAATATTTATTTGCAAGTGGCATGGAATGGGTTTTCCACAGAAAAATAAAGCACTGGAAAATCTGCTATCCATATCACTGGTGCGAGACACACTCAGCCATGTATGTATGACTCTCACTTGGGAATGATGGTAGCCGAACAAGGAGATGAAACATGAAAGTGGCAAATGGAGGACTTGCGTAGAAGCTGATTTTCCAACTTACTGACATCTACATAGTGTCCAGAACAAGAGCAAACTTTCAAGTCAGCTCTCAACTTCAGTACTTCTACATTTTCTCCTGATCTCAATGTGAGACCACTTTGGTTCAAACACAGATATTGCCACTTAATGCCTATACTGTTATGAGCAGAACCCCCTCTAGATATTGGTAGATATTCATGCTATCACCTTAAATCTTCCCCTTGCCAGATTTTAAGTGACAGTTTTTCAATCATATAAATAATATTCTCTGCTCACAAAGTGGAACTTTTCGTGGCGTCCTGTACGAATCTACACATCTCTACCTGCCGCTTGATGATAATAGCACGGAACACAAATGACATACACATATCTGAGTATTTATTTTCGTTCCCCCCCCCATAGGTACAAAACAACTCTATACTATGTTATCTTCATACACCAACTGCACATGCTATTATGCATTAACAGGTTCACTGACACACACAACTTCCCCCTCCCACCCCAACTCAACAGCTGTTTTCACTGATGTGCTTATTTTCTACCTGCAGAAATCCTGGTCAGGAAACCCAAAAATGCAGAGAAAAAGTCATTGATTGCACTGATTGAAAATTCACCGAACATTTTTTGAACAATCTGCATAGTGTGTGTAAAGAAAGCTGGTGGGTTGGGTCTGCAGCCAGCTCACCCTACAGGGCTGCAAGTTCAAAGCCCTGGTTTCCATTAGAGCCAGGATTTATTACTGAACACAAGTAGGGCTACATCACAAGTAGGCCTCTGCCTATAGTGATTCTTTCCTAGTGACATAGGAGTAGATTCATTTGAAGTTCATTCAAGGATAGCATATGCGGAAAACATGTTTAAATTCTAATATTCTGAGCTAGATTCTGACACAGGGACACACAACAACAACAACAACAACAACAACAACAACAATCAAGCAATTTCATGAATTTGAAGATGGCTTAAAAGGTCTTTTTCGTTTCCAAATCTCATCAAGCAATCAGTGCACTTGTGAGGCAATTCAGCCGAATGCCTGAAGTCCAAGTGAATTTTGAGGTCTCCAATCTGCCCTGTCGAATATTCACAATATTGACACAAATAAATCCCTTCCGACATGTGAGTGTTCAAATGTTTGCAATATTCCAGCATGCCTGAAAAGCCCTTCCCGCAGTCATCACAAACATGGGGGAATATTTTGGTGTGCTCAATTGCCACATGCCGGTTGACATTGGTATGAAGCCTGCTGCGGAAGCCACATACTTGGCACACAAAGAAGTTCTTGCATTTGTCAAAGCTGATTTTGTTGACTAGGCTGTACTGGCCTTGCTGCTGCCTGCTGTGGTAGCTGTCGCTCAGCTCAATCAGCCGGCCTGCATGCTCATTCACCACATGGCTGTGCAAGTCCTCGGGGTCGCTCGTCTCATGCTCACAAAACTGGCACAGGTACTGTTCATCACAGCTGTGCTCCTGGAAATGGAGATACAGCTCACTGCTGGAGGAGAACTGGACGTCGCATTGCTCACACCAGTAAAGGTGGTCGCTGAAGTGTGTGTCTGCTATATGCTGGCTCAAGTTCTCAAACATTACTGTTTTGTAGTCACAGTATTTGCAAATGTAGGGATCTTCCTCGTGGATTTTTAAGTGTTCAATAAGCACTTTTTTAGAGGAGAACGTTTCTTTACATACCCGGCAGATGTTGCCCTCAGGACATGCCTTGTGCTTCAGGACAAGATGCTGCTTCAAATCTGAAAAGTACTTGCTGTTAAATGCGCAGCGCTCACATTTGTATAAGCCACTGCTGTTGGCCCGTAAGAGAGGCCATTTTGGCTGAATGGTGACATTCAAGGGAGGGTTTTTCTCAAGCACTTTGCAGCTTTCAACTGGGATTTCCTCCGTTTCCTCTGCTTCAAGCTTCTCCGGGGAAATAGTTTGAGTTTCTATGTCATGAACTTCAACAGCCTGGACTTCAGTAGTAGAAATTTCTACAGTCTGAATATCCAGTGGTTTCTCCTCTTCAGTTAAGCTGTCATTGAAGATAGGAGACTCACATGTGTCTTTAAAAATCCCATTATTGGCAGGTTTATCTGCAAAAAGGGAATAAAAGATATGCAAGATGAAAATCAGATGCGCAGGTATTTTCTTTTGCCATTTTAATGTGCCTGACAAAAATGTATTAAAGTAAAATGGATAGAAATATTAGTTTTTAAAACCAATCCAAGTTCTAATGAGTTATGGACAAGGAGATCACATATGTGAATTAAAAAGCAAGATGCTAAACCTTACCTCGATTATCAGAAACCTTCAAGTCTAGCTGTTTCATAGAACACACACTGTAGCAGTGGTCTGAAAATATGCCGCTATTGTCTATGTATTTTGGGACGCCTGAGGAATCTAGACAGTTAGAAGGAAAGGCAAGTGTTAGCTTGACACACTTTTTTTTGCTGCTTTCTGATGCAATGTACAGAAACTACAACTGATATACTTTGCACTGATGGCCAATGCTGAAAATAGTATTTAGAACTTATATAGCAATGTTTATTTCCAAAGTATGACAGTATCAAGGACATTGTGTTCTTATGCTCAATTCCCTGCAGTAAATAAATTAACAAGGTTAACAAAGGAATCCAGAAATACTGTAAATGGATGGTATTTCAGTGGCAGTTATGGCTTTATGACTCCTCAATCCCATCACTTTGCCTTTTCTCAGAATAGCCTAGACAACAAATTATTATTTAGCATATTTCTCTTAGAAGCAACAATGCTAACAAAGTGTACAGAAATCCTATTGCTCCTTATTTGATACTATGGTGACAGCAGTGGTGCTACTTCAGACACCAATGAGCATTACTGTGTGTTGTACACAACACTGTAGTTCCTGGACAAACTTCTATTTCAGTCACACTGTAATCAAGAACCATAAAGGTTTGCAGCTTTTATACTGAACGTACAACATTGTAACTACATATATTATATGCATAAAGACATGCTTTGCATATTCAATAAACTGGTACATTTTAATTAAACAGGAATAGGGAAAATATATGTCCTAGTTGATGCTTAGTTTTGAAAAATAAGCTATTCTTTAACCACCCATTTCAAAATGTATCTTGTGACTATTTACCAGCTTTGTTCACAAAATAACTAATAGCTTTCTGTAAATGAAATAGGTAAACATATTAATCTACCTGAATAGCGTGAGGGGTGTAGAGTCTTCCTTTTCCTCTTCTTTGGATGTTCATTCATTTTGCTTCAGTCTAAATAAATTGAAATAAAAAAGAACAGGAAGAAAAACGATAAACTTGTTGAAGCTCCTTTACAGTGAGTTAGATGGGAAGATATATATGCACAACACAAGTCAATAATTTAACCACCCCTGCTGTGCATCAATGTGATCAGCAAGATAATATGTGCCAAGTCTTAAGGCTCTAAGTAACAAATCATTCCACAAACTAGAGATTGTGTGTCACTGGAAGACTTGTGACTCTTGTCAGTCACAACAGGATTTTTCAGGGTAAAAGGCCCATCTATTTAGATTAGCTTGTGCTGGTTGTAGGTGTTAGATTGCTGCAATTAATTTTTAAATGCAATTTATCTGCACTGTTGGGTATTCCTTGTTGCATGCCTTTATTATATGTAGGTGCCCAAATTGGGCATTAGTATAGTTTAGCTTAGCAATGAAAATAAAGGGTTTTATCCACTAGTTGCACAAGCAAGGTAACTTGAATAACCATCTTTCTTTTCTCTTCCTTCCTTGAAAAAACACTCTCCATAGGGTTGGGCCCCACTCCTGAACCACATGGGCTGTGTTGCACACAACTGCAGTGTGAGGGGGGAAATTGCCTGAAACCAGACTGAGAGATCTTGGGCCAGCAGCACATGTGCTATTTGAAAACACTGGTGAGGAAAGCAGTGTTCAATGTCTGGATAAAATATAAAGACTTATTGGAAAATAAGACCGCAAGGTGGTTATCACCAATGGAAGCTAAGGCCCGGAAAAGACTCAATATGGAGGCCAAATGGCCGAAATATTGGGAAATAATAGAAAAAGATGGAGATAATTGGAGGTTGCAGAGTTTGGAGAAATTAAAAGATAAAGTGCGAGATTGGTTACATTATGCTCAGATCAAAGAAGTTTTTAAGTTGGATAAAAAGATAGGATTCCAGGTGGAAAAATTAAAGTTAGAAACGGAATTGTTAGAACCTAAGACTAAGGTACTTTCAAGAATGTATAATTTGCTGCTAAAATGGAACACACAAGATGAAACGGTCAAATCGGCTATGATAAAATGGGCACAGGACATAGGGTATAATATTATGTTTGCTGACTGGGAAAGGTTATGGACCACCGGTTTGAAATTCACGGCATGTAATGCCTTGAAAGAAAATATTATGAAAATGATATATAGGTGGTACATGACCCCAGTCAAGCTTGCAAAAATATACTATTTGTCTGATAATAAATGTTGGAAATGTAAAGAAACTGAAGGAACGTTCTTTCACCTCTGGTGGACCTGCCCTAGAGTTAAGGCTTTCTGGGAAATGATATATAATGAGTTGAAAAAGGTATTTAAGTATACCTTCTCTAAGAAACCAGAGGCCTTTCTTTTGGGCATCGTCGGCCAGAGGGTGTTAAAGAAGATTTGCCCACACTGGAAGAATGGCAGATGCAACTGATAGACTATATGGAGCTAGCAGAAATGACTGGCAGAATCTGAGACCTGGGAGAAGAGGCTGTGGAGGAGGACTGGAAGAAATTTAAGGACTATTTACAAAAATATTGTAAATTGTATGAATGTTAAGAAAGATGTAAGATTATCAACAATATGGCACCAATAAGTTAGTTAAAAGGAATATGAAGATAAATAAATATATATGAAAAGATAAATTTTGGATAAATATTATGTTAAAATTAAGCTTTTAAGGTCTGGGTTAAATTATCTAAAATTAGGGATACAATATCAGAAAATTGTAATATAAGAATTGAAACAAGGTGATAAATTGCTGGGTAAAGCTCGAAAATTTGGAACGCAGGAACGAGAGATGTGAGGAAGTCCAAAGAAGTGAAGAAAATGTGGATATTGGAAAAATTATATGTTATTTTGTTTATTTTTTTCTATTGTACTAAGAAAATCTTTAATAAATATTTTTTTAAAAATGAAAACACTGGTGAGGATACTATCTATGGATCAAAGTCAGAAGAACAACAGGGGAACATAGATATGAATCCACTGTGGCTGCTTTGCTGTTGAAGGAATTCCTTTCTCAGGAACCAACACATTTTGTCTAGCTTTGTAGCTAGTCAAAATGTATGTTTGTCATTGATGCTGCCCTCCCCTGAAGGGAAAGAAATGAAACTTTCATTGCAACGTCAATCAATTTAAATCTCACCTTTGGAATCGAAAGTGATATGAGTGAACAGAAAAAGATGAGGCAGTTCTCTCACCATTTCAGCCTTTGATAAACTGCTGAATGACATTTTACAACCAAGGGTCTATTCTTGTGTTATTTTCAAATTGGACTTAATTACCGTATTTTTCGCTCTATAACACGCAGATTTTTTCTCCTAAAAAGGAAGGGGAAATGTCTGTGCGTGTTATTGAGCGAATGTGTGGTCCTTGGAGCCAAGTGGTGCGAGGGGAGGCAAAAAAAAGCAGGCAAAAATCAAATCGCGCGTCTCCTAGAAGGGAAACTTGAAAAGAGGAAGCGGCTGCTTTCCGGCATTCTGCCTCAGGGTCTTACTGCCTACCCACCTCTGTTTCCTTGCTGTGTTTGCTCAAACGGAACAAAGAGCAGGGAAAGCCCCTCCCCTCCAGGCAGAGGGAAAGCAGAGTGTGTCTCTGTGCTCCGTGCAGGAGGGAGAGAGAGAGAGCGAGAGAGAGCGCGCGAGCTGGCTGACTTGGGTGGGTAGGTGAGGGAAAACTTTTGCCTTCCTTTCCTCCCTCCTCCTGTTATACCCCTCTCCTGCATTCTTAGCCAGCTGCTTCTCTGCACACCCCTCTCCTGCTCCTTGTCCCTTCTGTGTTTTTCCTTCCCTCCCCACTTAAAATGTGGTTAAAAAGCATGGATCTACATGGATCCTCAGGATCTTTGCATTGGGTCAGCCCAAATTCACCATCAGAGCACAAAGCATGTCCATGGCTACAGCCTGCCCCCCAAAAATCACGCACCCACTGTTGCCTGGGGCTGCAATGGTGCAAAAACGTGGTTAAAAAGCATGGATCTACATGGATCCTCAGGATTTTTGCATTGGGTCACCCCAAATTCACCATCAGATCACATGTCTGTGGCCACAGCATGAAGCACAAAAATGATACATCCACTGTTTCATTCAGAATGTTTTTTCCCTTGTTTTCCTCCTCTAAAAACGATGTGCGTGTTATGGTCAGGTGCGTGTTATAGAGCGAAAAATACGGTAGATATTAGATATGTTCCTCCCTGGGTTTACATGATAAAATGTGAGGAAAAGAACTGGGTCTTCCAAATTACTAGACAAACTCTTCATTAGAAGCTGAAGAACTGTCAACTACAAAACGTCTTACAACAGAGGAAACATCTGAAGGAAGAAATAAATCAAGCATGAAAAGAAACCTAGTCAGATTAGAGTAACTATGCAAAGCACAAACTATTCTTATGATCTGTTTGTAAATTACCTTGAGACGCATGTGGGAGGAGACGAATGAATTAATTAACAACAATTTGAGGACTAGGATGTCCTTGCTTTGAAATATTAATCGGTCACATAGGCAGAGATTTAAAGAAGAGGTGCTCCCTTGTATAATACACACCAGGAGTGGATAACTTCTGGCCTTTCAGATACAGTTATACCTTGTGTTGCATCTGCTTCATGTTGCGTCTTTTCGCGTTATGTCCCGCGGCAACCCAGAAGTACTGGAACGGGTTACTTCCGGGTTTTGCTGCTCACGCCTGCGCAGAAGCGCTAAATTGTGGCATAAGCGCCAAATAATGCTGCGCGCCTGCGCAGACACAGCACTTTGAGTTGCAGGCATGTCACGTTACAGATGGGTCTCTAGAACGGATCCTGTCCGGAACACAAGGTACCATCGTATTGCACTCAAAATTCTCATCAGCCCCAACCAGCACAGTTGATTGTCCAGGATTATGGGAGTTGTAACAAAAATATGTAACAAAGGCACCTGGAGAGCCTCCCTGGGGAAAGCATTCCACACACGGGGGGCCACCACAGAAAAGGCCTGTTCTCATGGTGTCATCCTCTGTGGAGGAAGCACATGAAGAAGGGCCTCAGATTGTGACTGCAGGGTCTGGGGCAGAGGAGAAGTGGTCCTTGAATTATTATGGCCTAGAGCTGTTTAATGCTATAGAAATTATAAGTCAAAGTCAGCACTTTGATTTGGGCCTGAAAAATAACCAGAAGCCACTGATTATTAACCAGCAGCCACTTCTGCACCAGATGAAGTTTCTGAACTCTCTTCAGAGGCACCTCATGTATAATATGTTACAGTAATCTAGCCTAGAGGTTAAAAGGTAAAGGTAAAGGTACCCCTGCCCGTACGGGCCAGTCTTGACAGACTCTGGGGTTGTGCGCCCATCTCACTTAAGAGGCCAGGGGCCAGCGCTGTCCGAAGACACTTCCGGGTCACGTGGCCAGTGTGACAAAGCTGCATCTGGCGAGCCAGAGCCGCACACGGAAACGCCGTTTACCTTCCCGCTGGTAAGCGGTCCCTATTTATCTACTTGCACCCGGAAGTGCTTTCGAACTGCTAGGTTGGCAGGCGCTGGGACCGAGCAGCGGGAGCGCACCCCGCCGCAGAGATTCGAACCGCCGACCTTTCGATCAGCAAGTCCTAGGCGCTGAGGCTTTAACCCACAGCGCCACCTGTGTCCCTAGCCTAGAGGTTACCAGAGCATAAATGACAGAAGTCAGGCTATCCCAGACCAGATAGGAGCACAGCTGGGCCACAGAGGCTACCTGAGCCTCAAGCGACAGCAACGGATCCAGAAGCACCCCTAAGCTGTGGACTTGGTCTTTCAGAGGAAGCGAACCACATCAATAGCAAGCCATTTCCCATCCATCTGATCCAGAGAACACACTAACAGTGCCTCAGTCTTATCTGGATTGAGCTCCCGTTTATTGGCTCTCATCCAGTCCATTACGGAGGCAAGACATCAGTTCAGTACATTCACTGCCACACCTGCAGATATAAAGGAGAATCAGAGCTGTGTCTCAGCAGCTCCAAAACTCTAGATGATCTCACTTAGTGATTTCATGCAGATGTTAAAAGCATGGGGAATAAAATCAAACCCTGAGAAACCCCACAACGAAGGCATCATGGGGCAGAAGAGCACTCCTGCAGCATCACCCTCTGGGAACGACCATCCAAGTAGGACAGGAACCATTGCAAAGCGGTGCCACCCACGCCTAACCTGGACAACTGCTCCAGAAGGATACCATGGTCAATGGTATCAAAAGCCACTGAGAAGCAGGGGAGAACTAACAAGGACACACTTCCCCTGTCTGTCCTGACATAGGTCAGTTTTAAATCAGTTTCTTAGAAACTGAGTTTCTCTGAAGCTGATCGTCCTTACAGCAGACAAAAATGCATTTCACATTCCCAGTTCACAAATGAGAAATAAAACAGGGCACTTTGTGAATGGGTGTAAGTTCACTGGAGAACAAATTCAACAGCAGCTGAGCACAACACAGTTCACAAAAAGAGCCGAGAGTCAAATTAGGATATTCTCAAATATGGAAATATTTTCAACAGGGAATTTCTGTTCAATCAAAGAGATTATCTCTTATGTGACATGCAAGCTGGTATTGTATAGTAACTAGGAGATCAAGTGATTCACAAAGTGCCTGTTTTAAATATCACCCCTGCCAACATGTCACTAGGTGGTCTGAGGGAAGTCAGTAGTAGTAAGATTTTCAAATTACTAATCCTGCTCTTGACTTTACCATGCCTGAAGTCCTAAATAACCAAGTGTGCAATATTCAACATTTTAAAAAATTGAAAACAGAAAGCATATCTTGATGTGTCTAACTGCAGTAACTCTTAAACCAATGTAGTCAATAATATGTATTTTTTTGAAATGTGGCATTGCTCCACCCAAAGTATTGTTCCCTGAACTTCAGCTATAATCATATTCACATTGGTCATCAGCATAAGGCATTAATCAAGGGGAGAACTAGGACCAGACAAAATTAATTTGGGGATTAAGTTTGAAAATTCATGTTGCTGTAGAGATATACAGTATTTACACCTGCACTGGCTCCTCATCAATTGACAATGTTGACACAGTGCAGCACTGGATCTGCAAAAGGAGTGGGTGGGTGGTAGCATGTACATCTGGATTGCAATGCTCACTAGGGGCTGTCCCTGGAGAAAAACAACCTACATATATTCCTGGATCTTTCCCAATATACTCAATGTACTCTGAAACTGCTTATAAACACAGGCTTCCTGATCAAGTACTAGTTGACCCATATGGCCTCATGCACCATTCCAGCTCAAATGTCTGACCTTTGGCTGTCTGGAATAATTTCCGTGAGACAATACAGTTGCGAGAGTGTTGCCTCTGGCGAACCCAGAAATAACCAGTCAGCTGGAGGTTATTCACTTGAAAGTAAGGGATGCATTCTGGAGCACAGCATCTCTGTAAAAGCTCTCTGTCCTGTTGCCTAGAGAGACATGAAGGAGAGTGTTTTCAAAAGGGTCCTAGATCACCAAGTTCAGGGATCATGGCCTACTGCAAGAGTTAGGCCAAGACTCCTTTGTTCCACAATCTGAATTTCAGAAAATTCAGTTTTATCTTTAAAAGCACAAGTTTTTATCGCAGAGCAACAGTCGTTGAGAAGATAAATTCGAAACTATGTAAGCAGTATGTGAAAATGGGCAGATCTTTGTACTCTGGCTGGCTTTCCATTCCTTCCAGCTTGTACCTCTCCTACAACTACAATAGCACTCAATTAAAATACTGATTTAAGAATAATGTGTGCCAACCAAGTAGGTCTATGCAAGAGATTTTTCATCTACTTAATGGCTGACTGAACTTGGATTTCATGCCCCACTCCATGAACAGTAGGTTGTAAGGGCATGTTGATCAATGAAATACATACTCATAAATGCCACTACCGAATTATTTAAATTAGAGCAAGCCACCTTTTTAATATCTTGTGAACTTTTTTTTTAGAAACTTGTTGAAGATTTAATGGCAAGACGCACACATATCAGACAAGTAGTGAATCAGTCAAGTGAAAAATTATTTTGCTTTTCCTTATCTTTCTTTTGCATTTGTTGTTATGAATATTATGTTTAAATCCAAAAAGGAGTTTTGTTCATATAATTGTAGCGTTGGCAGGGACCCCAAGGATCATCTAGTTCAAACTATGGTTTAGCTCAGTGCAGCAGTGAAACAACTGGGGAGGAGTGGCTCTTCTCTCTGGGAGCTCATGCATTCATATTAAGCCATGGTTTGACTTAGTCTGATGTGTGAACCAGACCTAAAAATGACAGAGCACCAGTATTTAAAAAGAATGGGAATGAGATTGATAGTATGAGAAATATAAATAATTAAGAAAACAGAAAATAAGAACAGCACTTGCTCCTGAGGATTGCAATTTTAGTTCCTTTCCCAAAACAGATATATTTCCATATGCTATACAGTGGTACGTCGGGTTAAGAACTTAATTCGTTCTGGAGCTCTGTTCTTCGCTGTGCGATTTCTGTTCTCATCCTGAAGCAAAGTTCTTAACTCAAGGTACTATTTCTGGCTTAGCGGAGTCTGTAACCTGAAGCGTCTGTAACCTGAGGTACCACTGTATTTCAATGGAACTTGTAAATGTGACTGACAGTTTTTCCTCCCATTTGCCAAAAGCTCCCTCTCAGTGGAGGGGAGCAGTTTTGGAGGATATGTGACTATTGCCCTCCCTATCAATCAGCATTAGAAACTGAGATACGAAAACTAGGCGCTAAATGGCACCTTAAACCCAGGTTATGGGAGCAACAACAGAATGTCTAGGCACACTTTTTAATAACAAGAATACAAAACTGAAAATGAATGAACTTAAGCTAAAATATTTTGTTTGATTTCACATGGTCTAGACCTTCCCCTTCCCACCCTCCTAAAATTCTTCTTCTCCAGTCTTCAGAGAGTAGCTAGAAGTGGGGAGGCAGAAAAAGGTCATCCTTTCCTTTCACTCTGCAGTTTTATTCTGAAATCCTAAGCACAGTACAGTGCCCAGAGTTCAGAAACTGCTCGTGCTAATGAAATTGCATCGCAAAATGTGCTAAAACAATGGGAGTTTCGAACACTGCTATCGATACCTGCACATCTGGACAACACATTAAGCAGAAAGAGGTTGTTAGAATCCCAGGAAATGGAATGGAGCATTCCATCTCAAATACCAGAGGGGGACTACTATTTTTAAAAAATGTTTCTCAAAATAAAAGTCTCCTGTCAAGTAAAATTTAAATCAAGGATAAGTGTTTTAGCACAGTGAACTAAATATCTACTTACAGGTAGCATTTTTTAAGATATAACTTTTTTTAAAAAAAAGTGTCCATCAATCATGACTTGATATCTGAAAAGATACAGTTTTCTCCATGTCAGTACCACCTAATATGCTTTGAAGATATATATGCTGCACAAGAATCCTCTTGCAAGTGTTACAAGGAAGCAAAAGATTCTAGAATGGGTGCCCTTTCATTATTCCAAATAAACCTATCCCAAATCCCAGAAAACAGGTCTTCTCACATCGGATATTTCTACCAGAAATGGGTAGAGCCCAACTGAATGCTATAGAAACCCAGCCTCATTGAATCTCCACCCCTAAAAGCAGCAAACCCCGTCCCCGCTGCTTTCAAACCACGTTGTCCCTCCAGACGCCCCATCCTATGTTTGTGTTTTTTACATGGTCGCAAGCTGCACCCGCCTCCTCGCAACCCGCCGAATTGGACGCAGAAGCTCCACTGGGGCGGCTCTCTAAGTCGCTCCTGGGTGCATAAAGCGTGCAGGCATGAATTAGGATGCATTGCGCGGTGCTGCCATTTACCATTCATCAATTAACTGGGTTCCTATGTGGTTTCAAGGGACGCAGATGGCGCTGTGGGTTAAACCACAGAGCCTAGGACTTGCCAATCAGAAGGTCGGCAGTTTGAATCCCCGCGATGAGGTGAGCTCCCGTTGCTCGGTCCCTGCTCCTGCCAACCTAGCAATTCGAAAGCAAGTCAAAGTGCAAGTAGATAAATAGGTACCATTCCGGCGGGAAGGTAAACGGCGTTTCCGTGCGCTGCTCTGGTTCGTCAGAAGCGGCTTAGTCATGCTGGCCACATGACCTGGAAGCTGTACGCCGGCTCCCTTGGCCAGTAAAGCGAGATGAGCGCCGCTACCCAAGAGTCGGTCACAACTGGACCTAATGGTCAGGGGTCCTTTTACCCTTTACAGTGGTTAAGTACTTAATTTGTTCCGGAGGTCCGTTCTTAACCTGAAACTGTTCTTAACCTGAAGCACCACTTTAGCTAACGGGGCCTCCTGCTGCTGCTGTGCCGCCGGAGCCCGATTTCTGTTCTTATCCTGAAGCAAAGTTCTTAACCTGAAGCACTATTTCTGGGTTAGCATACCTGAAGCGTATGTAACCCGAGGTACCAATGTATGCCGGTTTTACATAAAGACACAGGTTGCTCCCTCCCTCTCTCTCCGCCCCCCCCCCAATAACTGGCTACCCACCTCAGAAGGCGAGAGGCGCGTTCGTAACGGGATGGATCCTCTGACAAGAGATAATAAACGGGTCTGACGTAATCAAGCCTGGGTCCATCCTACAGATGAAGATGATGATGAGGGTGTGTGTGGAGCTAGCGAGCCTCCTACAACCCCACAAAGCTGAAGAGAATTGAGGCGCCCGAGTTGCCTCAGAGTTTGCGGCGGGTGGCTTGGGGGGGGCGCCACGGATAATAATAATAATAAGAATAAATAGCGGTATTTCCTTCTTCCCTTCCAGTGGCAGGAAGACGTTTGGAAGAAAAAGGAGGCCGAACCTTCCTTCCCTCCCCACACCTACCTCACGCCTTCCCCGCCACAGGACTCACCTTGAGCAGCAGGCCGCAAGCGGCGCCTCACACACGCTACGCCGCCGCCGCCGCCGCCGCCGCAACGGAAGATGGGGAGGGGAGGGAGGGGCGGAGGAGAGGCGCTCGCGCGCCGTGTTGCCCCGCCCCCGACGCAGCTGGGCGCATGCGGACGTCGACGCCGCGCCTCCCCGATCCCTGAGGGCCTCGCGGTAAGACAGGCCGTTCTAACACGCCCAGGCAAGGGAGGTGTGTCCTAGGATGCCGGGAGTTAGTGGGGCTCCGCCTCTGTGTCCACGGCAACTCTTTGCAGGTGAAAATAGGCGCGCTAGCATCAAGAGGCGGGAGGGTTTTTGTTTCACTGTTCTTTTACAATCAGATTTTTTTTAAAAAAAAAAATCCTCACCCCAGCTGCGGTCCGAAGTGGTACAGTCCATTCTAGGCACCTGCCGGGACTCTCGCCGCCTCATTCTGATAAATGTGGGAAAGGCAGGGTGACGTCCCTTGCCCTCCTCTTCACACCTTTAGGCGAACTCGCCTATACGCTTTTATTTTCAGCAGCGGGGTTAACTGTGATCCTTAATCGCAGTCCTTTTAAGCCTTTAGCTGTTTTGTTCCTGTTTTGCCCACGTGCTGAAAATGAAAAGGTATGAGCGAGTTCTGTAGTTATATTGAAATACTTTATTGTCACTTGTACAACTTGTATACAGTGAGATTACACGAGCACCCCCAGCTCTCTATATAAACTATATATAAACTACCGGTATATAGTTTTAATTCTATCAATGTTTACTTATTTAAATGATTGCTTATTCTAAGGTTTTTTTTTAAATCTGATGAGAAGTGCAAATATGTTCCAATATTGCTGTTTTATCCAATCAGTGTATTTATATATTAAAAAAATAAGTGACTTACAACATGCCTGAGGGCCTGTATATTTGCATTTTCCTGTACTGTGTTGCACCAATGCGTTTTGAACATATTCCACTTTTCCATAAATCAGCTACTGTACTACATTACCGCCCTTCTCATACTCTGATGAGGTTTGTGAAATTTTATCATACAGGCAACAACCATCTTACGCTTGTCCAATATGTGTTCGACTGCACATGCGCACATCACAGCAACTTGGAAAAAGGGGCAGGTTGCAGCAGACTTATGCGTGCTCTGCAAACCCGTGGGGTGGTGGTGGTCAGGAATGTAAACCCCATGCAAAACAGTTGTTGCCTATATTTAAAATTCCAGCAGTGGGAGAGCCGAAAAGCAGAGCTCACTCCATCAGCTGTGCGGTGACAGACTTCCCTCAAGCCTTCTCTCCCCTCAACTGTTACCTGAGGGCAGCCGTTCCATCGGACTCAATGAGAGAGATAAGAAGCCGGCCTCATTTCACCAGCTTTGTTGGAGATCCAGCTCCATCATGCACTTCCTGTCTTAGAACTGTGTCAGCTGGTCAATACAGGAACAACAGTCTAGAAATTGGTGCCCAAGTTTAGATTTTCCTCTTTCCACTTTGGCCATGTTGGACTGTAAGTCACTCTGGGAGCCTTTTTTGGCAAATGCAACAAACAAACAAACAAACAAACAAACAAACAAACAAACTGCTATTTCTCAGGCTTTGATCACCTAGTCTTACATTGTTGGGGACCTTATATTTCTCCCCAATTATGACAGGTTATAATATGGGCAGCTGTCAATACATTAATAACCATTTCTCTATCCTCTATTAGGACTTCATATTTTACAGAGGCGGTTTTAGGGTAGCGCAACCAGTTTGGCTGCACTGGGTGCCGCACTGCAAGGGATACCACAACAGTGCTGTAGAATGGAGCGCAAGAGGCTGGCAATGCCAAATTATAGTGTCCCCCAGAGCTGAAATTTGAAAGCCCCAAGTCCCCCACTGTCTTTTACACAACCAACTAGAACAACCAATGGGAGTAAACACCCTGTGATTATTTTGATTTCTCCAATTATACTGGGTCATAATTTCTTTCTTTTCAGACAGGTCCAGAAAATGCGCTGTCTGAAAACATATTTTTGAAACTATCATGCAGTTGTCTTCAAGAGATAGTAATGCGGGTGACACATGTTAATGTGTGTTGAATGAGTCAGGTCAATGCGTATTATGACACAAGGCTGCCTGAGGACTAGGCAACAAGAAAGCAGAGTTGGGAGGATCTGGGGAAATGAACAGGGGGAGGAAGGAAGCTAAGGGGAATGGAGCAGGAGGAAGGAATACAAGAGGAGGTAACAGAGCAAGAGTGGGATGCTGAGGAGAACATCAGGCAGCTGGATGGAACACTTCAGGAGCAATTCACAGAGCTGGAGGAAAGTGAACAGGAGAATATTCTAGAACAGGAAGGAGGACCACAGGAAGAGAGCACTGAGCTGGATGGAGCTATGCTGCAAGAAATCCCAGAAGAGATTGGCAGGGATCATGAGTGTGTCACAGGTATGGCTGGAGGAGCCAGGCCAAAGATCAAGGAGCAGGTTCAAGGTGGGCAGGAAGATTATATAGAGCAGCCTACAGAAGCCCCCAAAAGGAATACTGAGCAAATTAGAGCAAGCCAAGATGTCTTCAGAGGGTGGACCACAGGAACCCATAGGAAGATCTTGAGGCAGGCTGGGAGATCCTGGGAAGAGATCACAGACCAAGCGGGAAGAGGGCAAGGGAAGATGGCAGAACAGGACAACCAAGGTCAAGAAGCAGGTCTAAAACTAGTCAGGGACCTCTTGGCTGTTGTTGCCAGATCTGACCTTCCCCATGAGGAAAAGCTGGAGCTGGAATTTGTGACTCTCCAGTTTATGATGGGAGGCAACGTGCACTTGCTTGGGGAGCTACAAAGCCAGGCAGTGGTGGAGACCTTCCGCCAAGAGGTGTTTGCAAAGTTCCCAATCCCAGCTTTCCATGTGACGAGCTCGGTGATCTGTTGCGACCAAGCAGCCAGCCAAAGGCCCGAGAGACCCCAAGTCCTGACTGAAAATGGCTGCTCCAGGCAACAAGAAAGGATCTACTCCCAGCTCATCTTCTTCCTGTGCAGAGCTCCTTTCTTAAAGTCGTGGGACCAACTGGATCGACTGGCCGAAATGCTGCACAAGCTGAAGAACTGCATCTACTATAACCCAGTGGCTCTGGTTGGGGTCATTGTGCAGGTGGATCCCGACCCGGGTTTGGATGCAGAACAAGAGGCCCGGGCACGGCGCTGGCTGAGGTGCTTGTTAGATGGGTTCTTCTGCTGCGACTTACTGTTAGATCAGGACGGGACAGAGCCAGAAGTTCAAGTTCAGGTGGCTGTCTATCAGTCAGGCCAGCCCGAGAGGGCTTTAGAAGTGAAGAGAGCAGCATGCCAGGCAATACGAGCAGCTCTAAAGTTCTGAATTGGCACCACAGATGAACACTCTGCTCACATCAGGTAAGGTTAAAGGAACAGAGCAACACTGACTACTAAAATGAGTTGGAATCTAGATGCAAGAGGACAGCAGAAGCAGATTCCCCACCCCACCCCCCTCACTGTTCCAGGGCCTAGGAGATGAAGCAATTATGTAAATAGTTGCAGAGCATGTTGGAATTAATTCCCCAATGAGTGCAAGGCAATTGGATGGCTGCCTGACCATTACCTAGATTTCACATCCCTGAATGTTGGTTGAAGTGTATGGCAGGTGGTGTATGGAGCATTAGGGGAGGGGCAGCACATCTGGTGGTGGACACATCATGCTCCTTCCGAGGTAGTTTGTCCACCTTTGGCCCCCACCCTCCACTCAGCTCTCACCTGTGTTTTCTAGAAGCTGCCAGCATGCAACAGCAGCCACCCCCAGGAATGGCTTTAACTGGCCCGCTAAACCAAGTGAGGGTAGCTAATGGGTCTCAACCCCTAAGTTAGGGACTTCCCCTGCATGTCAAGACAGGCTCCGGCAGATTGGGCAGATGAGATCAATAGTTGGTCCAACGGTCAAGTAGGCGGTTTCTGCTCGTGCTGTAGAGGGAAATGAGGGGCAGATGAGACTAGTCAACCTGGGAAGGGTGCCTATTTAGGAGAAGAAAAACTCTTGATCCTAAACCTCCACTGCCTTGCGGGATATCTTCAGAAGAAAAGGCTAAGGAGTAAACCCTACACAAATCCTGAGCAGAGTTCCTAAGTTAGATGGCGTTTTGTACACCTCTGGCAACTAAGCTGGTGCGAAACATATTGCTCTGCTTTCCTTTGGACCTCATCAGTGAGGCCAAGATGGGAGTGTTGTCATCTGGGCAGCCCAGGAGCTTCATACAGGCTGCCCAGGCTTGTGTCCCAGGGAAGTCACTTCAGTGCTGCTAACACAGTGGTTTGACTTCACCCCCAGAGGCACACTCCATTGTCTCTCAAGACAGACAGGTGCCAACAATGGCAGGAGGTGTGTGTTGAAGTCAGATCAGTGTCCAGCTTTGGCAGCTAGACTTGAAGCTGCAGGGCCACTAAGAGCATCTCATAGTTGTTAAAGCTGTTCCTTGTAATAGGCAAATATTCTGCACACATTCTTATACTGCACTTGTATCTACATACCCAGATTTGTAATACCTAGATCATTGATGCTAGAACAATGCAAGGCCAAAGGGCTTTTTGAAACAACATGCCTCATATCGCATCACAGCCATGGCAGGAGAATCTTGCTTCTGCAGAGTGCCCCTTCCTATGCTGCAGTCTCATTTCACTTTAATCCAAGGCAGTGTGTTGTGATCACCGTTTCCTGGTTTTACAAATGGGCTAATATAAGCCACAAAGGTTGGCCACTTACGCATCTTCCAAGAGAGAAAATCTCACCCTACAAAAAAGAAAGAGGACATAAATCTCCATAGGCTAATTTATATTCATAGACACAAATTTAGACACATTTATTAAAATTCAAATAGAAATACAATGCATCTCACTATAGTGACAAAGATGGTGATCAGGTGAGCTGTGGGTCTGCTCAATCTGTTGTTCAGGTGGCTGCTGTTACATGCTGACAGCTTCTACAAGCCACAGGTGATAGGAGAGTGTAGGCTGCAGTAAACTACCCCAGAAGTAGCATAATGTGTCTTCCACCAGACGTACTACCCCTGCCTTAACCCCCTATATGTAACCATGCACATACATTGTTATTATTAAAATCTTAACCATCAAGATTGCAGGGCAGTGGTTTGAGAGTTATTGGCCAAAAAGCAGCATAGCCATTTATTTCTCTCTTCACTTATGCTATCCCCCCCCTTTCAGATCATTCATATTCTTCTGCAATTCCCTTTTAACTCTTCCATGGCCACACCTCTAAATCTATTCTGTTGTTCTGGCTAGCTTCCTCTGCTGCTTTCAAGTCTCACCACAAGACCATCCTTCAAAAAAGAAAGAAAAAGACCTGTAATTAAATCACTCTGGTCCATCTTTTATCTTCTATTGCCTTTTTCATGTCCCTCAAAGTCAGGGATTGACAACGCAGCACCCATAGACATCAGGGTGCCCACCAGAACCTCCTACTGTGCCTGCAAAAGGTCACAGTCAATATCCCTTAAAACCCACAATGCAGGAGATAGCTTGCTCTTCTGACTCAGTTCCTGTGTGCACTGGCTCAGCCGCTTCTACACACCCCACAACAGCCATTTTGTGACTGGCACCCATGGACCTTTCTCAATATTCCAGATATACCCACTGGCCCCCAACGGTTGGAACCCCCAGTTACTATAGTTGTTAAATGGCACTGCCCTCTTTTTCAAACCCGTCTCATCCACATGTCTTGCTTGCAGGGCTCTTGATAGAGTACCTAACAAACAGAAGACACTAAATAGATGTTGAGTCTGGTTGTCATGGTGGCTAGTCCTATTGGGACTTGGGTGGAGCCAGAGGCAACTAATTCTAGTTTCGCCCCACATCTTCCTCCCTGCTAAAGTCTACAATGGTAGGACTGAGGTTAAGGAGAAGGAAGCTGACAGTCAGTGGTACCTACTGGACTGGATGTAAGGAAGGCAGGCTTAGGTCGGACTGTAGTTGGTGGGGCAGTTGCCCACATGCCCCAATGGACCAGTCTCCACAGCTGCTAAATGTCAATTAGCACTGGCGTAGGTGGAAATTGGAGCCAAAAATGCAGCAACTCTATGCATTACTATGTGACATGTAGAAATGTTTCACAATAAGCTTGTTACTTTCAGATTAATTAGCAGTCACCTACTTTAAATATTAGGGACGCGGGTGGCGCTGTGGGTAAAACCTCAGCGATCGCATGGTCGGCGGTTCGAATCCCCGCGGCGGGGTGCGCTCCCGTCGTTTGGTTCCAGCGCCTGCCAACCTAGCAGTTCGAAAGGACCTCCAGGTGCAAGTAGATAAATAGGGACTGCTTACCAGCGGGAAGGTAAACGGTGTTCCGTGTGCTGCGCTGGCTCGCCAGATGCAGCTTGTCACGCTGGCCACGTGACCCGGAAGTGTCTGTGGACAGTGCTGGCTCCCAGCCTATAGAGTGAGAGGAGCGCACAACCCTAGTGTCTGGCAAGACTGGCCCGTACGGGCAGGGGTACCTTTACCTTTTTACTTTAAATATTCATATTATGTTGTTTTTATTTACAGCTCTTCAGTAATACTCAAGATCTCATTCATCACTGGAACATCGTTTAAAATTCAGATTATTCCCTCCAATCTCTCTCTGTGTGTATTTTAATTTTGGAATTATTTACACCCAGCATTTAAATGCCTAGTAAGTTGGTTACTGTCAAGCGGTGGGGAAGCGTAATCTCTGCAACCAGCCTACTTGATATGTTACAGCCAGTTACACAAGCAAAGAGACAAAGGAGTATCACATTTATTGCAAAGGAAGTTTTGGAAAATGTAACATATGACTCCAAATCAGAAAATAGGTAGCTTAGGGCCAGACTGGATGAGGCAATGAAGCATTGTGATTAGATCTTCCATTTCTTAATTTTTAAAAGCAAAAAGTAGCTGGGTGGGGGAGAATTCAGAGTGGGACCATGGTTTTTGCTTTCCCTCTGTATAGACGGGTCCAGCCATGGTCTGCAACCTGTGCAGACACTAAAACTGGAGAAAAATACAAAGATCAAACACTGAGCATGCAGATTATAAGGAAGAGAGAATGCCAGCAGACGCTCCTAAGTGTTTACATGGCTCTCCATTAAAAAACAAGAGCAAATACTAAGAGAAGGACAATCCCATCTCAAGTGAACTACTTGCAACTAATTTTCATTCATGTCCATAAAATACATGGGCTTGTCTTTCCCATGTAATGACAAATCACTTGATTTTGACGTAGCAAAACATGTTTATAAAACTTCCTTTTCACCACATATACTGGCTACTCTTTATCTAAAGATGTGGAAAGCTGTAGGAACAAACCAGTTCTCATTTTAAAAATGATCTAATATGTCATTGCCAACTACTAGTCAGGTCAAAAACTGGAGACCCCTGGGCCAGGGGCCAGCCCTTTGCGGGCTATCAGTTGGTTGTCCACTTGCCAAGCCAGGGAAGAAGTGCAGCAGGTGGTATTCATGGCAACAGAATTGGTCCCCAAGCAATTTTAGTGGGTGGACTGAAGCTGTGGTAGGAGCATCTTCAGAAAAAGGGAAGCAAAAGACAGGGAAATAACATCATTAGTTGGGGAACAGCCCCTCACTTCTCCAAGTATCACTCCCAGAAAGCCGGTTTCTTTCAAGGTGTTTAAAGAGTAAAAGTTGTTTGAATTTGTACTTACTAAACCCAGTTTTGAATCTTTAGACCATTATACCAGTATTCAAGGCCCAAACCCAACCACAGAAGTATCAATGGAACAGCAGATTTTAACAGCTGTATATACCCTTCCTAACTACTTCTGCTTGCTGGCACCATACAGCCAGGAATTAGGTGGTCAGCACTTGAAGCCTTGAAATGGTTTAAGTCTTCAGCAGACATTATGCATTCTCCCCTCCTGGCAAAAAACCCAACATTAATCTTCATAGTCTCATAGAGAAGCAAACAAGCACATTGACTGGGATCCAGTAAGACTTTTGGCTAACAGTCTTCTCCACCTCAACTCAGATAATTCATATGTCCCTATTTCCACCAGTCTAGCCTTGGCTTTCATTCTACAAACCCACTTGGCATTATTTGTATAGATACTAGTTTTCAAGGAGAGTGCATTTGTAATTTTTACCAGGGCTGCCTGGTAACAGTTATGTTACCTCTGCAGCTGCAAATCTGTATCCACAAAAATAAGAACACTCAGCATGGTGGGTGGTTTTCCCCCTTTCAAGTTCAACAACAACAAGCAGCCTACTTAATATTTATCTTGCTGAAAAAACATAGCCTCTTGTCCATTAAGTCTATACAAATTTATTTATAATGACCTAACGTCAGCAAATTATGTTCAAACTGGTATTGCACTCCAAGTAATACCTAGATTTGAAGGACAGAAGAAAAGGCAAGTGAACTCAAATATCCAAATTTCTGAAACATTTTCAGATGCTGTGAGAGAATAACATTAATATGGAAGAAATGGCACCTTACATATCCCGGGCTCAAAATACCTGGCCTTATTAAAAAAAACATACGTTGTACCAATGGTTCTGCTAGTTGTATCAGTTTTGTTGTTTTAAAGACAGATATACAGATATATATATGTATATATATATATATATGTATGTACACACACACACACACACACACACACGTATAAAATATTGGTTGCTACCTCTGCATGCTATGGACTATTGTCTCTTTTGCAGTACAAAGGACCATTTAATGATCGGATTGAAAATACAGTGATTTTCTAGTATGTTAGTTACTGCAATTAAGCAGCTTCTGTTTAACAGTCCAAGAAAGAGGGCTAAGACAGAGATGGACTCCAAAGTCCAGGATTAACAAAATGCCCAGCATATCATTTGAAGAGTATTGCCTGAGATAGTATTTGAAGGAAGACAAGCAGGGCCTCATTCCACCCTAAAATACCAGAGCTGACATTGGCACTGGAAGCATTGTTACAAGTTATCGTTCTGTTTATACTTCCACTGGAAGTAAAAACTTTCTGCTTATACTTCCGTTGGAAGTAAAAACAGTTAGTAGTGGAAGCAAAAGCTTTTCCAATAACTGATCTTAAGCTGTGTGTGTCAGCACTGGGTGAAAAAGCAGACGGTGAAGGGTATGCATCTTCCCCTCCCCTCATTTCCCAATCCATGCAAGTCTCTCTTCTGATTATGCTGAACAAGAGTACTGAAAGCCAATCAGAGAGGTTTTGCAAGAGAATGTTGCTCCTTGGGAGCACTTAGACAAAGTCAAAGTCTTTGCATTCCCACTGATCTACCTGGTCCCATGTCAAGGATTACCATTGATCTGCCAAGTCAAATTTGAATTTCAGCAAGGGTTTGTTGCTTGACTTAAACTCACTATCAAAATTTAAGAAAGCTGTAGACAATGGAGTTGGACATTCTAGTCTTTACAAGTGTGTTTACTTGGAAAAGGATCCCACAGATTTCAACAGAAAAACGCTTCCAAGCAAACAAATTAGCCTTGTCATAGAGGGTCAACCACAGGAAGAGAAGTTTGTGCTGGTGCAACTAAACAGCGTACTAAATAGTGGGGTGCTCCTATGCTGCTCTACCAAGCTTCCTGTTGGAAAGTTCCTAATCCCTTCCTGCCAGAGGTGAGCTTGGCGTAGGGCTTTAGAGTCACGTCTAAGAACACATGGACAACTCATGCCCCAGAACAGCACAAGGATCTTTAAATATGATCCTACAAACCACAACATCAGCCTAGCGGCTTATACAAGTAGGCTCTTCGAAAGAGAAATGATCTACAGAATTAAAATGACAAAACTGGACAAATCAATGTAAGGAAGTATTATATATTAATAGCTTCTGTTATATAAATAACCTTTATAAAAATAATCTTTAATTCTAATAACTCACCTCTTTTTAGGTTCTGAAAAACATGCATGAAAAAATGTACTGAGGTTTAGGTTAGGGAAAAAAAAAATCAAATCTGAAAGTGTTGCACTAAACCCAATCCTCAACACTAGCCAGACTTTTGAGGTGGTGGGAGAGGTAATCATTGAAACCCTACTAATACTGTCCAGCAGAATCTTAAGATCTACACCTAATAACTTGTTTGAAATAGTCAAATAAAAACTGAGAAAATTGCTACTCTAAAATCCACCAATTATATCTGACATTATGAAGGCACGATCTTCTCTAATTTCATGGGAGAGGAAAACTCTCAGGAGCAATTAATATTGCTAAGCTTTCCTTCTTTTGCAAACCTACATGGGTCCAATTTTCACCAGACCAACTGGAACATGTGAACGACTGGTTTTAATGCTCGGCACAGATTCCTCAATCAAACAAATCACTGAAGTATACCTTCCTGGACTTAAGGCATAACATGACTGTACATACAAGAAAAGTTGTATTTGTAATACACAGTCTGTAGTGTTCCAAAACCCTGTTTAACATATTTAAATAGCTTTGAGGTTGTTGTTTTTTAATCTTGCTGCAAGTTCAAATGCTGTTCATGGTTTGTGCAATTAAGATGCAACCAAACTTTACTGCCAACAGTGCAGTGAAACAGCCACAAAATGGGTTATCAGTTTTTCAGCACATTCATTTTTGTTTCAGTTCAAGGCATGTTGCTTGATTGTATGAAAGATCCAGTCCATTTTTGTTGTCCAGCCACCATGATGAGCATCATTCATCTGTTTCATGAAATACTCCAGCGCTTCCTGCTCTGTTTTGTCCAATGCAAGAGTCTTGCGAATATATGCAATGTCATCAAAAGACTGTAGTTCTGGCATTCCAGAACCAAGCATCATGGAGAAGAGGTTTATGAAAAGATTGGCATGCTGCCGGATTGCTAGATAAGCTTTATAACACATTTCTTGGAACCTTGGAAAGAAAAAGAAAAAGAAAATATCAGACCTATGCCACAGTTTTTGAGGATCATGAAACAAAAGGAGTACGGTACATAAAAACAGCTGCTAGTTGACCTTTACAGTTGAAAAGGCCATGATGCCATCCACAGAAAAGGCCATGAGACTATCAACATTTCTTTATTATGTGGCATTAAAGAAAACTATTTTCCCATTGAGGAAAAAATAATTTGTGCAATGCTTTTCAACATAAAACCATACCGCTCACTGTATTTAGCTTTCTCAAAAAAGATGTTCTGGAAATATAGGCATTTTAAAAGTAGAGTACCTGGAAATGAAGGACACAAAGCCTTTTAAACTACTAAATCCAGAATCAAATAATTTGTGCACATTGGTCATGCATTTCCTGTCCTGCTTGGCCCCAGTTATTACAGGTTATAGGATACATGTTCTGAGATATACATGACAAGGAACATGCCAATTTCCCATTCTAGGAGTATTGTTTATTAAATTTGTATACCACCCTGCATACATAGATCTCAGGGTGGTTCACAACACAAAAACACATGATAAAAACTAAAAATACCTAATAAAAATAAGAACAACCCCCAGTACACAAACCAATAACCCCACACCCATGGCTTGTGGTTTATTCCATGGTGTTTAGGGAAAACCTCTTTGGAGAAAATGTGTTTGGAGTGTGTGTGATGCTTTCAAAACCCTCATGCGTGCAGCTCTTTAGATGTGGACATTTTTTTCTGGGAGCTCTCTGTTTACTTACTACATTTATATACCAACTTTTTTCTTCCAGGGAGCTCAAGTTGGTGTACATGGGTTCTCTTCCTCCCCATTTCATCCTCACAACAACCCTGTGAGGTAGGTTAGGCCAGGCTTCCTCAACCTCGGCCCTCCAGTTGTTTTGAGACAACAATTCCCATCATCCCTGACCACTGGTCCTGCTGGCTAGGGATCATGGGAATTGTAGGCCAAAAACATCTGGAGGGCCGAGGTTGAGGAAGCCTGGGTTAGGTTAAGAGATGTTGACTGATCCAAGGTCACCCAATGGTCTCCCAGGTCATAGTCCAACACTGTAACCACTACAGAACACTGTAAAAACAAGTGTGTACCTTCTCAGTCACCCCAGGATTACATTGTCTTTGCTTTATTACACCAGTTGTATTTCAAAACCCTTACAATTATTATTTTTTATAAAATAACGTATGAATGAAAGTCGTGAGCCACATTGTGCACATAAAATTAAGGTAACAGTGACAAAGTTCTGTATTCTGTGAACTGCCCTGATAGTCTGTGAACCAGTCTGAGACCTGCGGGTACAGAGCGGTATATAAATTCAATAAAAAATAAAAAAGTTAGTTCATTCAAAATATCACCCCCCCCCCACAGAAACATACCCTTTCCTTCAGTATTTCAAGATAATATCTGATTAATTATATAGTAATATTTGTTTATAACAATTAAACTTCATTTAAAACTTCAACTATAAAATGTCATACCTTTCAAATTCCCTTGTTTTGGTACATTCTTGGGCTCCTTTACTAATCACTATCAAGAAATCTTGCGTTAAGACAAATGGCACACGCTCTCGTTTATAGCCAAACTTCTTCTTTTTGTGATCCAAGAAGTGTCCGAAATCAATGTGAAACAGCTTTAAAGAAAATGCATTTTTAGGTTATTAGTAATCTGGTAAAGCCAAGAGAATAGAATATTCCCACCTGCATATTGATCTGATATTTTATTCTAAGAGTCAATATGCAAAACAGCCCTGCACCAGAGGCTTTCATACTGTTCCAAAGAAACCTGGGATTTCTCAGAAGTGCAATGAACAGTTCAGTATTGGGAACAGACTTTCCAAAGGCACCACCATAAAACTGCTACTGAAATTCACAGCTGCACAGGGGTACTGGGTGTGTTTTAGGCCAATGTTTAGTGTGAATATGTACCTTAGCCTAATGCCTCTGCAACCTACAGAACTGTTAGGGCAGATGCTTAAAAGGTTCATCAGAAGCAGAGGCAGAAAGTGTTTCCTGAAGATAAGAAGCATGATGGTAGGAAGCTTCTGCATTGCCCAAATACCTGCACATAGAAAGGCATAATCATTGTAAACATTTTTACCTGCCCATCATCTTTCACCATGATATTGCTATTGTGACGATCTCCAATTCCCAGTATGAAGGTAGCCACACAATAGCCAGCACAAGAGCGTGTAAACAAATCAATAGCTGCATCATACCTATTAAGAACAAAGAAGACATGAAATATTGCAGGTGCTGTTGTTTAGGACTTCTAAAAGAAAACGATTCAGACACGCAACGTAGATGAGTATTCCCGGAAGCCACCTCTTTGGATGGGGGAGAATTCAACATGTATTTTTATTTAAAACATTTTATGTCACTTTTCAAAATAGTTTTACAACTAAAAATCAACAATATACCTTATCTAAATCTGAAACCAAATCTATGCCACAAATAAAACAGTGGATTCTATAAAATTAACTATCAAAAGGCAGAAAAGAAACAAATGAAAAGTTTTGACTTGTCTTTCGAAGAAAACTAAAGATGGAGCCATGTGAATCTCTTGAGGGTTGGCATTCCAAAGATCTGGGGCTACAACAGAAGAGGCTCTTTTTCTTTTTGAGTCCAATCTAGACTCTTTTTGAGTCCAATCTAGATTGTGTGGGGCAGGTTCCACAGGGGGAGATGTATTGGGACACCCGATCTCAGTGATCACGGGCAGGAGGAGGAGTTATGCTAAGACCAGACCATGTCATTACCGAGGAGGCAGGTTTAGTCGTTGTTTGAGGACTATCCCTGCCTTCAGGTCTGGTCCTGACCGAAAGGATACAGTAATCAGCAAGGGAAACCCACATGACCTGAAAGTGTTGCTGTGCAATGCCAGGTCAATGATTAATAAAACCACTGCCATCCACGACCTGATTGTGGATGGAGGATTTGATCTGGCATGTGTGACAGAGACCTGGTTGGATGAAGCAGATGGGCCTGTCCTTGCCGCTGCTTGCCCACCAGGTTTCTCTTACGCACAGCAACCCAGGTCATGTGGGCGGGGAGGGGGGGTTGCAGTGATTTTTAGGAAGTCATTAGTCTGCACCAGGCGTCCTATTGGGAAGACCCAGTTTTCTGAGTGCATGTTCTGGAAGTTGGGCAATAGGGGCAGTACAGGATTCCTACTGGTGTACCGACCTCCCCGCTGCACCAAGGATTCCCTGCCCGAGCTGCTTCAGGTCGTGGCGGATATGCTCCTGGAGACACCTAGCTTGGTTGTCCTGGGGGATTTTAACATCCATGCCGACACGACCTTACAAGGGGCCGCTCGGGACTTCGTGGAAAGCATGGCCTCCATGGGGCTGTCCCTGAATAAGTCTGGCCCAACTCATAGCCACGGACATGCCTTAGACTTGGTGTTTACCTCTACGGATGTTGGTGATCTGACATGAACTAAAAGCGAAACAAAAGAAGTGCCATGGTCAGATCACTTCCTGGTGCAACTGGACTTCTCCGCAACCCTTCCCCTTCGCAGGGAGGTGGGACCGATTCGGATGGTCCGCCCCCGCCACTTAATGGATCCAATTGGCTTCCAGAGAGTGGTAGGGGATGCTTTATCCCAAGTTGATGGCCTTTCAGCTGATTCCCTGGTGGCCCGCTGGAATGCGGAGTTAACCAGGGCTATTGACTGTCTGGCTCCGAAGCGTCCTCTCCGATTGCATGGAGCCCGGACAGCCCTGTGGTTTTCCCCGGAGCTGAGGGTGATGAAACAATCGTTGAGACGGCTAGAGCGCCGGTGGCGGAAAACTCATTCTGAATCAGACCGGACACGGGTTAGAGCTCAACGTCGAGCCTACCAAGTGGCAATGGCGACGGCGAAGAGGGCCTTCTTCGCCGCCTCCATTGCATCTGCAGAAAACAGCAGCAGGAGACTTTTTCAGGTGGTTCGCAATCTATCAGAACCACCTGTACCACCGGGGCCTGGTAGGGACCCCAAGATCTCCTGCAATGCTTTTGCAAAGTTTTTTGCAGATAAAATCGCTCAGATTCAGAAGGAGGTAGACTCCACTGTGGGAGCAGGGCCAGGGCGGGAGAGTGCTAGAGTTCTGTCTGGTCCTGTTACATGGGATCAATTCCAATCTGTTACCTCCGAGGATGTGGACAGGCTGCTTGGACGAGTGAAACCGACCACCTGTCTCCTTGATCCTTGCCCATCCTGGCTGATAAAAGCGAGCCGGGAAGGGCTGGGCGATGGGCTCTGTGGGGTGGTGAATGCTTCCCTCTGTGAGGGAGCCTTCCCAGACCCGCTGAAAGAGGCGGTCATTAAACCGCTTCATAAAAAAACATCTTTAGACCCGGCCAATTTGGCCAACTATCGCCCAGTCTCAAATCTGCCATTCTTGGGCAAGGTGATTGAGCGGGTGGTTGCTGAACAACTCCAAGCACGCCTGGAGGAAACGGACCATTTGGATCCCTTCCAATCGGGATTCAGGCCTCACCATGGGACTGAAACTGCCTTGGTCGCGCTGGTTGATGACCTCCGGCGGGCTAGGGACAAAGGTGAGAGCTGTTTCCTAGTTCTGCTGGATCTCTCAGCGGCCTTTGACACCATCGACCATAACATCCTTCTGGACCGTCTAGAGGGGCTGGGAGCTGGGGGCACTGCCATACAGTGGTTCCGCTCCTTCCTCCTGGGCCGTGTCCAGAAAGTGGTGGTGGGGGGTGAGTGTTCAGACCCCTGGGCTCTCACTTGTGGAGTGCCTCAGGGTTCTGTCCTCTCCCCCATGCTTTTTAATATCTATATGAAGCCGCTGGGAGAGATCATCAGGGGGTTTGGACTGGGTGTTCATCAGTATGCAGATGACACCCAGCTCTACCTCTCCTTTAAATCAGAATCAGTGAAGGCGGTGAAGGTCCTGTGTGAGTGCCTGGAGGCGGTTGGAGGTTGGATGGCGGCTAACAGATTGAGGTTGAATCCTGACAAGACAGAAGTACTGTTTTTGGGGGACAGGAGGCGGGCAGGTGTGGAGGATTCCCTGGTCCTGAATGGGGTAACTGTGCCCCTGAAGGACCAGGTGCGCAGCCTGGGAGTCATTTTGGACTCACAGCTGTCCATGGAGGCGCAGATTAACTCTGTGTCCAGGGCAGCTGTCTACCAGCTCCACCTGGTACGCAGGCTAAGACCCTACCTCCCCGCGGACTGTCTCGCCAGAGTGGTGCATGCTCTAGTTATCTCACGCTTGGACTACTGCAACGCGCTCTACGTGGGGCTACATTTGAAGGTGACCCGGAAACTGCAATTAATCCAGAATGCGGCAGCGAGACTGGTGACTGGGAGTGGCCGCCGGGACCACATAACACCGGTTCTGAGAGATCTGCATTGGCTCCCAGTACGTTTCCGAGCACGATTCAAAGTGTTGGTGCTGACCTAAACGGCCTTGGTCCTGTATACCTGAAGGAGCGTCTCCACCCCCATCATTCAGCCCGGACTCTGAGATCCAGCGCCGAGGGCCTTCTGGCGGTTCCCTCATTGCGAGAAGTGAGGCTACAGGGAACCAGACAGAGGGCCTTCTCGGTAGCGGCGCCCGCCCTGTGGAACGCCCTCCCATCAGATGTCAAAGAGATAAAGAATTACCTGACGTTCAGAAGACATCTTAAGGCGGCCCTGTTCAGGGAAGTTTTTAATATGTAATGCTGTACGGTTTTTAACACTGATTGGGAGCCGCCCAGAGTGGCTGGGGAAAACTCAGCCAGATGGGCGGGGTATAAATAATAAATTATTATTATTATTATTATTATTATTATTATTATTATTATTATCAACAGATGATGAAATCTTTAGCAGGATTTCAGTGGTAAATCTTAATTGTTGATAGGGCTCATACAGGAGGAGGCATTCCCTCAGATAATCAAGATCCAGGCTGGTTAAGACTTTGAATGTTAAAATCAGCACCTTGAATTTGGCCCAGAAACAGATCAGCACTCAAGTGCAGTTTGTTTTACAATAGGTTACAATATGGGAAAATCCATTCAAATCCATCAGCAATTGTTTTGCACCAGGTGACATTTCCACCAGTGATGCTTTCCAGGCATGGTTTTGGGAAGAAATCCAGGGCCCCGCTCAGCAGAATGAGCAGGAGAGCCACCGAACACAGCAGGGCTGTCTTAACTAATCTTGAAGTAAGTGAAGTAATACACATCACTCCACAGAGGGCCCACTATAAGACCATTAAGATGAGAGACCAAGATTTCCTAGATGCACCACCAGTTTCCACCTTTTCTATAGGTGATGTGTTATCGTTAACAGGCAAATATGCTTCCTTCATGGGAACTAAGGCTAAAAGATACTTGCCTAAATAAGGAATGATATATTTTGATGTTTGGTGCGTAACAGCTATCACACACATTCTACCTACGGTACTTCTGATTGGTGGCTGATGTCGTCTTGTAGCTGGAGGGCAAGAAGGGATGGAGCTCCAACAGCATCATTCTGGAATGGTATCTTGGTCCTACTTTAAAGATTATTTTATGTCTGCTCCCCCATGCCACTAGAAGTCCTGAGCACCTGCTTCTCACAATGCAAGCGTAGCAGCTGAACTTAGAACTTCCTACCACTTGGGGAAGTGAAAAACCATGGGAAAATACAGTGGCCGGATTTTGCCATCAGAAAACTGGAGAAGACCAGTTAGGAACATAGCTGCATTAATGTCTGCAGTTATAAGGTGGTGTGAACTAACCACTTCATCCTCCTAAAAACCATAACTAAACATTGCAGCCACAATCCAGAAAACCATGTGAGCCACTCATCCACTGGGGATTTCACTTATTCAAGCAACGTGAATGTCCTCCTGCATCACACAGCAGATTGTTTCAGAGACTTGGCAGACTTAAAAGCAGCCTGTGATATAGTATAGGAGCTTGCTGTCTCAAGAAAACATTAACATGCTCTGAAAGAAATGAACAAGGTCTTGCCTGAATCTAATCTTTGGATATGTCCATACTTCAGTCACAAAATACTGTGGCTTAAAACAGAAGGGGACCAAAATATTCTTAGGCTTCCATCAAAGATAGAATAAAAGAAGGGGGGGGGGAATTAAAAGTCAACTCACATTTCCCCTTTGTTCTTGTCTTTGAGCCACTGATGTAATGTATGGCTGTTGAATTGCAGTGCTCCTTTAAGGCCACCTTTGCACTGGATCTGCATGATTGTGTGTGAATTTCTCACAACCTCAATGAGCCCCACACAGTCGCCAATAGATAAACAACCATAAGGCAGCATCCTAGAAGAGCAATGCGAGTTGTTGTTTTTTTAAAAAAAGACATCGTAATGGCCACCAAATAAAACACACAGGCATGGAAATCTCTATGTAATAATCAAACATTTAAGTCATTTGGATAGATGACCAGCAGGGCCATGGTTTATAGAACAACTACACAATTAATTCCAGCCCCCCAGGGCAACACTGGACTTGCACTTCTAGAACAGCAGCTCAAGGCTACATGACAAGTTGTTTTTTTAAATACAAAGGAGTTTGGAAAGCAGTTTGTGGTGTGGAATGGGCCTGCTCTCTCATGCAAAATATCCCACTGTGTATGTACAAAGTCGCTTTTTGGATCCTAGCCCAGGAAAATAGTGGACACATGCAAGAACATTAAATCATGATGATACTTGATTTTGTAGCCATTTACATATTCACTGCATATTGATGACAACGTTAAGCAGTAATCTGACTGATTAGATAGAGAAGAAAATTTAAAACATTTGTAGAATGGGTAGTTATTGATTACAATAAATAAACTAAAATTTTCTGCAAACTCTTGAACCAAATATGTTGTTCTTCAGGCAGAATGATAAACAAAACACAGACTGTAACATTAGCAATATTTATGAATACTTGCCTAAGATCAAGCCCTTGGTTTTGCCAGATGTTTTCCATGATTCTTATGATTTGAAGTGTCAACATATCCTGACGTAGATCTGAAAACATGCAAGTGAATGCAGGTTTTGGGAACTTTTGGAAGGCATAAAACAGCTTCAGCAACTTTGTTTTTAATGCGTTAAATTGAAGTTTTGCACGATAAGCTTACTCTGTTCTGTTATCAATGACTTTTATTGATTGAAAAAAATGACTCTGCGTTTAAAAAATCAAAACACAACCTGTGACAAAAATGTGAAATCAAACTAATTCTAGAGATTGGGGGCATGTTATTATAGTCCAGGACTTGCCGATCGAAAGGTCGGCGGTTCGAATCCCTGCGGTGGGGTGCGCTCCCGCTGCTCGGTCCCAGCGCCTGCCAACCTAGCAGTTCGAAAGCACCTCCGGGTGCAAGTAGATAAATAGGGACCGCTTACCAGCGGGAAGGTAAACGGCGTTTCCGTGTGCGGCTCTGGCTTGCCAGAGCAGCGATGTCATGCTGGCCACATGACCCGGAAGTGTCTCCGGACAGCGCTGGCCCCTGGCCTCTTAAGTGAGATGGGCGCACAACCCCAGAGTCTGTCAAGACTGGCCCGTACGGGCAGGGGTACCTTTACCTTTACCTTTACTTCAAGTCTATGGAGGTGAATATCTTCTTGTTCCAACAGGCTTTTGGGAATTAAAGGGCTGCTGTGCTGCTGTTTTTACTGCAATTACTTGTATATTGTAATTATTGGTATGTTTAAAACAGATTTTATATATATCTATAGCTTAGGTTCTATCAATATTAAATTGTATTTTAATGATTAATTTTTCTATGTTTTTAGTGGTTCTTGCTTTTATCCGTAAGCTGCTTTAAGTCCCATCATGGAAAAAGGCAGGGTATAAAGGTATAGGGTAGTATACAAATTTAATAAATAAATAATAATAAAACAACTTTATATTGGGCAACAGCAGAAAAGCTTACCAAGTGCTCTGGTCCCCCACTGCCAGCCACAACCTACATAGGAAAGTTCTTTGGACAGGAACAGAGCACACCTCAAACAGCTATGTTGGTTCCCTCAGCTGGGCAAACAGAGCAGGTGGCTCCTGCTAATCTGTGTGCATGTGCCCTCCCATGCTAAAAGAGAACAACTGTCTATGTGCAACTGCCACAGCACTCTGCTTTGTCTCCCCTGTTGCAAAATCACCATACAGCAAGATAGGGACTGCCATGTCCAGAGGAGGGCAACCAAAATGGTCAAAGGCCTGGAAACGATGCCTTATGAGGAACGGCTAAGGGAGCTGGGCAAGTTTAGCCTGGAGAAGAGGAGGTTAAGGGGTGGTATGATAGCCATGTTCAAATATATAAAAGGATGTCACATAGAGGAGGGAGAAAGGTTGTTTTCTGCTGCTCCAGAGAAGCGGACACGGAGCAATGGTTCCAAACTACAAGAAAGAAGATTCCACCTAAACGTTAGGAAGAACTTCCTGACAGTAAGAGCTGTTCGACAGTGGAATTTTCTGCCAAGGAGTGTGGTGGAGTCTCCTTCTTTGGAGGTCTTCAAGCAGAGGCTTGACAACCATATGTCAGGAGTGCTCTGATGGTGTTTCCTGCTTGGCAGGGGGTTGGACTCGATGGCCCTTGTGGTCTCTTCCAACTCTATGATTCTATGATTCCCTGAATGAGAACGTCATGGCCAGATAGGCCAGCACTAGCGCTGGGCGCTATCTGGTTTTCAGCATTGTGATGTATCACCAGCTAAACATCATGATATATTCCTATGGTAGACATAGTGATGGCGCATTTGCATTATTGCTCACTAATACTGTGTAGTGGAAGGGGTTTGTGTGTGTTTTTGGCGAAAATGAATGCAGTGGATGTTAATATAAAATTCACAAGGATTAGGAAGAAATCTTTTACTTTTATGTTATAACTTATAAGTTGGTATAAATTGAATAGAGGTGTTTAAGATAGTTAGGGCGATGAAGAAACACATACAGGATACAATGAAATATACTTCCTTACCATCTCCATTTTTAAAGATGATTTCATTATTCTGAAACAGCAGCTCAGACATGATATCTGGGTTTTCCCAATTAAGCCAAAGTGGCCTTTTAGCAGATGACATAATCCTGCACTCCTCAAGCCTATGAAAGGATAAAATAGCTGCTTAAACGAGTGCACCTTCAAACTGACATAAATGATTAGATTTCTATAGACCTATTATTATTATTATTATTATTATTATTATTATTATTTCACCTGCAGATCTCAGGGCGGTTCACAACATAAAAATAAATCCTTTGAAGCTCAGCCCTTACTCACTACACACCTGAAGCCATGTATGGTGTCAGGTGTAGGGCTGGGGGTGGGCATGGCTTCCACAAAATGTGTATTTCATGGGCCAAATGGAGGGGACTGGTAGGCCAAATCTGGCATCTGGGTTGGTGGTTCCCCTCTACTGCCTTAAACCAAAATGCAGTATTACTTTTCACGTCTAAAAGGCAATCTCCAAGCATGATGCACTACAAATAAAAAGATGGATCTAAAAAGATGTGACCTAGCTTTAGCTAGAGGACAGGATTTTAGAAAAAGGTGACTGAGGAGGCTCTTCATGCAACTGCCCATTTAAAATGTTCCAGATACATTCATGCCTATTTATGAAATCTGAGAAAGATGATACCTAAGATTTCCAAGCTGATGAGCAGGATTGAGTGGAGATATAAAGCCTTGCAGTGCATCCATGAAGTCTGGCCGCCTCATTTGCTCCACAAGGAATTTCATCTGTACCTGATGGATAACAGCATCCAAATATTGACGAGCTCATCAGTCAAATACGAACGAAGGCAGTATTTGTGACCAATTTCAATTTTTAGCATGAAGAGTCATGTTTTCTTAAAAAGCTTTTAAATGAAATATTTCAACTCTAAGTGCTGAAGAATGCATCCAGTGCTAAATTTATCAATTTACCTTTTGGGTTTCATCCTTTTTCTCCTGTTTAAGGATGTCTGTGAGGTTAATAAGTTTTTCCATAGCTTCTACCTGCCTGCTTAGGTGTTTAAGGTACATCCCACATGCTCGGCAATATGACTCCAAAAGCAGACCAAACCTCTGGCTCACATTTTTGTTGTGCATTTCAGACCTAAAAGAAGGCATAACTTATGGTTAATTTTTAATAAAGCATTTGCTAAAAAAAACCCTAACTATTCAGGATGACTCACCAGTTAAAAGAGTATCCACTAAGCAAGGATGGGAAAGAACCCTGCCCCAAACTTTAAGAGAGTCAATCAACTCTCTATTTAGATCAGAGGTTGTCAACCTGGTCCCTACTGCCCAATAGTGGGCATTTCAGGATTCTAGTGGGCGGTAGGGGGTTCTATGGCAGAAGCTGAATCCTCCTTCCATCGAGCACTGGTGGGCGGTAAGGAAATTTTCCCATCAAGAAAGATACATTAGTGGGCAGTAGGTATAAAAAGGTTGACTACCCCTGATTTAGATAGTCTCTCTCACACACACACACACACACACACACACACACACACACACCATTTACTCAAGATTGCATTCTTCATCTCAGCATGAAAATCAATATATGGTTTTCTAAAGCTTTTTATTTTTATTATCTTGATGCTATATTGTTGCTGATTTAAACAGAAATCAACTTTCTGAACCAAATCTCTTGCATTCATCACCGAGGCACTGCAAAGACCCAAAGCCCAAGAAACAGTTGCAGTATCTTTCTGAACATCAAGCCAATTTTTTTAAAGAAAATAGTAATAATAGTGCTTTCAAGTGCTTTATACATAAAAAAATAAATAAAAGCACAGGATGGTCAAGATCAAAATTTCATCTCTTTATAACAGGAATCCATTTAAAGTAGAAATCCAAACTTACTTTAGATGCCAAAAGAAGAAGTGTCCTATTCTTTGATTGGTTAGTGCCTTCTTCAGTAAAAATCTCACGAGTAGATTATCCAAGTACTGCTCGTATTTCAGAACCTAGGCACAAGAGGATTGAAGTGTAATTGGCATTTAGCTATATTCTGTGGAAGACTTCAAGGTTTTGCCACTCTGCATGATATATTGCAACCCCAGTCACCTTTGACTGGACTTAACCGTCCGGGGTCCTTTACCTTTTACCTATATCTCAAGCTTGCAGATTATAACTTACCTACTCACTTTGGGTGAATATAAATTGCCCTCCCTCTCTAGTGACCAGGGCTGATCCAGAGCCTCTAAATTACAGCTTGCCTTCAGCACTATCTAGCCCTTTATAAAGAAATCTGAGGAAGTTCTCAGTCTGGATATGTGAATGAGCCCAAAGTACTACTGTGCCTCAAGCTGCCTGCTTTATTTTACAAACAGTGCAGTTGCCCTTGTATCATGATTTGTGTCTAATTCTGTTGTCCCCTGCAGTTTTCTGAGATAGCTTGATTATACCTACAATATAAACCATGTTGTAGGTTTACATTTGCCTTTATTTGCTGCTACATGCCCTAAGGCAGAGTCATTTGGAATGGGGAGGAGGAGAAGAGAAATAATTTATTCTTTAAAGATCCCTGAAAGTTGAAATGCTAAATATTTTTCTCCCTTTTAGTTCTCTCTTCTTTCCTTTATCTTCTTGGCCAAGAACCACTACCGTATTTTTCGCTCTACAAGATGCACCAGACCATAAGACGCACCTAGTTTTTGGAGGAGGAAAAGAAGAAGAAGAAAAAATCTGAATCCCAGAAGCCAGAACAGCAAAAGGGATTGCTGCGCAGCGATCCCTCTTGCTGTTCTGGCTCCTGGGATAGCTGCGCAGCCTGCATTCGCTCCATAAAACGCACACACATTTCCCCTTACTTTTTAGGAGGGAAAAAGTGACTCTTATAGAGCAAAAAATATGTTATTTTATATCACTGCTTGTAAGGGTATGCAAAGAAAAGATATAAATATTGTTTCTTGAAATCCATAGATATAGCTAACCATAGGCTGGTAACTTGGTGGAATTATTTACAATGCTGCCCGAGCCTTTGCTCATTTCTGTCTCGTAATATTACTCTTTTGGGGAGAGGGGCTATTAACCTTTGAAGTGCTACAGCAATATATTATCCAGCTATCAGCAATGGTCAGCAGAAGGATCTTTAATATGCAGCCAAGCACTGTGGTAACTTTGGTAAGCTTTAACCTTTCAGAGATATTCTGATTCTCATCATCCAGAAAAGTTATATAAAGTCTTAGCATAAATTTCAGGCACAATGGCATACATTAAGAGGCAGTTGACAAAAATAGATTACAGTACCTGTACCAGCTGAATCAAATACTGAGAGAGTTTGTCATCTGTCAGATATTTTTCTAGACATCGAATTGCAAACGCTCGCACCATCGGATCTGGGTAATTGCAGTCCAAAAGCTCCATTGCCTGTTCAGGCTTGATGGGAGGCCAGTCTTTTATCAAGCAGTACATCTGCACAGTAGAGAACAATGAATTTGTATCAGTCATGAGAACACAAGAATGGTCTTGCTGGATCAGATGAAATTACAACTAACCCAATATTCTACTTCCAACAGCAAAAAGGCAAACAAACATCTCTAGATGTGCATAAACAGGATATGAAGATGACGGGCTCATCCTTTTAGCTTTCAGCAACTGGTGTTCAGAGGTATACTGCCATGAAAACTCCAACTGCCATGGCTTGGGGTAACGAATTTCAAATATTAATTATGGGCCATAATTATATCAAGAGGAAATTGTGCTAATACTACTGAAGAGAGCTTATGGGATCCTGTTACAACAAAAATGTTTTATTAACTAAGAGGTAAGAGAACAAAACTAAAGTCATATTCCCCCCCCCCTTTTTTTTTTGAATCAACATGGAAGCTATTATAATGAAAGTCTTTGACCAAGGCTACTGCTAACAACTGTAGCCAGTTTAAAAGTGTGTATAAGTAATGGAGATACTACCTGGGCTACTTCATCTCTAGAGTTCCATTTGACAGACAAAAGCAATTTAGGTAAGATTTCTGGCGTATTTACGCAGTAATGCCTGCAAAAAAAAACCAACAACAAGAGAAGGGATTTTGAAATAAAAATTTATATTGTTGTCATTACTACATGGAACTATTTAGTATGCTGGTTATAGATTTTAAAAAAATATCTTCAGGAGACTTCACAAAAAGCCAAAGTTTTGTGGGTTAAGCTTAGGGGCAGATGACAAGCCTCGTGTCCTCACCCCAGTTTCTTTCCTTTCCCACTTAAAATGCAGTCCAGGGAGCGTCATGCCTATGATTGCCCACCTACTTTTCATAGTCCTACTTATGACCCAATGTCATACCTGTGGCTCCAAAGGAAATCCTTTTCTTGTTCAGTTATTTCAGACAGTGGGTCTCGAGTGCAGATTGAACGCAGCTGCTCTTTGTCACAATCTCTTAATTCATTATCTCGTGCTAGTCTATTACTCTGTAAAAAAAGAGAGCAACAGGGACTTGTTCATACTACAATTAATACTATATATATATATATATATATATATATATATATATTTGCTTTCGTAGATTTTCACGGGTACAGGAATGCAGGTTTTGGTGTCCTCGGGTGTCTTCCCGTGTAAAAGTTGGGGTGTCTAACACCATCCAGTAGCCAATCCATGGTGGCACCTCCGGATGCTGCACCCCCCTGCAATCCCTACACAGATCTGGCTGACACAAGCCACAAAACCACAGCTCGCCCCTATACACGAAGCCAAGCCAAAGCACAACTAAGTGCAATACAGCCATCTTCTCAGGAAAACTCTTCACAAAGTTCAAGAGGTCAAGACACAAAGACTTTAGCAACTAATCCACACCTAATGACCCACCTAAGTGGTACTCAGGATATCACTCAAGAAATCACTCAAGGTATCTCTCAAGTAATTAAGGAACAAAAGAAGAAAAGGCACACTAGCCTGGGAACTTCCTCTCTGCCCAGAACATTGGAGGCTAGACACCACACCCCCTCTACAGTATTTATAGGAACTCAAACATTGAGATCCCGCTCTGTTCCAGTAACAAGAAGCCGAAAGCACCAGCCTGAAGATGACGAGTGAGACCTCGTCGAAACGTCGCCTAGACACCCCAACTTTTACACGGGAAGACACCCGAGGACACCAAAACCTGCATATATATATATATATATATATATCCTTTTGAATACTTAAAGCATCTCACATACTTCATCTCAGTAGCCCTAACAACCACTCTGTATTATTAAACCCTGTTCAATACTTAACCCTGTAGTTGATGGGTTGGGGAGACAGTCGTTTGCCTAAAGCAATCTGATAAAACTTCATGAGTGAGGTGAGAACTAGCTTGTAGTGCATGTTCTTAGCCACAATGCAACCTGGAAAGTAAAATTCTCCTTACCAGTCCTGCATGACTGTAGTTAAACCCTAGTTCTCGAGATATAGTCCAATTGGCATGGTCTTCAATTACAGACATGTCGGGAAACTTTACAGGACTGCTAAACCAATCAAATTCCAGCTCTAAACAAGGAGTTTCCTAAGAAGAAAAGAAGTTTGTCCTTGTATGATTAAAAATATTGTTTTTTATATATATATAAAAAGCACACTATTCCACAAGTACAAGCTATGCAAATACAAGGTATTTAAAATAATAAAAGCACAGGATCAGACAAATTAGTCTTAAGTCTCAGGAGAAACACCAGCTGTCTTCAGAAGACCAAGTTTTATTTCTGCTAGTCAAAGAATGAAAAGACCCTGACAGTAGCTTGCTAAAGTTGTGTTCTTCAAAGCTGCATCCATAGTAAACTCAATTTGGATTTTGGTAGAGACATTAGTCCCATTGTAACCTTTGTGGATGGAACAATTCAGGCTACCTAAAGTTCTGTATCACTAGACAAAATCCTCACAAATTGCACAGCATTTTATTTTGACAACCTTGGGAACAGCACTCCAGATTGCAACTAATGGCTCAGATAACTGCATGCTCCTCTGTGAAAGCAAATTTTTCCTATATAGAAAGCTGATATATCAGATGCAAGGGTTCTAGCAGGCTCCTCTCCCCGATATGCCAGTTTTCTACATGCACAGATTTATTATTTTTTGTGCACAGAAGCATAAATTATGCGAGCCCCCATCTATAGCCCGAAATACTGCAGTTTATACAGGTTTACTATTGTTACATTTTGGAAACAGTGACAATATTTTATTAAAATACAGAGGACCATTAGAATTCACTTGGACAGTCCTTGATTTAACACAATGAACTGTTAGTAAATAAGCCAGAAATTGGCATGAAACGTCCATTTACCTTATTGGGATTTGATCCAGTGACTCCAATGGGATTTAGCAGGTCTTCCAACCCATGGGGTACAGGCCACAGATTCAGAGCCATTTTGCCAGAAACAAGAGTGTCTGTGTAATCAAACATGTTAATATTCCCCCACGCCAATGGACAGTGCTCCTTAAAAAGAGCAAATAATCACTGTTTAGTCTCGTCTATTAGCAACACATTTCAAACTCAGATATAGAGGAATTAAAAGGGCAGGGGCAGACTTTTTTTTTTTGAAAACTCAAATAAACGATGACAAAGTAAATCATAACTGTTACCATTAGTTTAGAGATCAACACAGTATAAGTCAGAAGAATAATTTCAAATGAGATATTCTCCCTATTTGAGAAGTATTCACTATATCCAACGACAAGACCCTTACCTCCTTTGCACCCTTCCTCCCTTTAACGGAGCAGATAGAAAGGCAAAGCCGAGCCGCACGTGGAAGATCAAGAACGTGCATCTCATACTGCAGCCACTCATTCCACCTGAAAGGAAGATAAAAGGGATTTGACCCAAGATTTTAACCAAAAGTGCTATGTAAAGATGCTTGAAAAATGATATGGCAAATTAAAAATACTAAAGCAATTCTGTGTAAACCAAGCCAAGTTTGAGTTGAATTTTCCAGTGTGGCATTCTACTTTTGTAGAACCATTGGAAGCTAATTTGACGGCTATCTACCCCAATGTCCTACTCTATGCAGGAAACGAAGAGTGAGAGTATCCCTGCCAGGTGGTTGTCCGGCTTCTGTTTGAAAATCTCCTGTGACAGAGAGCGCACCATCCCTCTAGGTAACAGGTTCCATTGTTCTAACCTTCACAAAGTTTCTCCAAATGTTCAGCAAATATCTACTCTCCTGTAACTTACGGCCGTTAGATCAAGTCCAACCCTTCAAGGCAGCAGAAAACAAGTCTTTGCTTCCTTCTATGCAATAACTTGTTCAGGTATTTGAAGAGTGCTGTTGAGGGTATTTAGGAAGGTGGTTTTTTTTGGGGGGGGGGGTAAAGCATGAGACTCTTAATCCCAAGGTCATGGGTTTGAGCCCCGTTCTTGGCAAAAGATTCCTGCGTTGGACTACATGACACTCATGGTACCTGCCAGCTCTACAATCCTATGATTCTATATATTCCTTGAACATTAAGGTACAGTATCAGATCCGAACAAAAACTAAACTTCCAAACTCACTTTTAGATGGAGGAAAGAAAGACACAACATATACTGTAAAGCAATTATCTGAATTGTTAATACGTTTCTACAAACTTGAACATCAGGTTTCTTTTCATTGTTTTAGTGATATTCTTTACCTGGGATTGGAGCATGGTACTCTCTGAGTATTCACATTATCACATAATGGCTCTCCTCCATGATAGATGCCAGTTCGGACATAAATCTGAAAAAAATACGCTTATGAACATGACTATACTACAAGGGGACGTGGGTGGCGCTGTGGGTAAAACCAAAGTGCCTAGGACTTGCCGATCGTATGGTCGGTGGTTCGAATCCCCGCGGCGGGGTGAGCTCCCATCTTTTGGTCCCAGCTCCTGCCCACCTAGCAGTTCGAAAGCACTCCTAAGTGCAAGTAGATAAATAGGTACCACTTTATAGCAGGAAGGTAAACGGCGTTTCCGTGTGCTGCGCTGGTGCTGGCTCGCCAGAGCAGCTTCGTCACGCTGGCCACGTGACCTGGAAGTGTCTCCGGACAGCGCTGGCCCCTGGCCTCTTAAGTGAGATGGGCGCACAACCCTAGAGTCGGACACGACTGGCCCGTACGGGCAGGGGTACCTTTATCTTATACTACAAGTAACCATGAAGCAGGAATTATAAATATCAAGCAAGAGTAACTCATCTAACCCCCGTTCTAAAATAGTTGCATTGTCAGTTTATTTCCAGGCTCAATTAAAGGTGCTCACATTGGTGTTTAGGGCTTTAATCAACTCAGGCCACAAACATCTGAAAGACCAACTTATTCCCTACAGACCACCTCAGGTGTTAAGATCAGCAGAGGAGCCCTCTTGGTAGTTCAACTGCTCTTTGACAGCTTCTAGGCTGTGGAATTCCCTCCCCACAGAGGTACATCTGGCACCTTTAATATATAGTTTCTGCCATATGCTGAAAATGCACCTCTGATCCACCCTATTCTTGTGTCAGTAATTTTAGTTGTTTTTAATTCTGATGTTTAAATTGCTGTAGCCATCCCTGGGACCTCAGGCTGAAGGGTGAGTAATAAACTGATAATGATGGTGAATAATAATAATAATAATAATAATAATAATAATAATAATAATGCAGAATGCACCTTAGGTTTTGCCCAATATATGTAAATACTTCAAAAAGGCAAGTTATTTATTTGTTTCACACCCAGACAAAAAGTTTAAGGTTTGGTGGGCCTGGACAGTAATGTAGAAACAAAAAAACCCTAAGGATTTAAGAGTCATTCATCAGAAATATGCATGTGCTCTCAAGTCATATTGAAACCAAGTTGTCGTTTTTTACCTTGTCAATATCTCGAATGTTTACATTTACATAGGTAGCGCAGAGAATCTTTATTCTGAGATTACTGTTAATAGCCCAGAGGGATTTGGCTGAAGCTTCTCCATTCATGTATGGTGTAGCTGTAGAAATACGCCTAGAATAAGATGGCATTGTAAAGGTATCCAATGGCAGCTGGGTGTAAAGACTTTCCTTAGCCATCAGCATCAAATTGGGCATTCGACCAAGCATGATACAACTCCGGATGTACTGAAATAGGCAGAGAAAACACAATTATTGCACTGGATGCTGCTCTTTGCAGCATCATTGCTTAATTGCAAAGATTACAATGCCGGCATTGTGAATGGTTTGCAACTCAAGGCGAAGCAGGAACCACAGTATAAGTGGTTTAATGAAGCTAGCGTGCAATATTTGTAGGGCTGGCAGGTCATTCTAAGTAGCAGATAATCACAAAGCATGCCAAACAAGGGACAAACTTGTCTTTTTATACTGGCACTTGGAGAAAAAGAAATATCCACATATAGACTGTTGCCTCACTAATGGCACATTCCTTGTATTTTCTATCAGAAGAAAAGAGAATTATAAAAAAGGGAAGACTGAGGAAAGAGAACTTACAATTTTTGGTAATGCAGGCTTTTTGTTATTTCTGAATTATGGTTTTATTTAGTAGTGTAAATGTATTCACCCATAATGAACTTATTTTAGAAAGCACTAAGGGTGACACCCACTGTTATATAAGCAAACATCCTCTTGTAAAAAAGGACCTTACTTTCCTCTCCTCCTGTAGCAATTTGTGCCCCTCCCCACTGCCTTTCCCCCCAAAAAACATCACCTGCAGCAAGTTTTTAGGGGTGCAAGGGGTGGGGCACAGAAAATCCACTCTGCCAACAGTGTTTGTTCCATTAGTAAACAGGCACTACTGGATTTCACTTCATGAGAATATACATACGTGCAATCCTATATCACATGATTTGCACCACCTCATTAAGTAAGATGTACGCATAAAAACCTCTTCATGACTCTCTGTCTCTACAAGTTTAAATATCCTTCTCCTTGAACTGAATACCCATTAGTTCTCCCCTCATTTGGTGCGGCTTCTGATTGGCTGCAGGTGGATGTGGTGGCGCTGTGGGTTAAACCACAGAGCCTAGGACTTGCCGATCAGAAGGTCGGCGGTTCGAATCCCCGCGACGGGGTGAGCTCCCGTTGTTCGGTCCCTGCTCCTGCCAACCTAGCAGTTCGAAAGCACGTCAAAGTGCAAGTAGATAAATAGGTACCGCTCCGGCGGGAAGGTAAACGGCATTTCGGTGCGCTGCTCTGGTTCACCAGAAGTGGCTTAGTCATGCTGGCCACATGACCCGGAAAATGTACGCCAGCTCCCTTGGCCAGTAAAGCGAGATGAGTGCCGCAACCCCAGAATCGGTCACGACTGGACCTAATGGTCAGGGGTCCCTTTACCTTTTTACCTAATTGGCTGCAGGACGCTTCTGCAGCCAATCAGAAGCCACGCCTTGGTTTTTGAACGGTTTCAGGAGTCAAGCGGACTCTCGGAATGCATTCTGTTTGAGAACCAAAGTACAACTGTATTCTAAAATGTTTAAATGTTTCTTTAATTGCCCTTGAATCTTATCACGACACTTGCCACCCTCTCCTGCCACATCAGTGTGGTGTGCCACACCCTTTGAGAATCACTGAATTATGTGTTTTTGACCGCAGACTTTAGTTCTCAACATTCTAACAAACCATGTGTAAGTTCTGTCCACGTCCATGAAAAAGACACTAAGATCCTGGGCTTGTACAGCGCTGCAGGTGCATTGGATCACAGGGATGCAGCCCGACAGTTTCAGCACTGGCAAAAGTGGTTCTCCTACCCACACCCACTCCATAAAAACCTCTGGTCTAGCCCTGAAATATGACCCTAATTCATGCTCTTCCCTGCTTATTTCAAGACACCACAAAAGCAGTTGTTTGCGAGCATTTGATTGTATCTCCCAAGCTACAGGAAGGGATTGATTGGTCTAAAAATGAAAAGCAATCTATTTCAATGTACACCCTGCCAAGTAACAGTAGGTGAACCATACTGAAAGGAAAATATCATAAACTTTTAACATCCCCAGTGAATCCGCCAAATCACACCCAATAAAAGCACATAAAAAAATGGAAACCTGGCTTCAGTACTTCATCTTTTGCACATTTTCATATGCAAATCCCTCTCTTCCGACCCCTGAACTGCACACAAGATCTAACTCTGACAACAAGCATTAAATTTCAAAATGAACCAGATGTTTACTCACCTTGTATTGACTCAGGGGATGTTTTTCTAGTAAATATTCATCACAACCACATACTTTTAAAATATACTTCCCCTGGTACTCTAACACACAGAGCTTTAGCTGTTCAGATGACAGCAACATACTTCGTGTTTTTTTCCTGATTGCTTCAGCGATGACTTGTTCTGGCACATAATCGTGATTGATTTTTAAAGTGTACTTCTGCTTGTCATTGTTGGGGGAGACTATAACCCATATCACCACTATTATTTGTCCTGAAACAGAAGGAAACTATGTCAGGTTACGTCAGGGATTATGCCCACATATTTACAGAAAAATGAAAATAGAGGAGCAAAAAAGACCTAAAACACAATTCAGTACTCTCTATCCAGAATATGCAGTCTTTGGGGCTGCAGCAACAAGCTATGGGTTCCTCTTAGCTCTCCACTAAAACAACTTTGAAAATGGAAAGGAGAAAGGCTGGGAGGGGACAGGTTTCTTGAATAAGACTGTTTCGTTGGAACTTTATTAAGCAGCCCCAACAATAACAGGGGGGAAAAAATCTGAATAATGCTGCTAAAGTAGAAGAAAACGAGTGCACTGAGCGCGCTACGACATGTCTGAAAATGTAACTATTTTCACTGAGCTGATTACTCACGCTGAAATGAAATGGGCATATGGGGGAAATGGATTGAATTTCACTGTTCAAGCAGCTTCACATTAATCTGGTACCAATCTGGCAAATGCACTGAATTGTGTTTTCTTTTCTTTTACCTTTATCAAGTTTATTGTATATATGCTTGGGCAGCTCGGGCGAAGATTCTATGTTTGGGGGACAGACATACAATGCTCTGCTATGGGGTGCGTTAACATCTCGCAGATCTACTGCTTCTTTACAAACATTAAGAATGTTTCTTCTGAAGTCCTGAACTTCTGGATCCTTGACCAAGTCAAATTCACAGATAGGCATGCCAATAGCAAAACCTAAAAAAGAAGGAGAGAGCAATTCTCTTTGATACATTTTCAGAAACAGTGAGTCCTCAGAGTATAGTTTCCTGTCACTCTGTCCTCTACCCCTTCCCACAAGAGCTCAGCTCTGTCTTGCTTGAACGGCTGGGCTGCTACAGCAATTGTCTCCATAGCTCAAGGGGCTGCAGCAGCGAAGCATATTCTGTACCCACTGCAACTATTCTGCTTAAGTAAGATTAGACATGTTCTGGAACTTTTCCCCAGGTCAAGCAAAAGGGTTCCAAAGGCTGTCACCAAAGTTTACTTCTACCCCATCTTTATATAAAGAAATGCCCATGATCGCAAACAATTATTAAATTTATAATAAAAAAAGTTGACCCACTGTCAAATATGCACCATCACAATGAAAGCAAGTACAAGTCAACAAAGAGTGGCACTCAGGTAAAACGTAATTAACTGAGAAAACAACAAAATTCCTTCCAGTAGCACCTTAAAGACCAACTAAGTCAGTTCTTGGTATGAGCTTTCGTGTGCATGCACACTTCTTCAGATACACTGAAACAGAAGTTTCCAGACCCATCTATATAGTGAGAAGGTGGGGAGGGGTATTACTCAGAAGGGTGGTGGGTAATATTCTGAGTAATACCCCTCCCCACCTTCTCACTATATAGAAGGGTCTGGAAACTTCTGTTTCAGTGTATCTGAAGAAGTGTGCATGCACACGAAAGCTCATACCAAGAACTGACTTAGTTGGTCTTTAAGGTGCTACTGGAAGGAATTTTTTTTGTTTTGACTATGGCAGACCAACACGGCTACCTATCTGTAACTGAGAAAACAACGTAAAAGACAACTCAGCATAGCACAGTTGGCCTAGTGCAGCTGTGAAGTGTTGAAGGGAGGGGAAATCTCCTCTTTGCCCTTCAACACTGTGATTCCACCCTCACCTGACAGCATCCAGTTGTTTGGTTACTGTAGCAGCACCCCAGACTCTGCAAAACCAGCAAATGTGACAAGATTTTCTTATTCTAGTGAAAAGGGTATTGCTGACTCAACTGCTTTTAATAAACTAATGTTCATTTCCACATCAGATATGTGCATGAATAGCTTGAATACTCAATACACGCTGTGCGTATTTGCATTTCATATACCACTGTTAGTTCAAGATTATAAATGCAGAGGTCCCTCAACCGTTTTATCGCTGGAGTACTGCACTCTAAAAATATGTGCAAAGTTTGTCTGCCTCAAACAGACTGCCAACAACGACAATATCCTATATTATATGCATGCTTTAATGGACTGAGGAACCTTTGGCCTTTGGAGGAACAAGTTTGGTCCAAACTTGGTCCGCATAGGGTCCAATTCACCCACAAGGTCATTTCCCCAAACCCACAATATTATCAGCTGCTATCACTGAGTGATGTCAACTGATGGCGGGACAGGGTTCAATTTTGCTTTGGTTGTTGTCACTAGTCCCCCCGCCCCACCTCCCCGGCCCATGGGAAACTGGCTCGTCAGATGATAAGCAGGGGGTTAAATCCTTCACGGTGTTGCTTTGGCAGTTTGATTCTTGCAAGGAACATACTGGTAAAGCAGACACTGGCAGACAGCAGATAGAAGTTTCTACTCATTAGGTGATGAAGAGTTCAATCCTTCCAGCTGCTGCTTTGCCAGCACATTTCCAGCAGGCTCCTCCCCCACCAGTAAACTGACAGGTTGGCAGGTTCACACATCTACCAGTCACCTATTATCAGATGATTGACAGGTGAGTGGTCTCACCTATCAGAGTTGACCCACAGGAAATAAATATCTGGCCAAACAGCGCACAGAAGGTTCCCCATTCCTGCTTTAATTAATAGCAAGATCCCAAATAATCACGTTAAGAGCTCAGCGGTCTTTGCAATCATGTTTTAATGAACAATTTGCAGTTTCTGACATGATGTACTCAGTTTGTTACACAACCAAAAAGACCATTTACTCATAATTCCATCACAGTGGCTTTATCACATGACAGTTAACTATATTTGACAGTGGAACTAAGAAGGTTGTGGACTCTCCTTCATTAGAGGTTTTTAAGCAGAGATTGGATGGCCACCTGTTATGGATGCTTTAGCTGAGATTCCTGCATTGCAGGAGGTTGGACTAGATAATCCTCAGGGCCCCTTCCAACTCTACAATTCCATGATTCCATACTCTCATGAAAGGCCCATAGGCTTTAGGGGAATCAAATTGTGGCCACTTTCCTTTACATATTTTAAAAATTGTACTGCAGACTGTCATGTGGCATATAAATATTTGTAACAAATGAATAAGCCTCACCAATTTCCCGATTCAGAATTTTCTCTTCTCTGTTGCCTACTGGCTCTATGACTTTTAGAAAAGGCTGGAAGAGTCGTAGATCACAAAGTCGCCGTGTTTCATCGAAAAATTCTTCCCTTTCTGCTTCTTGTGTAACACTTACGAAAATGTAAGAGGACTCATCTTGAAGGAGCTGATAGAGAGGGTATTTCCGAGCTTCTTTAAAAAGTTCGTGCTTAATATTTAACAAGGTGGCCTCACGGAGGCATTCTAAAGTCACTATCATGCCATTAGGTAGAAGACATTCTACTAGGATTCTTGGTGGCATCAAATGGATGCCCCACAGTTCCCCGGATGATGGTCTTGGAGGCATTTTTATTAGGTACCTTCTCTTGAGGTTATGAAAAGACTATGTTAGTAGATTCTCGCAGGAAAACCTAAACAAAAACAATGTAATATTTAAGTAGCATGCACATGTCCATGTGATATTACATTTCCAGTACTTTACAGAAAATAAAAATACATGGGAAACAATCATTAATAATTTGCTCTTCCATCATCTGCCATAATCAAGTTATCGCGCCAACTATTGCTCAACAGAAAGCGAGCAGCCATTCTTGCTTTGGGCCAGTGGCGTAGCGTGGGTTGTCAGCTCCCGGGGCAAGGCAAGTAATTTGCGCCCCCTAACCCGTGGATTTTAGCACTCGAGTGCAAGCGCGCCCCCCCCAGATGTTGCGCCCGGTGCGGCCAGCCCACGCTACGCCACTGCTTTGGGCGGAAGCACATTTATAGTGATCAACTCTTTACGTTTACCCAATAAAGGCCTAAAAAATAATAATGAACATGTCCTATACCCACCAAGCGTTGGAAGTCTGGTAAGAGGAAGAAGAGAAAATGGAAACAGCAGCAGCCATCAAACTTGGCGGCAAGTCACAGGCAGGGCTTACCAGAGCAAACAGGTATGGCTGCCAGGGACACAGGCTTATTGTGAGAGGCAAGAGCTAACACTGCTCTGGCATGCTACAAACATCCTGGTACAAAAGCTGGGCTACAGAAATATTGCCATGACACATTCGTGGCTGTAGCTGTTATCTCCCCTCCCCAAACAATCTCTCTTGCAAAATACAAAAAGCCACCTGGTTGAGCAAAAAAAGAGAAAGATGTTGTTTCTAACTGCTCTCTAGCCTCCTTTGTGAAGGTTTTATTAAAAACGCAAGAGACTTCACATCAGAATGAAGCAAATTTCTCAGAACACTACCCAGAGTTTTAACAGTACATGCCTTTCTTAAGAGTCGTCTCACCAATTTGCTTCTAGAAAATAAAACACTTTGGTTCCTGGACACTTGTATTTTCTGTCATTTCAGGAGATCTCTGGCTGTGGCATAGAGATAGCCTGCACACAGCAATCTTTCGAGCCCACTCTGAACTTTGCTCACAGGATTTTACTTTAATCCTCTTGTTCCTTAAGTCAGTCAACATAAAAACCTTACTCAGTGCAAAGGAGTTTTGGTAAGAAATCTTAAGGCGCCTCTTTCGTCTGACACACAGTTCTCTCGCTACTGAAGTTTAGAGTAGCAGGAAAGCTATGGTATTTTGCTGTGCTGTTGCATGTCCAGAACCCTAGAGCTGTCAGCTAGCCACACTTCATATGCAAGCTTTGAAAAGTGACACCTGTCTTATGCAACAAGCAGCCCCCTAGGCACTTCCTGTACAACTCTTTATCTTCCCGAATATGCTATCTTGCTTTAAAATATCTAGCAGACACAGCTGCAGAGACGTCTCAGACTGTCAGGGAAAAAACACTAATGGATCAAAATCAAGGATGCATGGGAAAAGGTCAGGTCTATTATGTTTTTCAGTTCCCATTATTCTGAAGTATGTGAAGTTGTGTACACCACTTTTTTTTTAAAAAAAGGTGTATCAGCCTGGGGACAAATGGTGTACAATGTGAGAGGTCTACAACCCCCTTCCCAACTAAATGAAAATGTAGGTGGGAGCTGTGAATTACATTTACAGTAGTAATGTTTCCCTAGTTTTTTCAATTTGCAATAAAGATCAACTTCTCTTCAGAGCAGCCTTCCCATCTGCAAGGGGTGGGAGAAGGTGATGTGTGGCGTGGTACCCAGTATTTTTTCCTCCAAGGATGGCAAAGGAGCCAGAGGAGTGAGATTTTTAAAAGAGATGTTATTTAACTGTAGAGTATGAAACCAAGGAACATAACATACAAATCCTCTTGGGCGATACTTTGTAAAATGAATACTGCATAAGGAGACTAGCATAAAAGTCCAAATTTCATGCATTGGAAAAGTCAATCAATTATAGAGATCATTTGTAGTGGTCTAACTAATGACATCCCACTATATGGCATAAAAATATTCTGTGTTTTCTGACCCATCAGAGACTTTCAAATTATGCCTTTCCCCCGCTAAGATTCCCAAATTCCAAACATTTTTATACCACAACAGTAGCTGCAAACCTTGCAGTGCATTCTATTTTTTGTGTTAGAAATTATAGCAGTTACCAACAGACACGTTACAAATTCTTTTGAGGGTAAGTTTTGCTTTTGATTGTCCCATTCATTTAAAAGTGAGAGCTGTAGATACATCTGCATAGGAATCTTCAGAATGTTAGAAATATATTGATATACTGCAGACCAAGAAATGCGTATAACTGGAGACTCCAACCACAAATAGAAGCATGCTTCCCTAGCCCCACAATCATGCCAACTGTCAAACACCACCTGTGAGGTCATATGGGACACCTGTAGAGGGTTGAGATTTTGACCTCAGCAGTGATGCTCAGGTAAGAAGGCGCTTAACCCCTTCCTCCTGGGCCACTTTTTGTAATCAGATTTACAGGTTTCTAAGTCTGCATTGTTCTTTTGAAAGGGAAAGTGGTGGTGTGGTGTAGTGGTTAGTATCAGTCTGTGAATGGAAAATCCCAGGTTGAAATCCCCCCTCAGCTATGAAGCTTTCTGTGTAACCTTGGGCCAGTTATGCTTTATGGAATTGTTGTGAGGATAAAATCTATGTGCATGATGGAAGAAGCTTGTACGCTACTGTAAGCAACTTGGAGGAAAGACAAGGAAATGATCCTCAAACAAGTACAAGAAAAAATGCTTATTAAATTGTTCGACATAGTCAGGGAAATATTTTCCACTTTTGCGTTGTATGTGTGTGTGTGTTATGCTCTGTGTTTGGTCTTGTGCCACACCCCTAAAAAACAAACTAACAACCATCTCCTGGAATAACATACAGTTTGGCCCAGAGAAAGAACAGTAGAGATGCCTTTTTAAAACTCAGCTGTAAAGGAAGAAATTTTGTCTGGCAGTTTAAAGTTAAGTTCTATAGTTAAAACTGGAAAGCACACTAATTTTCTTTTTATTTGAGGAAGGAGGCAATTGAAGTTTCCCATTATAGAGCGGTTGAATCAAAATAGCAGTTGGCATTTGTGTTTCTTCTTTTTCAGGAAATGGCAAGAGATTGTCTGTACTTAGAATGTGTATACATTTATTTTGCTGACACATGGAATTACGCCTCCAGAATGTAGATTTTTGGAAAGAAGGAATATCAAAGACACAGCTCTTTTAAAATACAACTAGCAGCTATAAGTATTAAACAGAAGGGATTATAGATTTGGTAAAGCTTAGAGTCTATAAAGACAATCTTCTTTAGTGAACAGTGGAGAAAAAGAAAATGAGTTAGATCCAAAAAAGCTAGTTAAACTTAGGTCCCACTTAAATCAACTGGACAAGTTAGTCATGACTAAATGAAACCCTTTTGAATTCAATAGAACATACTACTTTAGTTTGGCTCCAATCCTTCTATCAATACTTTTGTTATCAAAAGGTTAGATACCGTTTAATGCTATTCTAGCTTTATGTCTCTATAATCCCAATATCTCTCATAGTTCCTCAGCTTATATTTATTACTTCTGCAATTACAGATGTAAAATTTGTGAACAAAATAGTTATACATTTTAATCGAAAAGGAAAGCAGATCTGAAATGTATTTTGGATGCTGCCCAAAGTACTATATTCAAACTAAAACTTTGCTCTCATTGAGCCACATACGAGCTCTAATTTTACTCTTGTTGACAGTCTTTGTTAATGGCTAATGTAAGCAAGTTGTCATGGCATCAAGATTTGAAAGGATTCCTTGGAAACAGCTCTCAAAACCTTGAAGCCTATTTCCAGTGCTTAAAGTTAGGACAAAGCATCTTTTCGAACCTTTAGAAATATTTCCTACTCAGTATATTGTATCATGTTTATGAAATGTTTTCCACTTTGCACCTAGCAGAAACACAATTGAAATATTTTGATTTAACCTTTCATCTCCAAGGTAAATAATCTTCTGCAGGGTATTTTGCCAATCTATGGATCAGAATGAGAAAAACTGAGGATAAAACAACTTGTACATACCTGCAACCTCTTATTCTCTTGGATCAGCAGATCCTACACAGGCTTCTGTTTCACATGATGATCACATTATTGGATGTTCTGTTATCTGTATGTTGTAAAGTACCAAGATGTGGATCTTTGATATAATCTAGAAACATTGCTACGGTCTTCTTTACACGAACTGTTTTTCAACTCTGGGAATTCATTCTGTATGAATCTTCACTGCAAGGATCTAAACTTATTATCATTTTGAACATATTTATTTCCAAGATTAGCAGAGTTGACTGAAGGTCAAGTGTCTAATCAAGGTACCAACCTGGAAAATAAAGGGGGAAAAGGAAATTCTCTCAACAGGCATATTCCAGGAAAATAATTACTTTTGAGAGGAAGATCTGTATATTACAGGGACATTTTTGTGGTGGGGAGCAGGGAGTGCCGTGCTTTACATTTCATCACAAGGGGTCATTACAGCTGTTTACTTTGTCTCATAGGAGTCCACCTGGAGGAAGTGAAGTTTTGGAAGCAACACAAACCAAGAGAATAAACGAGAACTAAGCACCCCCAACTTCCCAACTCTCCCTACAGCACTACTGCTATTTCCATCCCCCCTTGCTTGTGATAGAGTGGGACACTAGAATGTGATAAAATAATAGAAATAGGTATATGTATTAATAGCATGTATCAAGGTAGTTTCTGTTCATAAAGAAGTCTTGATCATTGCTACAGTAAGAAAGTGTTGCCATCTTCTAAGGCCTCTTTTAAGTCTGGCAGTGGTAAGGGGTCGCAGGTAGAGGTTCCACTGTACAGTGGTTTTCATCCAGTGTGCCGTGGCACCCTGGGGTGCCTTGAATGGTCAGGGGTGGCACAGGCAATACTGGCCTCTGTCCCTCTTCCCTCCCCTCCCTCTGATGCCTTCTTGGGCCTCTGCCTCCCAAAGGCTTGCACAGTTGTTTCTTGCTGCAGCCTGGCTACAAGCTCCCCATGTGAATGGTGCTGCTGGGGCTGGCCAGGGGGTGCTTCCCAGGCCCCTGTGGGGCACTGTGAGGAGGCACCTCTCTTTGGGGCAGGGGGGGCAGCTCAGAGACTGGGGGGGCAGCTGTGGCTGCCCAGTGGACACCCACAGAGAGGGGAGCAGAGAGGAGGCTGAGCGAACACTCCACAAGGGAGGGTGTTCGAAAAAGGGTGAGGAGCTGCCAGCTCTGCCAGCAAGGGGTGACATAAATGGGCTCCTGAGACCCACAAGGTTGCTACAGAAAGCATGTAGTTGATCAAGGGAGCTGTGGACTCAGAAAGACCGAAAACATCTGCTGTAGTAGCAAAGGAAAGGCAAAGTAATTTGACTGCTGCAGCAGCAAAACAGAAGGTGTGCCACACAAATATTCATTCCACGATTTTTGAAAACAAAATAACTTCACAATAATTTGTTAGGTTTTGTCACAAATCCCTAATTATCCAGAGTCTAGCATATGCTAATTTACAAAAAAGAAAGGCTAAGTCAAAAATCCTCCTTTCAGCGTTAAGAATGAAACAGCAGCAACTTAGCATTCCCTTCATCTTTTGAAATGCTATGCCACTGTATATACAAACAGTACTACAGCAAACAAAGAATATATTTAACACAAAGATAGACTAGATTTGCAACAAAAAAGCAAACTTTTGTAATATGTGCAAATCAAAAGTTGTAAAGAAATTCATTTACTCCCATCAAATTCCATTTACTTCCTAGATTTATCAACTGAGTGAATACAGTGGTTTGGATGCTAATAGAATTTAAGTTAAAGAAGTACATAGAAGAAAGGTTCCCACCACAGCCCCACTCTGTGCCTTCCCAGCCCCTACAGTCAGACATGGGTGGTTGAAGGAGGAAGGGATTGGAAAAGTGCCTTCTGTAAACTTCCTTAAGTTAACTTCTCTTAGGATATATTCCAGTACACTTAATTCCAAATATTTGTTTAAAATTATGTTTGCTTTCTATTTCCAAGCTTGGCTAAGACTTCTGCCTCTATTGTGCCAAAGCAACTTCCTGTTGCAAAATAAACAAGGTTTATCAAGAATCTAATTTCATCATATATGCAGATTGTTCACTCTTCCCCCCCCCAAAAAAAACTGCCATGTTATTCCTTTCCCTCAAATAACTGTCTTTGTTCAACATGCCACTTCCCTTATTCTTTAAGCTCCTCTTTGAAACCACTTCTGCAACAGTTATATTTTGAAAAAACAACCCCACAACATGCTTCATCTGCCCCCTCTGTTCCACAGGATTCTTCTCTACATCACCTCTACTTCTGGTTACTTTCTTCTGCCGCCCCAATCCTGCCTAAGAGAGTACAAAGCCCTGGTAAAGCATCACATTTTTTAGTCCATACAGCAGCTAAGATAATCATAGCACTACATTTTCAATAGCAATAGTAATGAGAAGTTATCCTACTACTAGAATTTTCTTGTTAAACTCCGTGAGGGAACAACTATTCCTTAAATGCAACGTATTTCAGTTAAACTTGTCTAATGTTTGGAAACAGATCCCAACATATTTGCCTCCCACTTCTTCAATGGTAACCATTGTATTTTCAACATCAGCTTATAGGTTGGTTGATTCAAGAATCTTTCCCCAAAAGAAGAGTCCTGCAAAGAACATGAGTCACTTTCCCAGGGGCAACAATACTTGCCGATGTGAAACTCCTGTCCCCGAATGCCAAATTTTCAGCCTAGAAATCCCAAACCTCTAAAGTCTAAAGAACAAAATGTTTTCATTCTCTCTTCAGGCATGTCAGTCACTCCAGAATTCAGAGCAAGAACTGGCAGTGTTGCCAGCCTGCTTGCTTTTGTGGCTCTCCAAGTCTGTTGCATAGTGACAGTGGCATGGCTTGCCATCTTGATTGGGTGCGCTGCTGCTCTGCTCTTCTAGCCTGTAAAACTGGCAACATCTTAAAATACAGACAATTCAACAGTCCAATGACATTATCGGTTCTAAAGGTTTTGGTTGTATTAAAGGCACTCAAGCTTTCTATTTATACTTTTAGAGTTCACTATGTGCAAAGCAGTTAAGTCCCCGTCCCCCCCCCCTGCCCCAAATGGGCTGGTGAATTTAAGTTCCCTCAGTACGCGTCTGTAGTAGTAAAGGTAAGGGACCCCTGACCGCTAGGTCCAGTCGCGAACGACTCTGGGGTTGCTGCGCTCATCTTGCTTTACTGGCCAAGGGAGCCAGCGTACAGCTTCCAGGTCATGTGGCCAGCATGACTAAGCCGCTTCTGGCGAACCAGAGCAGTGCACGGAAACACCGTTTACCTTCCCGCTGGAGCGGTACCTATTTATCTACTTGCACTTTGACATGCTTTCGGACTGCTAGGTTGGCAGGAGCTGGAACCAAACAATGGGAGCTTACCCTGTCGCAGGGATTCGAACCACCGACCGTCTGATTGGCAAGCCCTAGGCTCTGTGGTTTAGACCACAGCGCCACTGAAACACATAAAACACAGGTAGGAAGGTTCACTACCCTAGACACAATGTAGAATAGAAGTAGAAATGCATTAAGTTTTCATTATATCTTTTCACACCAACTTCCTGATATTACTGGAAACTTCAAGATGGCTTATTAGGAAATAATATCATAGCCAAGGATGTAAAAACGTTAAAGGACAACCTCAATATCTTGCTCCCAATGCACTTTCACTGAACAGTAATTTATAAGCAGGATTGAAGGTCTCTTTAGGGAACTCAAATTCACTAAATCAGTATGAATAACAACACCTTCAATGGCAGGAGAGTGTATCTTTAACATTTTAAACTGTGTACATGGATGGATACAACAAAAATAATGTTGCTCAGAAGCAAAATATTAACTTTTGTATTTTAGCTTACTTGTATTGCTCATTTTTGACAGTAGAGTGTATGTTTCCACTATTAAAGATAACTAAGTGTGTTCAGTGCGTTCATCAGCGTTGTATCTGAGTAGTTTAGGGCCAAAAGTTTCATGCAGGGGACCAGAATCCTATCATCAGGTAGTTCACTGAGACCAGAAGACTTTTTATGACTAACAAACATGGGTTAGAGTTAATGATCAGGCATACTGTGTGCCACTTATTGGGGGCAAAGAAACTTTCCCCCATTATCAGTGCATCTTCTCAGTGCCATCCAGAAGTTAATTTTCAATAGGTTAGAAGCCTCTTACAATCTGGCCCTGAGAGTGTTATGATAGAATCCTCTATTAAGAAAGGTGCCTGTGCTCCATTTGGTCTTGTTTCATTGTAAGATTGTCTATTACTGAGATCCAAGGATGTGGACAAGGTTTTTGGTAAAGTCTAGGCCAGGGGTAGTCAACCTTTTTATACCTACCACCCACTAATGCATCTTTCTTGATGGTAAAATGCTCGATGGAAGGAGGATGCAACTTGTGCCGTAGAACCCCCTACCACCCACCTAGAATCCTGAAACGCCCACTAGTGGGCAGTAGGGATCAGGCTAACAACCCCTGGTCTAGGCAACCAACCCTTGCCTTTCATGGCTTATTACGTCTAGTAGGGAGAGGCTGTTTGGCTGAGTACAGGAGGCTGCAAATTTCTCCGAGTGATGGGCTATGTTATTTTTTAAAAAGTGGTTATTAGATGTGAACAGTTATAGACTGGCTGCTGACTCCCCCACTTTTTGGATGAAGGAGTTTAGGCCAGGTCAACCCCAGCCACTCTTGGGTGAAACTGATTTTCTAGATCTGGGGTGGGAAATCTGTCACCCTCCGTAGAATCCAGCTTTTTCTTAGAGGTGTGCCTGGCAACCACATTATGGTCTTTTTTGGACACTTTAATATAGTTGCACAAAACCTCAGTTATTGGATGGTACAGTACTATATTGTACAGGTGTTACGTTTCAGGAAAAGTGCAAAAATGTGTATACTCTAATCATCTTCTTGGAACTGAACTTGTGCAACCATCCTTATCTTCTGGAACTGGTGCATCTAGCGGACCTTACCCAAGCAAAGCAGAGAGCTTTTAAGCTCTTCATTTTACTTACTGGTTAAGTTCCGCTCGGTGTGCAGGGTCTGGGATGCTTTCACTAGATCTCATGGGGATCTTGCAAGAATATCCCATTTCCCATGTACTGAGTGGAATTTGCCTAGTAAGCAAGGCAGAAAGTTTAAAAAGCTCTTCCAGTGCTGGGAAACCTGGTGTAAAAGGAGCTTTTAAGGTCTCCACTTTGGGTGCAATTAATTTGTGGGAAATCGACTGGCCGGCTTTCAACTGCACAATGTTAAAAATGTGTAAGTCTACTGCTTGCAAGATGCAATAGTACAGTATACAAATATTGTTAATAAATAAATAGGTGTACTAAATTTCCTGATTTCGAATAACACAGTGAACAGAATGTAACATTTGTAGCAGCTGGGGCTTAACCATTTTGAAAAAGACAACTTACACTCCAACTAGGAAACCATTAATACCTTTTGAAAAAGCGAAGAAAAAGACAGTGGCTGAATTTTATATCTATATCTATGTCTAATCCATATCTATATATAGAGCTTCTGGATAGTTAGCAATGCAAGTCAGGCAAGTTTAAATAATATGTTCCTGTTCTTGAATCTTTATGATAAAGTAAAATGTAAATCTTGGAGTAGAACATGATCAACATAAGTGAATACTGACCAATAAATAGCCAAGAGTAAAGTCATGGGAGTCATTCATCTTTCAAAATCCCTGCTACAAATTTATCACTCATTTGGGCCCACCACTAAAATGGCTAGATATTTCCGCTCCTCCTTCAGGTTCAATACTTACATTGCGACTGTTAAAGCCACATTTTTATTGCCAATGAGTACTCTGCAATCTCATTTAGAAAAATCTGTCCTCTCCATCTGGATCTGGTCTGTTTTCTTGGACTGTATTTCTGTCTGTGCTAATAAAACATTAAACTGAAATAGCAAGAGCTGCAGCACTGTTGGAAAATGTTACTAACCGTGAAAACTAGCTAGAAATTGTAACTTTATATACAAACAAAAATATTACAAAACATAACCTTGCCAATAAGCCCTGCAAAATTACTAGACTGATTTTTCAAACTCATCTGCTTTTTACTCTTCAACAAATCTTCGTATGAGAAAAAAAAAGAAAAAAAGAACAGAGGCTAGTAAGTTTTTTAATAGGTAGACTATAAATAATGAAGGCTGGTAAAGAAAGCAAGAGGCACTGCCGCCTCCTCTGGCAGTCCACCTGATATCTATACTGGATGTGAAGAAGGAGATTTTGCCTCATGAGCATCTGGCATAGAAGCACAGTGGGCACAGATTGTCCCATTTCTATTCTTAAATTCCAGATCAGGATTTCGTAAGTAAATTAAATGTACTAGTCAGTTGGTGAGCTATTACTTAAACACACACACACACATACACACATACACACACGTTCTCATTTTGTATTTTTAAGTTGTGAGCCACCCTGTGATCTTTGGATGAAGGATGGTATACAATTATTATTATTATTATTATTATTATTATTATTATTATTATTAGCAACAACAACCTTTCTCTCATACATGTTGTAAACTGCTTTGATATTTTCTATAAAATTGTGACATATAAGTATTTTTCCAAATAAATTAACAGATAGTATCAACTTGGCCACTCACCTGCAAAATTAGGTTACACACACAGCAATTTGGCAATATAAATAACAATCCTACCACTATTATGTGGAAATAATTATAGAGCTAATATAAAAGGCAGGAAAATATCAATATCCAAAATTTGGGGAGAGTTTTTCAAATTGTTCACGATAATCCACAATAAGTCAAACAGAGGGACTCTGAGATGCATTTCGTTAGGTGTATGATCAGTTTGTAAGCTAACAGTTTTGATGCAAAAGAATGTGGTTCCAACAGGATGACCTTTTCTAGCCTAGGTACAGTATTGGGGTGGGGGTGGCAGGGAAGGAACTGTAGGTTTTAGTGAGGGAAAAATTATGTCAATGGAGGGAGTTTCTCCTATATATGCAGCATAGAAACACAGTGGGCTGACAGCAGTGATACTGAGAGATCCACTGCGGTCTGCAAGCATTTCCAACCCACATTGTTTTTTTACTACCCACCTTTTACTCATTAGATTAACTGGCAAGAGAGGAACATGATTTCCTGTCCATCCTTTGTGAGCACTTTTTAAACGTAAAAAGGAGATTCGTAAACATATTTGGAGGTGAATAACTTTCTTTGGGAAGTGGGGAGGAAGCATACAAGTCTGAGAGTTATGCCGTTAGAATTTCTTCTCATATTGCAGCTCCATATGCACATATTAGCAGGCTAAAGAAAGAAGTATATTAAAGCAATGGGTTGTCAGGGCTATCAAACTTTCCAGCTTGGCACACTTTGTCTAAGCCGCCTGACCTAGGAGCTGGAGTAATAGCAGCTAGGAACTTTGTTAGAGGAGAGTCTCCTGCTTTAATAAATACATTAAACCTAGATGTTGTTGCACTCCAACTCTCAACAGCTCTAGCCAGGATGGCCAGTGATCAGGGATGTTGCAAGTTGTAGTCTAACAACATCTTAATAGCCATGGGTTCCTCACCACTGCCTTAAATATTAGAGGGCATGAGGCTGAACTTTGCCAAGCCGGAACAACTTCTTAGACTACCATCTCAGTCTCACATGAACACCCTATTAAGCAGCATATAAGAGCATTATTACAGTTTTAGTGTCTTCAAACTGAACTCTGGAAAGTGAGGGAACCAACACACACAAAAACTACCTTTTACATTTGCATGTGGCATTAGTCATTACTGACCTTTAGGTTCCCAGAAGTAGTAGTAGCATAATAATTCTGTACCCTAGTCTATAGTGATATTTAACACTAAGGCAGTTATAATTATTATTGAGTTATCTTTGTTTTTATTTTTATTACATGTTTTGTTTTATATATATTGTAAACCACCCTGAGATCTACGGGTATAAGGCGGTATACAAATTTAATAAATAATAAAAATAAAGCAACATACTGTGAGTATCACCTAAAGCACACATGGTACAGGAAGCAGGGGTGAAAAGTTATACTTTTCATCCTCTTTTGAACACTGTTCCTCTTACAAACTCACCACTGTTTCATAACTCTGTGAATTTTATCAATAGTCTCCAAGTTGCATATGTCAATATAAAGTATTCTGAAGGGCAGGACTTCATTGCTATTGTCTCTAAACCAGTCTGCTCAAAATTCTCCTCCTCCTAAACTTGTATACTCAGTCAGAAGCTGGAGAGACCAGTCAGGAGTAAATATGGACCAATGGTATCTAATTGTATGGAAAATGGCCTTACTAGAAAAGCTAACCAATAAACTGAAACTGACACAGGGGCAAATAGAAGAGGATGCCTACACCCCAGTATGGCTCCCCTTTATCACATACACAGTCCAACAAGAATAACCCACTGACAGCATAAGAATCAATCTGGCTTACCTGACCCAATAAGCCACCCCCCCGCAATGCAAACAAACCCCATTGCAGCCAACCACAGACAACCAACCACACCCTACCCCCCAATACCTCTCACTACCAAGGGAATGTAATAAACAAATAGAAAGAGAACCTACCCAGTTGACGCTGACACAAAACCCCACACGTACACTTTACAAAAGAATATAAGCCTCACCACACCACACCACGCCTCCTCTCCCCCAACCTTATACAGTGGTACCTCATGTTACGTACCATCCCCCTTACGAATGCTGCGGGTTACGCATTCCGCTAACCTGGAAGTAGAAGCCCCTTGTTGCAACCTTTGCGCCGGGATGTGAGCGGAAGTCACGCTCCGACAGTGCGGCAGCAGCAGGAGGCGCCATTAGAGAAAGCGTGCCTCATGTTACGAGCGGTTTCCTGTTATGAATGGACCTCCGGAACGGATTAAGTACGTAACACGAAGTACCACTGTACTGTACTCAACACTAATGTCTCACAACAAATGTAACTGATTTGTTAAGAAAGACTGTACAAGCTGAAAAAAAGAGACAAGGCATGTACTTTTGTAAACTAAGAAAATCTTTAATAAAAATAGATTAAAAAAGAAACTGACCCACTACAAAACCAAAGCAAGCTAGAAACAGAAAATCTTCCAAAATGGGCTTCCGGGTCGGCGCCATCGCCGAATGGCGGACTCCCTCCGAGCTCCGGAGGGAGCCTGCTGGGTAGGGGTCGGGTCCTGCCGCGCCGGCGACGCGGGGACCCTCAAAAACCATGGGCGGAGATGCCCATGGACTTGGTCACTCGGCGGGCACCATTTGCGCCCCCCGACCCGCGAAGGAGCCTTTTTAAAGGCTACGGAGCGGGTGACGGGGTGTGTGTGTGTGGTGCTATGAGTCCACTGCTTCCCCTGCCCAGCGAAGCCGCATGCCATTCGGCGGAGAGCAACGACTTCTTCTTTGGAAAATTCGGATTTGGATTAAAAAGAACAACCCGTGAGTAAATTTATTGGACTTAAAAGGGAAATTTGATCTACGAATTTGGAGCGAGCGGGGGAGGTGCAAAAAGGAAGTCCGCCCCCCCCCCTGTTGTAGATGGCTTAACGCAAGGATTTGACAACTAAGATCGAGAGATGAACTTGCTTACTTGAAAAAAAATTTAACTTCACGAAGGGAAATTACAATAATTGTGCTGGAGGAGAAGATTGGTTTGTAGGAACTAAAGTGCAACCCCCCCGGGAACCGGGAACGATCCGCTATGGGAGACACAGAAACTTTGACAGCTGTCAAAGTAGCTGTCAAAGCAGGAAAAAAAAAGAGAGAACTTTGCTGGTTAGATTTGTTACAATTAGGACATAAATTACTGGAAATAAAGGCAACAAGTTATTTGACTTTTGGGTCTGATCTGGAAAGAAATTAAGTTACCATATTCCCTCTAGAGGGAGGATGGGACATTGCAACAGTAGCAGCAAGTGGAAAAATACCATGAATTTGCACAGGATCTGTTATCTCTTGGGAAAGCTGCAAAAACGAAGCATTATTTTGTCTACAGAGGTCTCTATACTAAAGGAGACAATGGATTTATCTATTGAAGAAAGGAAGGGACTTGACGTAAGTTTATGTTCCTGAATAACAAAAGCCTCTGTGGAGAACAAGAAGTTTCTGAATTAGAAGGTTTCTGCAGCAGAACAGGAAAAAGCAACCTGAGGAATAAGAGCTGGACTAAACTTGAAGTTGGAGCATTTGGAACATCCAGACTTTAAAAGGATCAAGAAATAGAATTTGAGTTATACTCTTAAACATAGAGGTCTGTATGGAAGAAGAATGAACTTTTCTGAGAGTTTCTCCGAGACTGGACTTTCTGAAATTAAAAGCTATCAAAAGACGGCAAAGTGGAACTGAGATATAGACGTGGATGCACCAGGCTGGCAGTAGACAATGGATGAACTTTGGGGATCGGCCGGGGATTGGGGGGGGGGAGATTTGGAACCCAAAGGCTGTAAAATTACATATCTTTTCTTTCTTTTCTTTTTTTCTTGTCTGTTGTTTGAAAATAGGGGAATTCGTGGAAGGGAAATGGGGTCGACCTTAGGGAAGTATATAAAATATAAGGATAAATTAAGGATAAATTAATTTGGAATAAATGGGTTATTTAAAATTATAATAAGGCTCAAAATTTGGGGTAAGAATTTGTGGAATCAACTTAAGGGAAATGGAATACAAGAGGGGGAGGGGGGGGAAGTCCGGGAAAGATGTTACTGAAACTAAGTGTAAACTATATTTTTCTTTTCTTTCTTTTTTTTCTATCTTTCCTTTTTATTCTGGAAAATTTAATAAATATTATTTAAAAAAAAGAAAAAGAAAATCTTCCAAAATGGAGGAAGTTTCAGATTGTATTTGGAATCCAAAAAAATTCCATGTATAACTGAGGACAAAGAAAGCAAAGCTTCAGACTTTCTCAACACTTCCATCTACTCTTCAGTTCTGCTTATAGATTGTAGATGAATAAACTAGATTTAATAACTGAATGTACTTGTCACTCAGGATACAAAAGCTACATTCATAAATTTGCCCTGGATCATATGTTCATGCCTCCAATACAACTGAATATTTCAGGGTGTTGACATACCAGAATGAAAGTAATATGGGAATTTTGACAAGGGAATTTCACTCTTCATGGAATGCATAGTCAAGAAAATGCTTCTTGCATTATACTATAGTATTTACAAACTCATAAGAGAGAATATATTGTTATCAGCTAATGGCAAGAGTAAAAAAAGTATATTGCTAATGCTGCTACATGCAATCCAAACTGATGTCCAGAATTAGAGGAGACTTAGCATGAGGTAGAACCCACAACTGTACTTAGCCAATCAACTCAGTGATGTGACCTTTCTCCTCTAGAGTAAACCCACAGCTGTTCCATCATATTGTTCCTTCTCCTCTGCAGTTTAGTGAATAAATATATCTGGGATTCAAGGGGTATGTTGCCATTTTTTCTTCCCACCCCAAATTAATTGATAGCTGCTGGGGCAATACATCATTTGGACTGTTCAAGCAATGGAACACCATGTCAATTTTTCATTGACTGTACTGGTTGGGTTTAGTGGAAGAGGGGGAATAGCTACTGCCATCGCTGATAACCATGCCACTGCTCAGACATACAGACCTGGGAGGCCCCTAAGTCCATTGAAACATATCTACATACAGTAGCCAAATGAGATTTAAGGCAACTATAGGTTTTTCTTTCCTGTTACAACCTTGGCCTGGGTGGCGGAGGCAGCCTCCTTGCCACGGCTTCCTCCCGCTTGGCCACTTCCTCTCACTAGGCTGCCTCTGGGCGCCGCTCCCTCCTTCCCGCTGAGGCGGCTGAGTGGGAGGAAGCGGCTGAGCAGGAAGAGCTGAGTGGGAGGAAGCGACGATGGTGTGGAGGCTGCGCCAGCATCACCGCCCGCCCAGAGGCGTCCGTGGCTTCTGACTGGCTGCAGGAGCTTCCTGCAGCCAATCAGAAGCAGCATCGCATCACGGAAGTCAGTCCCCGCGCGGCAAAGCCTCCACGCCGCGCTGGTTTAGCGTGGGGACTGACTGAGCGTGTGGCAGGGTCCGCAAGGTTCGCGGGCCGGATTAACGAGCCCAGCAGGCTGCATCCGGCCCGCAGGCCTTAGTTTGCCAACCCCTGTGCTAAACCACTGTTTAATAAAACAAGTTTAATAAACCAAGTTAAGTCTTATGAGAGAACCAGGCTAATATAAGGTTGAATTCAGTATAAGGCAAATTGCTATATTCGCCTGCAATTAAGTCCACAAGAATTACTAACCCACACATGTCAGAACTTCATTGCAGTGACACTAGACATGATGAGGGAAACCCAAGGGTCCCAATCTCATGTTTCCATTGTAAGGCTTAAAGTAGAGCAGTTAACAATTACCTTGCCCCCTGATTCTTCTTTTAAAATTCAAGCTACCTGGCAGTTTTTAATTCCACTACTCCCAGGCAGGCTCTGACTGAAACAAGTAGTAAGGGGGGTGGACAGCTTTGGGGTGCATCTGCAGAAGAGAATCAGCAGGCAACTGAAGGATTAACAGCCCTCTCCACTGCTAGCCCTCCCTTGTGAAAGCCCCCTGTCCCTAACACGCTCATTATCTAGGCAAGTCACACATTTGCTGATAAAAAATTGTTCCTCACAGAAATACTACAATGTTTTCTAATGCAGAAGGCCACACCCGAGACAAAACTAATGTTATGTCTTTCTGCTGCAAAAATGGCAACTGGCTACCAATAATGAGCATTTTAAAATCACATCTGTTCACAGAAACAAACATCAGCTTGCAAAACAAAAGCAAACATTAGTATTAATGTTTATACACAAAAGTAGCCTGTTAAAGTTCATCTTTCATTGCATGCTTGTTCAGATGCAGAGTGCAAGCCATTCTGTTTTACAAATAAATACAGGCTGCAATCCTGTGCACACTTACCTGCAAGTAAGTTCTAACGCACAAAGTGGATCTTACTTCTGAGTAAACAAGCATAGAATTGTGCTATATGGCTGCAAAGCCACACACACTTAGCTGCGAGTAAATGTCACTGAACACAGTGTGACTTCCTTCCAAGTAAAGATGAATATGATTGCATTGCACAGAGATGATCCAGTCCAATGCTTATTTATTTCCTCCCCTACTTTCCTCCCTCCTGCACATACAGTGCTATGCATTTCTTCATAGAATATGGACCAGATTCTTCCTTAATTAAAGAAAGTACAAACAGGTCAACCAAGCAGGGACAGGACTTTAGTCCAGCTCGGACAAAGTCAGTTTCCAATGGGGAACAGCTGCTTGGAAACAAAAGAAAAGGAACACATTGAACAGAAACAAAAATGCACACAAGTATATTTCTTACTTGGCAAAGCATACACATTCAACAGTTTTCCAAAGGTTGCCTATTGAAGTTTATTAACCTAATTCGCATTATTTAAGGCACTACCATTGTTTATACTTAGTTTTCATTGTCTTGGATTATTTCACACACCAGTGTTCTTATGTTAGATATTACCACAATATTACCAAAGTCACTAAATATTTGTGTGCGTACACTACCATCTTTAGTATTAAGTCACCCTTCAAAGTCTTTGTTAATTTAAAAAGGGCTTTTTCATGACCTACAAATACATGCACTGAAGTGCCAAGAAATACAGCAAGTTAAACAAGGCAATCTTCACATTATTAGCCTCCTCTCTTCTTCACAAAAACAGCAGTATTTAACTAGGCAGATTTCTGAATGTAACTGTTCTACTTGGGAGCTATAATAAGTCTGTTTCAAACAAATATTATTACAAAGCATACTTTGTAAAATATAAAACATGCTTATGAAACAGCATTAAAGAGATTTGCCCCTCCTTTTTACAGCAGCTCTACTCGTTCTTGAGCTTCGGAGCGATGTCCACAAAGAATAACCACAGAAATTATGCAATTTGTTTTTCAGGTCTCATGATTACTCAGGGATATAATTTTGAACCAGGAAGCTGTGTGGCTTTTGAATTATGTACAAACACATTCATTGACAAAACAAATCTGCCTTAGGTCAGTGTATCATGAGGATGGTGTCCCCTTTCTAAAGCTCAATACACTGGCCTCATATGTTCACAAGTGACAGATTCCCATCACAACAATGAGCACCAGACTATCACAACAATAAATGCAAGAAGGCGGCAAACGACACTTCTTCCCTGCTAGCATGATTGAAACCGCTTGAGTTGCTTGCGTAGGCGTGTGTGCATACACACTCCAAACAGCAAGGAAGGGGTGGTGGCTGCAAACAGCTTTGCTAGTAAACCACCGAAACCCTAATTTCTAGCGTTTCTTCCAACCTCATTGTGCAGGGACCAGGGGAGAGGCCGAGAGGCACAGGTAAACATCACAAAGTAGCATGGGAATAGAGGGAGTGGCAGGGTCTGGGTCTCTCTCATTCATCCCAAGCAGCTCTTCCCAAAAGGAAGCACTGAGAGGGAATGCGGAAGGGGCAGAGGAATGGGGATCCAGGAAGGATGGAGGCACAAAAACAGGATGCGAGGAGGGAGAGAACCCACAGGTTGAGAGGATCCAGTGAACAGGAAAACAAGGAGGCCCTCAGACGATAGACAAGGGGGCTATGAAACAGGGTGCGTAAAGAGGAAGCTAAAAAGGTTCTTCATACAGGATGCCATTGGGCTGGGGTATGAGAGGGGTTGAGTAAAAGAGAATGGAGGATAGGAAACTGGTAAAGGGATACAGGTGGTGGAAACAGTGTGTGTGGATCTGCTGTCCTATATAGTCTACATCAAAAAAGACTAAGGCTGCAGTCATGACCCCACTGAATTCAACAGGACTGATTTCTGAATATACATGGTCAGGATTGTGCTATAAGGCTACAACCCTGTGGCACCTACCCAGGAGTAAGTCCTGCGGAACACAGCGGGATTTTCTTCCAAGTCAACGAATTTAGGATTTGGGCGCAACACAGTGAAGAAGCATCTTCTGTTAGACTCTCCCAAAGTATGTTTGTCTTCCAAGGTGCCCGCAAGACTAGCCTTTTCTCTCTCTCTCTCTGCAACAAAACTCCTCTGGAAATACCTTGCAAGGAAGAAGACCGTGAGAGGAAATGGGGATTTCCTCCTGAAGAGAAAGTAAGCGTGGACGTGTATGTGTGCGATACACGAGAGGGAAGGCGCTCCCAGAGAGAAGAGGTAACTCTCAACTTCACAGGGTGGTTGTTTATTCAAAGGAAGGGGAGACTCTACCTGGCGGTAGCCCCGAGTAACGTTTAAGAATCAGAAACTGGGGTGGGAAAGAGGGGCTGAAGGGAAGGTGCAGAGCAGCAGGAGAGACGGGCAGGGAGAGCCCCCCCCCCCGAAAAAAGCACATGGTGTATGAAAAAAGGAAGGTGCAGGTGGGTGGGAGGGTGAGGCGGGGGTCGGCCTTTCAGGATGCGGGAGCCTGAAGCGCGCAAAGGAGCCAAACAAACGCCGAGCCTATTAAAAGTTCCAGGGGGAGGTGGGCTCCTTCCCCCCTCACACACACATGAGGGCCGCTTCCCTGACCTTCAATCTTCCCCCGCAGCCCCGAAACCCCAGGCAAGTCCGTCCGTCCGTCCCGTCCTCCCTTTCCCCACCTCCGGGTCACTCACCTCCGTCTTTCCCCGCGTGGACTGGAGCCTGAGGCGAAGGGGCGAACCGGGCGAGGGGAGCCGTGGCCAACGGAAACCGAAGCCCAAGACAGGCCCCGCTGCCGCCGCCGCCGCCGGCAGTTTGGGTCGCCCGTCGCCCCCCTCCCTCCCTCCCTCTTTGAAAATTCCAGCTGCGCGTGCCCGCTCGCGTTCGCGCTCCCTCACCCGCTCAGCTTTCCACTGACAGAAAAGGAGGCGCGAGCTTTCTCCCTCTCTCTCTGCGCCTCCTCCTTCAGCTGACGGAGCCACGGTGACGCGCGCGCGCTCGCGACCAGGCGGCGGTTGGGTCCCTCATTCGGGTCCTTCCTTCCTTCCGTCTCTTTCTGTCTGTCTTGTCTCTAAGGCTCTTTCCTCTCCCCGCACCACCCCGAAAAAACAAACAACAAACAAACAAACCGCAGCAGGAAGCGAAAGCCGCGTGACCCCGGATGTGGAAAAGGAGGAGGAGATGTGTGTATGTATGTGAGTGAGAGAGAGAGAGAGAACGGGGAAAGCCCACATATACAAAAACACACACACGGGAGCGCGCGCCCATGCACAAACAAGACCGGGCTTTCAGTGCGCACGCGCCATTTTCGGCACTGAGGGGGGGTAGGGGCGGGGCTTGGCATGACGCAGGCGCGCTGGGCGCTACCTAGGTTCTGACCCGGGGTTGAGAAGGGAGAGTGAGTGAGAGAGAAACTGGGAGCCTTTTTTATTGTTAATTATCCGTATGTTTTTAATAGTGTGTGTGTGTTAATTCTATCAATGTTCAATTGTTTTTAATGATTTTTTTAAGGCTGCTCTTATTTTTAGCTGTAAGCCATGCTGAGTCCGTGTCATAGAAGAACATCTGAAGAAGTGTGCATGCACACGAAAGCTCATACCAAGAACTGACTTAGTTGGTCTTTAAGGTGCTACTGGAAGGAATTTTTTTTGTTTTGACTATAGAAAAACATGTTAATCATCATAATAAATAATAATAAATATTAGCAGCTGCAGAGTGCTTTTTTTTAGTATTCATCAAACTTTTATACCGCCCTTCGTCTGCAGATCTCAGGGCGGTTCATAACACGAAAATGTTATGGTTTGATTTCATTGCCAGCATGATAGTAAACTGCATAACCACACAGAGAAAGCAAGCGGCACAAGAGTCGGGTGTGCACTTCATAATACTACTATATATAAAATCTTGGCAGCATTTGTGCACAGGTAAAGGACCACTGTCAGGAGGAAATCCAACAAGCTTGCATCTGCCCTTTTGCTCTATTTCTGGCTCTGCAGAGCTGCACCTGCTGATCTTGTGTCTGTCCCTCAAAGTTGTTACTAGGAGAGAGAAAAACAGTTGCCATCACCTAGAAGGCTTAGTGATGCCTCCGCTGTAATGGTGGGCAAAGGCACTCCCAGTGATAAAATTATGAAATGGGTATAACTGACCCATCCTGTGATGAGTCATAGCAGATCGCTGTCAGTTTGTCCCTGAAACAATTCCTTTCGTCAGGTGGGGCCAAACTCTTGAGGTGAATTGAGACAATTATTTCCGATTACTCATCATCTGACTTTGCAGATAGTACATGGTTACTCACCTGTACCAAATGTGTACCTAATCCTGGAAAATTACAGAAGAGCAATGGGTCAGTTTGTGTGGCTGTTAACCAGAAGGTTAGTGGTTCGAGCCCACCCAAGGATGGCTGAGGGCAGGATTGCTGCATTGCAGGAGCTTGGATTAGATGACCCTCGGGGTCCCTTCCAACTTTACCATTCTATGCTGGCAGGCTCGCTTGCTATAAAGACTGGTATTATTGGGTTGTTTCTCTTCCTAGAGGGACTCGGGTGGCGCTGTGGTCTAAACCACAGAGCCTAGGGCTTGTCAATCAGAAGGTTGGCGGTTCCAATAACCGTGACGGGGTGAGCTCCATAGTTTGGTCCTGGCTTCTGCCAACCTAGCAGTTTGAAAGCATGCTAGTGCAAGTAGATAAATAGGTACCACCCCAGTGGGAAGGTAAACACCGTTTCCGTGCACTGCTCTGGTTTGCCAGAAGCGGCTTAGTCATGCTAGCCACATGACCAGGAAGCTGTCTGCAGACAAACGCCGGCTCCCTCAGCCAGTAAAGCGAGATGAGTGCCGCAACCCCAGAGTCGTCTGCGACTGGACCTAATCATCAGGGGTACCTTTACCTTCTTTTCCTAGAACCTTCAGAAGCAGAAATCATATTTGGGGCAGCCGTTAAAATAAGGGGGGCTGCTGAAGGATGGCAAGTGATCGCTGCTTCTTTGGGCATGATTTGGGTAGACTGCAGCCATTATAATTTCTATCTACGGTTCAAAAATGAAACAAGGCTGCATAGTTAGCTCAGTTGGTAGAGCATGGTGCTGATAACGCCAAGGTTGCAGGTTCCATCCCCCTATTGGACAGCTACATATTTCTGCATTGCAGGGGGTTGGACTAGATGATCCTCAGAGTCATTTCCAAATCTATGATTCCATGTTCTGGACTGCCCCTATTCAGAGACAGCATGCCTTGGAATAGCAGATGCTAGATGAACAACCATCCGCTTCTCATGGAGGCATCTGACTAACCAATGTTGAAAACTGGATACTGAACTCAATTATCCTTTGGTCTGATCCAATGGGGCTCTTAATAGGTTCATATTTATTTAGAAATATATTTAGCTCACTGTTCACCTTAATGATGTCATGGTAAGGACTACAGTGGTACCTCTGGAGGTCCGGAGGTCCGTTCTTAACCTGAGACTGTTCTTAACCTGAAGCACCACTTTAGCTAATGGGGCCTCCTGCTCCTGCCGCGCTGCCGCCATGCAATTTCTGTTCTCATCCTGAAGCAAAGTTCTTAACCCGAGGTACTATTTCTGGGTTAGTGGAGTCTGTAGCCTGAAGCATATGTAACCTGAAACATATGTAACCCAAGGTACACAGTATTATGAACTATTAGTCAAATAAATAAGACTAGCCAGTCAAGATACCTTTGGGGAGTCTCATGAAAGTTGTCACTTTTGTCCTCCTCAGATATTCAGAGGCCTGTAATAACGGCAGTTCCATTTACAGACATACCTTGGGTTAAATGTGCTTCAGGTTGAGCGTTTTGAGGTTATGCTCTGCAGCGACCCAGAAGTAACGAAGCATGTTACTTCCGGGTTTCGCCGCTTGCGCATGCGCAGACGCTCAAAACGAAGTCACGCGCATGCGCGGAACGGGCGAATTGTGACCCACGCACGCACAGATGCAGGTTGCGTTCGCTTCAGGATGTAAACGGGGTTCTGGAACACATCCTGTTTGCATCCAGAGGTACCACTGTAAGTTATTATTGATCTGAGGTGGGGAACCTCAGGTCTGGTATTGAAACTGGCCTCAGGTCCCAGATCTGCCCAGAATCCAGATCATACCTTTCACCAGTCCTGTTCCACTGCCTCCTTGCATGTTTTTGTCAGGCTAGAATGTCCTGAACTAGTTAAAATGAAAAGAAATAAAGATGTTAATTGACCAAGTAAATTTTATGTGAAAATAGTTTTGGAAAACTGCTACAATGACTTATATGGAAACTCAGCCAGGGGAACTTGAGGAAGTCACCCAACAATGTTAACAAAAGTGGAATTATTACAGCTAGGATAAATGTTTGTTTTTTTGATGTTTTCTTTCTATGTTTGTGGACTTGTTTGTTATAAATTTGGAAAACTAAATTTTTTTTTTAAATAAATAAATAAATAAATAAATAGAATGTCCTGAACTGTAATGTATCTTGTCTACCTGGATGAAGATGTGGGGCTAAATGGAAACACGTGGCTCCTGTATGGCTGGAATGTGGTCTACTGTAAAAGGTAAAAGTCACGGCTATTCTTCTGCCCATTTTGCCTCTAGCCTCGCCCTCCACTGGAATGCAGCCGCCCACCTGGTGGCTCATGAGGAAAGGTGGTTTCCTGGCTATAAAAGGTTTCCGATCCCTGTCCTAGATATGTACACTATGATGCAGGCAGTTATTTAACCCTTTAAAAATGTACCATTGAAACAAGTGATCATAGCAATCTCTTTTGGTACTGAATTCCATAGAGTTAACTCTGATTGGAGGCTTATTAAGCATTGATTACCACAAGATAAAACTGCAGGTGTGAGGGAATTGTTGGTAGACTTGGGGGCTTTATGTAATTTGGACTGAAATCCTATATGTATAACACTAGGAGAGCTTGTGGGCCAGAGAGGTTCTTATTTTGTTATTTTAAAAAATACAGTATCCTTTTAGGTTGCTAGAATGGTCACTCTTATTCACTGGTACTGGACCTACCAACCGGTATTCCAGCATATGCATATGTTGTGCTGCACTAAAAGCCAGAGTTTTGTACTGAAAATAGGAATATTTGTTTACAAAAATAATAATTGCAAAATGTTTTCTGGACTTGTGAAGCTCTGTTTTAGGCACGTTTACTTGGAAGGCAAATTCCAAAGCAAACAATGCATAGGATTGCAACCTAAAAAGCTGATTTTCTGCAGATGCACAGTACAGTCCTACAATTATTCAGATGTACTTGACTTGCCTCCTACACCTTGCTAACGGAGCAGGTGGAGTCAGGTATAATAAGGATGCGTTCTCCCATCACCTATGCCTTTTTGGGGGCATCTTAGCTTCCATTGAGAAACATGTAAGGGGCTATCAAAAGTCTTTTGTGAGGCCTTAAGATAGTGGTGGCCAAACTCAGCTCTCCAGATGTTTTGGGACTACAATTCCCATCAACCCTGACTACTGGTTCTGTTAGCTAGGGATTATGAGAGTTGTAGTCCCAAAAACATCTGGAGGGCCAGGTTTGGCCACCACTGCCTTAAGAGGAACTAAGTTAGGGTAAACCAGACTGAAAGTTCTATTCACAGAACCCTTATCATACATTTAAAGCACATCCTCTCCCCTCAGAAGAATTCTGTGAAGAGTATTGTACTCACACAGCTACAGTCCCCAGCATTCTTAACTAGCTTCCTGGATTTTTGGGGAGAAGCCATGTGAATTAAATGTATTGTGTGTACGCAGAGTCCAGAATTAAGAGTCGGAAGGTATTCTAAGGAGGACTATTAGGAACCCAGTTTCCAAGCTTACAACAATGCTTACATTTAGCCTGGTTTTTAAAGGTCTGCTGTTTGGAGGAATTGTTATATTTTAATGTCTCTATATATTAATAGCTTACTAATTGATACTTTGAACTAATATTTCTAATAGAAAATAATTATACACTAATTGTTACAGAATATTTGAAGATGATGATATTCCTTCTGGAAGACTGTAGACACCACTTGCCACATGATCAGCGGCATTCTCTACGTATTTCCTGTTAATTTCAACAGCTTGTCTGTGGGCAATCAGATTTGGTCACTTCATTCACAAACCCTCACTAGTAAGAAACTAGGGAGTTATTCATACATAACTCAAGAATAGTGTGATCTTCACTGCTTGCATTTGCCTCCCTCTAGAAATAAATCTTGCCTCTGCTACTGGGAAAGGCTTCCTGCCTTTCCAGTTCTAATTGATTGCTGCCATCTAGTGATGTACTGTTAGGACTCTTTATTTCTGTTATGATGATCTTTCAGAGTTATGTTAAGTTGCTGAATTGCAGAGCAAGGACATCAGGAGGGACAAGAATGGCTGCGTAAATATACTTAGCATTTAGTAAATGGGTTTCAAGTGCCTAGAGCACTTTATTTTTTCAGTAATCCTTGGAACAGTCTATCATTTTATTATTCTAGCCCTTAGAGGAGACTGACAATATGTGTGTTTGAGAGGACTTACATAGTCTTTCAAAGCATAAAATAGGCAATGTGTGGTTTGTAATCTTTATTGTGTACTCAAAGGAAATTTTGTGCATAGGTATGCATTCAAATGAGGGAGTTTATCACCATCTGTTTTCTTTACATCATTCTTCTAAAATCTTTTTATGATCTTTTCTCATTTTGTAACAAAAAAAAAGTCCTGTGTGCTTTAGCCTTTCCTCCTTGGAGAACCCATTCTTTTCAGATGGGCTGACCACCTTAGTTGAATAAGGCTTGGCTCAACCCAATTGGTTGTACAGGAAGCTGACTACAGTAGTACAATTCTAGAGGTTCCAGGCTAGTTGGAAAGCCTCTAAGGGGACCCTGACTCTTAGGACAACAGGTTGTCAGCTGTATGGTAAATCGTGTCCCCAGTTTTTACAACCGCGCCACCTTTCCCCTTGCTCTGCACAAGTAGGACAGCAGTGACCATCCACTATTACGGAACAGCAAAAACAGCCCGCTATTGGGAAAACACTTGCACAAATACCCTGTTACCCTAATTTTACGTCCTTCTCTCCATACAGTTGTATGGAAAAGGGGCTATAACTGCCGTTATAGTCCCTTTTCCATACAACATATAGTCCCTTTTCCATGTGCCGTTTGGGGAGAGGGTCATTGCTCTAATTGTGGGGGAGGGGGGAAAGAAAAATTTAGCCAAATCATTACCTGTTGCCTTCTAAAAACTAAGGGAGCCATAACCACAAAAGGACCCCACCCTTTCAGTTTGAATACTGGAGAAGGGACAACAAAGATTTATTAATCTTCACTTGGGGGAGCAAAGTAGCTCAAGTCAGCCCTATGTTGTTGTTGTTTAGTCGTTTAGTCGTGTCCGACTCTTCGTGACCCCATGGACCAGAGCATGCCAGGAACTCCTGTCTTCCACTGCCTCCCGCAGTTTGGTCCAACTCATGCTGGTAGCTTCGAGCAACAGTGTCCAACCATCTCGTCCTCTGTCGTTCCCTTCTCCTTGTGCCCTCCATCTTTCCCACCATCAGGGTTTTTTCCAGGGAGTCTTCTCTTCTCATGAGGTGGCCAAAGTATTGGAGCCTCAGCTTCGGGATCTGTCCTTCCAGTGAGCACTCAGGCCTTTTTTCCTTAAGAATGGATAGGTTTGATCTTCTTGCAGTCCATAGGAGTCTCAAGAGTCTCCTCCAGCACCATAATTCAAAAGCATCAATTCTTCGGTGATCAGCCTTCTTGATGATCCAGCTCTCACTTCCATATATCACTACTGGGAAAACCATAGCTTTAACTATACGGACCTTTTTTGGCAAGGTGATGTCTCTGCTTTTTAAGATGCTGTCTAGGTTTGTCATTGCTTTCCTCCCAAGAAGCCAGCGTCTTTTAATTTCGTGACTGCTGTCACCATCTGCAGTGATCATGGAGTCCAAGAAAGTAAAATCTCTCGCTGCCTCCATTTCCTTCCCTTCTATTTGCCAGGAGGTGATGGGACCAGTGGCCATGATCTTCAAATTTTTGATGTTGAGCTTCAGACCATATTTTGCACTCTCTTCTTTCACCCTCATTAAAAGGTTCTTTAATTCCTCCTCACTTTCTGCCATCAAGGGTGTGTCATCTGCATATCTGAGGTTGTTGAGTTATTATAAACACAATCCTGCAGGCCTATTCAGTTACCCCACTGAATTCAATGGGGCTTACACAAAGGGAAGCAGTGAGGCTTACAGCCTTAGCAGCAACTCAACGCCACTACTCTTACTGAGAAACGAGCGAGCCCCACTGAACTCCTGCGTAAAAACGCACAGCATTACCCGGCGCAGCTGCACAGTCCTGCGCGCCCATAATTTTGGGGGAGCAAATTCCCAACGGGTTTGCTCCCGAGTAAATATGCACAGGATTGGGTCATCATCCTATGCCTCGGAAGTCAGCGGGCTCCCTTCTCAGGAGATACCTCTAGGACCGCGCAGATGCGACGCGGCCAACCCTTGGGTCTCTACCGCTCCGCCGCCGCGGAAGCCTCCTTAGCTTTTGCTCCCCAGTAAGCGGGAGAAGCGCCGGCAGCAGGTCCCCGGGAGCGGCCCGCAGCCCAGCTATTAAGCCGGGAAGTTTGCACGCTCCGCCCGGGCTTTGCTTAGCGGCTGCTGGTTCTCAAGGTCCAAACGGGAGAGCAACCGGCTGCACAGACGCGACCGAGGAGCAGAGCGCATCCTCTCAGCTGCTCTCTTGCGCATGGAGAGACTCATGATCCCAGGGAGAGACGTGACAGGGCAGTTTTCCCAAGTCTCCTCCCCTCCCCGCTTTGCTCTGCAGTCACTTCCTGCAGCTGTTTCCATCTGTGTCCGGTTATACTGCTCCCCCCCCCCACTCCACCGGCTTTCTCGCCCCTCCACCGGTTCTCTTCGTAGCCCCTTTAGACCTGGCTTTTTTTAAGTTATAAAAGAGGCGCCACGAAAGCTCTCCAAGATCCCAAGCTCAGGGATGCGGCGCGCGCCTGGCCGGCTCCACCTCCGGGAAAATCCTTGCAGGAGCCTCCTGTGAATCGTTCTCTTTTCCTTCCACCACCAGCCTTCGCGAAGCCGGTAGGTCCATCGTCATGTCCTCGTCTCGATGTGCCTGGAATAGAATAGCCGGGGAACCGGCGTCTAAGAGCAGCTGCGACCCTACGTGCCCCATTTGACAAACTGGGGTTGACTAGCGTGCGGACAGGGCTGTGCGTGGCTTCATTCAGCTTCATTGCACACTTCTTTAGGGGCATTTTGCAAAGGGGGGTGGGTTTGTTTTCTTTGCAATGCATCGCATCGGATACTGTGTGTGCCTGGTGTTGGGTGTGTGATCTATAGCACCACTAATACGCCTTCAGATAGCCAGATCCTGCACTTGCAAGCTGAGTATGATGATGGCAGTTAGAAGCATGCACTATCTCTGTCACAGCCAGCAACAGGCAAAGTCTTATCCTCCAGGAATTTGCCTTTAAAAAAGCCCCCCCCCCCTAAGCGAATGACTTATCACCTCAAGTGCAAATCCCACGTTTTAATAAGGGTAATAAATGCATATAACATTTTAGTTATATGACCTCCCGGTGTTGCATCCTTTGTATTTTACACAAGGGGGAACTGAGGATATTGTGTATTTTACACAAGGGGGAACCTGTTCAACGAATCTGTGGGCCAAACCAACCCTTGAATGCTGGCTTTAAGCACAGCAATGAGTCACGTTTGCATCTCTGGATAATCTCCACTGCTTCCATCATTTGCCCATGTTCCCTCATGCATTTCCTCAATTTATTAGCCACCAGAAGCATGTTGGGGGAAGGTCTACAAGACAGGATTCTCCTTGTGCCCATCTATATCTTTGTTTTAGTTTGCATTTTTTAATACTGCAGGTTTTAATCAGCAGTGTAGTAGTGGGGGGATGCAGGGGATCAAAGCCTTAAGACTTTTTTTTTCCAGAGCAGGAGTGATGATGTCACCGGTCAGAGCTCCTGGATAATTTGAGGTGCCCTCTTTGCTCCGGCAGTTGAACGAGGTAATAGTTAGGTTTTCAAGTTTGTTTCTGGCTGCTTTAGCATAGAGGTGAGGAAAATATTAAAAAGCAGGTAGATATTGCTGTGCCTCTGCAGGATAGTTTGTATTTCTAGTTAAAAGCTAAAGGTTGCATTTCACTGGCCAAATAGCTTTTACATAGAAAGCTGCCTAATATTGAGTCACATCATTGGCCCATCTAGCTCAAGGTTGACAACACTGACTGGCAGCAGCTCTCCAGGGTTTCAGACAGGGCATCCCTGCCAGGCCTACCTGGAGACACTTGGGATTGAACTTGGGACCTTTTGCATGCAGAGCTTGTGCTGTGCATAGCACATAGGTTCACAAAACTTGCAGACCCTCCCAGTGTTTCTATTTTCCAGGGACAGTCCTGGATAAACAGAAGCCATCCTGGTTTCTCATTTGATCTTGGAATGTCCTGCTTTCCCTGAGCACGTCCCTATTTTCATCAGAGAAATGTTGGAGGGTGTGGAGTTGTTCGACCCCCGAGCCAAGAAGATAAGAAGATATATAGCCTTTAGAAGACATCTGAAGGCAGCCCTGTATCGGGAAGTTTTTAAATGTTTAATGTTTTATTACGTTTATATATATGTTGGAAGCCACCCAAAGTAGCTGTGGCAACCCAGTCTGATTGCTGGGGTATAAATATTATTATTATTATTATTGAATAGGACATCCCTATTTTCACTGGAGAAATGTTGGAGGGTATGAGCTTCACCCAGCATATAGTTAAACTCTGGAGGCAGCTCCCACAAGAGGCAGGGCTCTAGAGGAAGATTAGATGAATTCATTGATGATCAGGGCATCATTGGCTCTCAGAACAATTCAAAGATGCTGACCTTTAAAGCCCTATATGGCCTCGGCCCTGTACATCTCCACCCCCATAGTTCAGCCTGGGCAAAGAAGTCCAGCTCTGAGGGCCTTCTGGCGGTTCCCTCACTGTGAGAAGTGAAGTTACAGGGAACCAAGTAGAGGGCCTTCTCGGTAGTGGCACCCGCCCTGTGGAATGCCCTCCCTTCAGATGTCAATGAGATAAATAACTACACTGGTACCTCGGGTTACATACGCTTCAGGCTACATATGCTTCAGGTTACAGACTCCGCTAACCCAGAAATAGTACCTTGGGTTAAGAACTTTGCTTCAGGATGAGAACAGAAATCGTGCACTTGCGGCGCGGCGGCAGCGGGAGGCCCCATTATCTAAAGTGGTGCTTCAGGTTAAGAACAGTTTCAGGTTAAGAATGGATCTCCGGAATGAATTAAGTTCTTAACCCAAGGTACCAGTGTATACAACATTTAGAAGACATCTGAAGGTAGCCCTGTAGAGATTTTTTTAAAAAATGTTTGACATCTTATTATGCTTTTATATGTGCTGGAAGCTACCTGGAGTGGACAGTATCTTCTTCTTTGGTGATCACTCGTAGCCGAGTAAGATTGTCTTCCATAAACACGGTTTTAACAGTGAGTCCCTAAGTGACTGTGGAAGCCAATTCTGGATCCACACGTCCTTCCACAGTGGGGACATTGGTTTCTGGCAGGAGTTAATCGCAGTGTGGATTTGCCAAGCGTGCCTTCCTCCTAGCACGTTTCTCCCTTTCGGGTGTCTTCAAAGCCCATGACACCTTTGAATTGTTTCAGCAAATCCTTTCCATCTTTTCCAATTTTTGTCCTGTAATTTATCTTAATATAATGTAACTTTACTTTCCCTCCTTTCACCAATTAACAGTCCGTTTTTTCCTAAACCTTTATAACATTTCTGCTAAAACCACATAACTTCATTCCAACATCCTTCTAACATTCATTAATTTTACAATATTTCTGTAGATAGTCTTTAAATTTCTTCCAATCTTCCTCCACCGACTCTTCTCCCTGGTCTCGGATTCTGCCGGTCATTTCCGCCAGTCCCATGTAGTCCATCACCTTCATCTGCCATTCTTCCCGGGTGGGTAGATCTTGTGTCTTACCAAGTTAGTTTATTATTATTATTATTAGTAGTATTATGCATTACCTGACATTTTCAGAAGATAAAGTTATAATTTTTTGGTTCTCTGAAAGCAGTTTATGTGATTCTTCATCAAACAGAGTCTTACCAAGCTAAATGATGCCCTTAGAAAGATAATAGCAGATTTGAATTCTTCCCAAAACCACATCTTTATGACCCCTCACTAAAGAAATTGGCAGGAAATTAAATTTCACCCCCTTAAATTGCACCCTACTGTTGGATCCTCCTGTCTTAGTGGAACTTCTCTATGTTTCTGGTCCAGAGCCGACGTTGGTCTCCTGTCATCAAAGGAAGCGATGCCAGAAGTTCTCTCGACAAATGATCCTCTTGCAGCAAGCTGGATTTCCTCCTGCTCCTCCTGAGAAGCTCCCATCGCTTCCTATGTCAGTGGGCGCCAGGCCTGCAGCCAACTTGCGACTATCCCCACAGAAACCTCTCGGACTGGGGCCGTCCTTGCCACTTGCACAAGATGAGGAACTTGCTACAGGGGTGGAGCAGGACCCTGTGTTGGAGGAACTTTGTAAGCCTTTGTGCTGCAGGCTTTGTAACGTCACGCTGAATTCTGCACAGCAAGCCCAGGCTCATTACCAGGTGAGGAGGAAGCTGTGAACACCAGCACTGCACACCAATAATAATAATAATAATAATAATAATAATAATAATAATAATAATAATAATTTTATTATTTGTACCCCAGCCACTCTGGGCAGCTTCCAACAAATATAAAGGCATAATAAAACGTCAAACATCAAAAATTTCCCTATACAGGGCTGTCTTCAGATGTCTTCTAAAAGGCCTATAGTTGTTTATCTGCTTGACATCTGCTGGGAGGGCGTTCCACAGGGCAGGCACCACTCCCAAGAAGGCCCTCTGCCTGCTTCCCTGTATCCTCACTTCTTGCAGCGAGGGAACCACCAGAAGGCCCTCACAGCTGGACCTCAGTGTCCAGGCTGAATGATGGAGGTGGGGACACAGCACTTAGGAAGGGTGGAAAAGTTCACCTGGTGACACTGTGATGTCAGGTGATGGCCAGGTGGGTTGCTCCGCCCTCCTGTCTAACTTAGCTCAGTTTCAGGTTAAGAACAGACCTCCAGAACGAATTAAGTACTTAACCCAAGGTACCACTGTACTGCTGACCTCCGCAGTCAGTTGCAGAGCATAAAAGGAAACACCCAAAAAGAGGTTGTGTGTACAGATGCATTATTGCACAATGTGAGGCATCTTGACAGAAACATGTTGGGTATATCTTGAGTGTTAAAATGTGCAAAATGAGATGGGATTTTTCTGTGACTGAAAACTACAATTGCAGTGTGTTTGACGTTTTACATGACCAATGGAGGCTGTTTGTTCAACCAGTTTCTCTCTCTCTCTCTCTCTCTCTCTCTCTCTCTCTCTCTCTCTCTTCTCTCTCTCTCTCTCTCTCTCTCTCTCTCTCTCACACACACACACGTATTCTGTCCCCAGTAAATTAAGTGTGGTATAGTAGTTAGAGGCAAGTGACGCTGTGGGTTAATCCACAGAGCCTAGGGCTTTTCGATCAGAAGGTTGGCGGTTCGAATCCCCATGATGGGGTGAGCTCCCGTTGCTCGGTCCCTGCTCCTGCCAACCTAGCAGTTCGAAAGCACATCAAAGTGCAAGTAGATAAATAGGTACCACTGCGGCGGGAAGGTAAACCGTGTTTCCGTGCACTGCTCTGGTTCACCAGAAGCGGCTTAGTCATGCTGGCCACATGACCCAGAAGCTGTACACTGGCTCCCTCGGCCAGTAAAGTGAGATGAGTGTCGCAACCCAGAGTCGTCCGTGACTGGACCTAATGGTCAGGGGTCCCTTTACCTTTAGTAGTTAGAGGGTTGTTTGAAACGTGCTTGGTGACCTTGGGCCAGTCACTGTCTCTCAGACTAACCTACCTGCAGGGTTGTTGTAAGGTTACAGACACTTCAGGTTACAGACGCTTCAGGTTACAAACTCTGCTAACCCAGAAATAGTACCTCGGGTTAAGTACTTTGCTTCCGGATGAGAACAGAAATCGCGTGGCAGCAGTGGGAGGCCCCATTAGCTAAAGTGGTACCTCAGGTTAAGAACAGTTTCAGGTTAAGAACGGACCTCCAGAATGAATTAAGTTCTTAACCTGGGTTACCACTTTAGTTATGTTGTCTAGTGGTTTACCACTGTAGTTATTAAATATGTATGTTACCCTTCATCTATAAATTTCAGGGCAGTAGCGCTGGGCAATACCTGGTTTTCAACTTTGTTATATATCACCAGCTAAACATCACAATATATTGATAGATCACAATGTCTGAAATAAGGATGGAGCTATGTAGAGTCATTGGCTGGCTTCACAGTTTCCCCTGTGTTGTGATTTTTGTACAGCATACCCACCCACCCACATCATGATTCGTGATATATTGCCAAGTCACAAACTATGGAACTGATATCATGATATGGACTTGAAACTGGTTTTGGACCATATAGCGATATATTTCCCAGCCCTACAGGGCAGTTCACAACACCTAGAGCTCCTTGGGTGAAAGGTGGACTATAATGAACAAACAAAATAGGATTGCCTATTGTGAAAGCATCCTAAAACGCTGATGACAGCCACATTGTGCGGATGAAGATAAAGAACCTTTCCTCTCTCTTTTGATTAATATTGACAGTTGAGGATTGCATCGACCTTCACAGTAAACCCCACCTGCAGCCGCATTTTCTTTTTTAAAAATAATAATAATATTTTATTAAGTTTTAAGAGTAACAACATACAGAAAAAAGAAAAAACACAAGAAAAACACAAAAATACACAAAAAATACACAAAAAGAAAAACAAAAATCCTTCTTTTTAAATTCTCATCTTTGATTCACCTATTTTCCTGACTTCCTCACGCCTCCCTTTTTTGTATCCCTTTTAAAAAATTGTTCAGAAAATTCATATCCAATTAATTTATCTATTATCAATCCAATCTTATTTTTTGCCTTGTTGCTAGAACCACTTCAGTTCATTTCAATGTCATCAACATTCAAAAATTTTACAATGTTTCTGTAAATAAATTTTAAATTTCCTCCAATCTTCTTCCACCAACTCTTCTCCCTGGTCTCGGATTCTGCCAGTCATTTCCGCCATTTCCATATAGTCCATTACTTGCATCTGCCATTCTTCCAGAGTGGGTAGATCTTGTGTCTTCCAGTGCTTTGCGATGAGTATTCTTGCTGCTGCTGTAGCGTACATAAAGAAAGTTCTGTCTTTCTTTAACACCAATTGGCCAACTATGCCTAGGAGAAAGGCCTCTGGTTTCTTAGGGAAAGTGTACTTAAGTACCTTCTTCAATTCATTATAGATCATCTCCCAGAAAGCCTTAATCCTCTGGCTTCTCCTCAGATCGTATAAATCTTTTGCAGTTGCATTTTCTTGTCGCACAGCTATATGGCTGCCCATGAAAGCTGTTAACACAGGCTCTCTTTCCAGGGTAAAAACCATAGTAAGAAACTTCGGAATTACTATGCTGCCAACAGCTGTCCAGCTCCTGCCAGGATGAGCAGTTCCCTTGAGCCAGCCACCCAACCGGTGGTTTCCCTTCCACTCCAGGTGAGTTAGTTGTATGGAGGTTTTGCTTTGCGGTGTGCGTTCCACAGCATGTTGACACAGAATAATAGTAATAATAATAAATTTTTATTTGTGGAAACCAACTGTTTCCACTTATAAGGACCTATGAGCAGGCTGGGAAACATCCTTCTTGCTTGTTTTTATACAAAGAGAGAATGAGTCAGACTGAACCCTGACCAAAAGCCTGGCGGAACAGCTCCATTTTGCAGGCCCTGCGGAAGGATGTCAAATCTCACAGGGCCCTGGTCTCTTGTGAGAGAACATTCCACGAAGCCGGGGCCACGACCAAAAAGGTCCTGGCTTTGGTTGAGGCCAATCTAATCTCCCTGGGGTCTGGAATCTTCACGGTGTTGTTATTTGCAGACCGTAAGGTCCTTGGACATACCAGGAGAGGCGGTCCCATAAATACGAGGGTCCTAGGCTGTATAGGGCTTTAAAGATTAAAACCAACACCTTAAACCTGTACTCCTCTGGGAGCCAGTGCAGCTGGTATAGCACCGGATGAATGCGCTCCCGCGGCGAGGACCCTGTGAGGAGTCTCGTCGCGGCATTCTGCAGCCGCTGGAGTTTCTGGGTCAGTTTCAAGAGCAGCCCCGCGTAGAGTGAGTTACAATAATCAAGCCTGGAGGTGACCATCACGTGGATCACAGTGACTAGGTCAGGGCAAGAGAGGTAAGCAGCCAACTGCTTAGCTTGGCGGAGATGAAAAAATGCCGCCTTTGTTATAGCTGCAATCTGTGCCTCCATAGAAAGGGAGGCATCGAAGTACGTTCCACTGAGTTTGGCGGGGATGTACTCCCTGGCCAGTGTCTATGAGACAAGGACGTATACTTGCCATGTGCTTTTGTGCATGCATGTGTCTCATTCCACCCAGCCAAAAGCAGCCATGCCTCTGAATATCGCATGCTGGATGCCACGGGAAGGAAGAAAGCTGTTGCTCTCAGGTCCTGCGTGTGGGTTTCCCCGGGGGTATCACATTGCCCACTGTGAAAACAGAATGTTGAACCAGATGGGGCTCATCTTGTGTCCTTATGATGTATTTTTTAAAAGGTACTTATTGCTCTGCTCTGCTCTGTTGAAAGCTGCTTTGGTTTTCCTACAAAAAAGCAGGGTGGGATTACATGGGTGTAATGGGGGGGGGGGGCAGAGAGCAAAATCTGCCAGTGCGGGGAGCAAAATTGAACTCTGAAAAGGGAGGGTAGAGGCTAATTTCACATGCAAAAATGAGAACGGTGTCTGCACATTTTGTTTCATATCCCAGGGTTCTTCAAATGCTAGCAAATTACTTTTCCAAAGAAAACCCTGGGAGCAGGGTGATTATGGGGGAAACTCTCTCCTTGCTGTGTCCCACGGACTCCCATGAATAAATATTACAGCTAGATAATATATTAAATGTGTGCCGTTCAGCTAGCAGAAGCCAGCGCCAAGGACTCCTGCTACCAAAAGGGGGCTTCCCTTTCTCCTCCCCCCACATGTCTCCTGCACAAATCCTCTCTGAAGAAGCGGGGGAGCCCCCAGAACAGCACACGATGGGAGGAGAGGGGAGATTATAGGCAAGCAGAAAGACTTACACTGATGAACACCCTCCTTGATGCAACTTCCACGCATTAAGGTCCGTCGAGCATGCAGGGGGAGCTACCTCTTTCATCTGGACCACAGCTGCTATGCCGTTCTGGTATAATAATAATAATTTATCATTTACCACTCTGGGCAGCTTTCAACAGAATATTAAAATACAATAGCCTATTAAACATTAAAAGCTTCCCTAAACAGGGCTGCCTTCAAATGTCTTCTAAAAGTCTAGTAGCTGTTTTTCCCTTTGACATCTGGTGGGAGGGTGTTCCACAGGTCGGGTGCTACTACCGAGAAGGACCTCTGCCTTCTTCCCTGTAACTTGGCTTCTCGCAGTGAGGGAACCGCCAGAAGGCCCTCGGAGCTGGACCTCAGTGTCCGGGCAGAACGATGGGGGTGGAGATGCTCCAGGTATACTGGACTGAGGCCGTAGAGAAGATTCCACTGGCATCCATGGAAGGTGCCCTCCCAGGACAATGTAATTTAAATGGAGGAGTTCATGAGGACCATGGTGCAAGGGGGGGGGGAGGTTTTGCACTCGTTGTCCCCTTGTTTTAAACCATGATCCCTGGCTCTAATGGAATGAAAAGCCAGTATTCTTTCAAGGTTAAATTCTGGTAAATTTTCCAGCCAGAGACATGGGTGCCTGAAACTCATCCGGACTCACCGATGTAATGCTAAATTATGGTTTGGTGTTGCGTGCAAACATGGCAGCTACGTGTGATATGGGATGCTGCAAAAAATGACACCCTGCTGTCAAGTTTTCCCCCTTGCCTCCAGAACATGTAGAATCACTCACCAAGTGTTGTGATGTTGCGACAGCGTGCGTTCCCCCAGTCCTAGCTAACCGTACCCATTGATCCAAAGGAGCTAAAGGAAACCAGTTTTGGTGGGAGTGAAGATTACAGTAGCTGATGAGGTCAGCCACTGGGGGGAGACAATTTCTTATGTAAAATTTTTTATTAGATCCTGCTGTAAAAGCTGTTGATCACTCTGATTGCAACTGTTTTCTCCCATCACACAGAAATAAATGGGAGCCATTCATTTTTATGGGCACCATTTATGCTTATGGGTGAATGCAGAAAAGTATAGGGCAAAAGAAAATGCCAACCAGAGTTGTTCACCAATGATCAACCAACACACAAGCAGTAAAAAACAATATTATAACCACTTAAATTTACATTTCCTTCTAAACACTGTTAGAAGCCAGTATAGACTGTACAATGACTGCAACCTAGTATAAATGTAATATTTCAAAATTGACAACAGTACCATTTCTGTAGCCCGGGTCTTAATTGGCCATTAAATGCCAAAGCAAAAAGGTCGTTGAGGTTCACTGAAAAGTACTGAGGGATGGGGCTTGTGCTAAGGGGCAGGATGTTAAGGCCTGTTTAAATAGACTTTGGAATGGGGCTTGGCTGACATTGCACGGAATCAATTTCCACAGTTGTGGAGCCACCACTGAAACGTCCCTGTACTCTGTACCTGTCAGGCCCAGAGTCAGACACAGGTCAGTACGAAAGACACAGGGCTCCGTTATCAGTGAAGTTAACTCTTTATCCGACAAAACAGCATATAGCTCAGCAACACTTCCCAGTAGGTCTTTATGGAGCAATTGTCAGGAATGAGGGTACTTATGGCTCCTTCTCTCCCAGATGTTTCCTAAGCAGTCTCAAACTACGTCTGTGCACCTCTGGCCTCTGTTCAGCTCTCCTCATTATTCTGTGTATTTTGGGAGACTGGCGGGAGGGGAACATGTTGCAGCAGGAGAGGGAGACTCCCTGGATTCTTCAGCAGTCTTTTAACCCTCCTCATCTGCTTCAGCCTCGGAGTCTGAACTGCTCCCTGTCACTGACTCCTTCTGCCCACTTAAGCCTGTTGCTCCTCCAGTGTCCGGCACCTCCTCCCTCCACCAATCTTCTCCTCTACTAAATGTCCCACCACCAACCCCCTGACTCTGAGCCTTCCTCCTCTGGGGGTTCCCCGGCTGGTGCCTCCAATCACTGCTCTTCATGCAGCCAGTCCCTGAGAATGCCCACCAACCGAATGAATAAGTACAAGAACATCCGTTTTGAAGAACGAACCACGTTGATGTGCCTTAATGCCCCCCCTTTCTGACCAGGGCGCTTCCTCAAAACCAGGAGGGCGGGTGATCCTGGCCACGGAAAATGACTACTGCAAATTGTGTGACGCTTCGTTCAGCTCGCCGGCTGTGGCCCAGGCTCACTACCAAGGGAAGAATCACGCCAAGAGGTTGCGCCTGGCTGAAGCTCAAAACAACACATTCTCGTAGGTATTACTGAACTTCTTTGAGAGTGAGGGGTTGTGATTGGAATGGCTTTTGCTAACCTTGTCCGGTGACACCTGTAAAATATATCTCCTCGTTGTCTTCCCACACCCCTGCTCCTCCTCCTCCTCCTTCTTCCTCATGTCTTCACAACACCAGGGAGTCATCGGAAGTGGTGGGCAAAAGGAAGATGCGGAAAGTAGGGAACGAATACAAGATGATGCAGAGCAGACGAAACGTCTATGCCGTCCAGAGTAACACAGGTACTTCCCATATTTGCTGTCGCGGCTAAAAAGTAGCCGCTGTTTCTTTAATACAAAAAGAAACTGAGTCAGCATGACTCAAGAAACCTTTCACCTACATATGCTTGTATACAGGGTGGTCATTGATGGTCTGTTTGTGGCGTGGGTTGGGTTGGTCGGATGGTTGAAAGCTGGTTGCATTAATATGTATAAAGCTGTCGGTCGTGGTGGGATAAGAAGACTTTTAAGAATAAAAGCAGCAATACTCTGCAAAGATACTCTTTCTCAAGGACTCTTTTGTGCCAACTAAGGTCTGAGGACCAGGCGAAGGAGTCAAAGGAGGTCAGAACCTTTTCTTTTTCAAACACTGACACTTTGCACCCTATTCAGTGTATGTTATTTCTAGCTGAAGCTAGAGACCTCCTTTTGCGCGATAGCAGAGCCGGGTTAGGGATGAGAGACCTTGTGATTCCAGAATCATTGCAGCCAATTACCAGTTCTACATCCATAGCTGAAGCTGTAGCCTGGGACATAGTAAGTGGGAGGTTTACTAATATGATAGGGCTGGGCAGGGACTGTTAGTTTCTGTTTGCCACAGTGCAGTGCTTTTGGAGTCACAAGACTCTGTTTACATTCCAGAGACAGCCCAGGCTATTGGAAGTCTCACGGAAGGCAGGAGCCGGATGTTACGTACTGGTTTCCTGTTCCTTTGTTCCTTTGTTGTTCAGTTGTTCTCTGCTTTCATAGAGAGAGGATGTTTCTTTTCTGTCTGCATAGCGAGAAATAAAACTCTTTAGCCATGTAGCCATAAATCTCATCACTTCCGCATGCTGCTGGATTCTCTGCTGGATGGGAATATGCCTGAGGCCTCATCAAAGGCTCAGGTCATTAATCACCGAAGGTTCGGCCGGAGGAGGATGAGCTTTATCAGCTTGGCTGAGCAGAGATCCCGACAGGGAGCCCCCTCCCACCTGCCCTGTGGCCCTCAGATCACCGCAATTTATCCCATGCTGCACCCCAGATTCATCCCCAAAACAATTCAGGGAGGAGTCAGGCTAAGTTGTTGTTGTTGTGATGACACTTTAAAGGCTGACATTCATTACAACATAAACTTTGGTGGGTTACAGTCTAATAATGATGATGATGATGATGATGATGATAATAGTACCCCACCCATCGGACTGGGTTGCCCCAGCCACTCTGGGCAGCTTCCAGCATATACAGAAACATGATCAAACACCAAACATTTAAAAATTCCCGATACAGAGCTGCCTTCAGATGTCTTCTAGAAGTCATGTAGTTCTTTATCTCCTTGACATTGGTTGGAAGAGTGTTCCACAGGGAGGTTGCCTCTGCCAAGAAGGCCCTCTGCCTGGTTCCCTAGATTCATGAACGGTTAAAGTTTATGCCACAATCAAGTTTATTTGTTTACTTTCTTAATTTCTAGTCCTTCTTTCCCTCCAAGGAGCTCGAGGTGGTATTTCTGCTCCCCCCCATTTAATCCTAACAACAACCTTGTGAGGTAGGTTAAGCTGAGAGAGTGACTGACTTGAAGGTCACCCAGAGGAATTTGTGGCCAAGTGGGGATTTGAACCCTGGTCTCCCAGGTCCTAGTCCACCCTGGCTCAGTTGTATATTGTTTTGGCTGCAGCGAAGAGATGACTCGCTCAGCTTTGTTTTTTAGTTGTTTAGTCGTGTCCGACTCTTTGTGACCCCATGGACCAGAGCACGCCAGGCACTCCTGTCTTCCACTGCCTCCCGCAGTTTGGTCAAACTCATGCTGGTAGCTTCAAGAACACTATCCAACCATCTTGTCTTCTGTCGTCCCCTTTTCCTTGTGCCCTCCATCTTTCCCAACATCAGGGTCTTTTCCAGGGAGTCTTCTCTTCTCATGAGGTGGCCAAAGTATTGGAGCCTCAGCTTCAGGACCTGTCCTTCCAGTGAGCACTCAGGGCTGATTTCCTTCAGAATGGATAGGTTTGATTTTCTTGCAGTCCATGGGACTCTCAAAGAGTCTTCTCCAGCACCATAATTCAAAAGCATCAATTCTTCAGCAATCAGCCTTCTTTCTGGTCCAGCTCTCACTTCCATACATCACTACTGCGAAAACCATAGCTTTAACTATACAGGCCTTTGTTGGCAAGGTGATGTCTCTGCTTTTTAAGATGCTGTCTAGGTTTGTCATTGCTTTTCTCCCAAGAAGCAGGCATCTTTTAATTTTCTTACTGCTGTCACCATCTGCAGTGATCATGGAGCCCAAGAAGGTAATATCTCTCACTGCCTCCATTTCTTCCCCTTCTATTTGCCAGGAGGTGATGGGACCAGTGGCCATGATCTTGGTTCATGATCTCGCTCAGCTACCCCTCTGAAAATAAAAGCAAGCGGTAAACCGACAGCCAGCATGACATGGGGCTAATGCAGCTTGCTTCGTTCCCAATGGGTGCTGGTTGTGGGCTAAGTAATTATTTGAAGGGTTTTCAGATCCTTACAAAGGATGGTGTGTGCAGGTTTTCAGGCACACACATGTATGCATACACACACACACAGGAGGATCCTGTCTTACACGGTGCTGATTTTTGCTCCTTCACAAGCGACTTGCACCGTGCAGAGGTGTAGTCCAATACTATCCCTGGTCCCAAGGTCGATGAATGCTGCCCAGGCATTGTGAGGTAGTTTGGAAGAGGGAGGGGAAGAGAGTTGGCTTGGTGGTGGGGAGCCAGGGAGAAATTGGGGTAGGAACGCATGAAAAACACTAAAGAGAACAAATGTTCTTCCTCAGGGAAGGTAGCAGAGGACAGAGTCTTGTATTTCTTTTCATAATTTCTTAAAAATAAATAAATTCTTGTGCCTTTTGGCTTTGCGAAGACTTTGTCCTGAGGTTTCCAAAGCTTAAGAACCTGGGCAGTTGGTGCTGCAGAAAATGAGCATTAAATACTTATTTGTCTGATTTTCTCTCCCCATGACCCCTGTCTGCCTGCCTTCCTTTGCCCTCACAGCATCCAAAGTTTGCTTGGGTATGTCTGCCTATTAGTGAGCCTTGGTTTCTCACTCCAGAACTTAATTTGCCAGCTGCCCTTCCCTGATGCTGCTCTGAGCAGGGGCAATTTTCTGCTCAGTTTCCTTGGCTCCAGGCCAGGTCATTTGACTCCTGGATCCTCTTCGTGCTGCCGTCGTCCAGAAAGACAGAGCTGGTTAGCCACCCTCCAAGGCCATCTGCTATGGGAATCCTTTTCACCTCCAGCATTTCCGGAGCGGAATTTTTAATAAACAATCCAGGAGACAGTTTGTTTACTTGTTTTGAGTGGGTCAAGAGGTGCTTAGGTTGCTCAAGACTGAAATATGTTTAGAAAGCTTTAAGCTCATTGGAGTGATCTTGCTTTAATTGCATGTATTTATTTGAGACTTCCAGGCTACCTTTTAGGACCATCCCTGTGATGTCCCTAAGAATAGAGCCCCTGAAATGAATGGACCTAAGTTATTCATATCCTTTATTTTCAGTGGGTCTGCTTTGAGTAGGACTAACATGGGATACAACCCAATGCAGAATTAAAGTCAGAACAGGTTGGATGGCCGTCTGTCATAGATGCTTTAGTTGAGATTCCTTCTGTCTCTACAGTTCTGTGATTCTATGAGATACTACTACTACTACTACTACTACTACTACTACTACTAATATATTTATACACTGCCCATCTGGCTGGGTTTCCCCAGCCATCCTGGGCAGCTCCCAACAGAATATTAAAAACACGATAAAACATCAAACATTAAAAACCTCCATAAACAGGGCTGCCTTGAGATGTCTTCCAAAAGTCAGATAGTTGTTTATTTCCTTGACATCTGATGGAAGGGCGTTCCGCAGGGCGAGTGCCACTACTGAGAAGGCCCTCTGCCTGGTTCCCTATAACCTCATTTCTTGCAGTGAGGGAACCGCCAAAAGGCCCTCAGAGCTGGACCCCAGTGTCCAGGCAAAACGATGGGGGTGGAGACACTCCTTCAGGTATACTGGGCCAAGGCCATATAGGGCTTTAAAGGTCAGCACCAACACTTTGAATTGTGCTCGGAAACATACTGGGATCCAATGTAGGTCTTTCAGGACCGGTGTTATATGGTCTCGTCGGCTGCTCCCAGTCACCTGTCTAGCTGCCGCATAGACTGCAGAAGGCCATAATGTATCACAGAAATTTTTCCTACGTGCATAGAGGCCTCTTGCAGTTCAAGGAGGCTGAAACAGTGTCTTCTTGCTCACAGGACATGCCTGATTTATGTCCATGCCTACTAGTTGTGCACAGACAGATGTGAAACATGCATAAAACCCACTATGCATAAGACAAACGGCAAAATGAATAGACCAAGCCCAATGTAAGAATTGGTCTGCATGACCTTGGGGTCCATCCCAAGTCTATGATTCTATGATTTTGTGTTTCTTGTATTGTACTTTTCTGTTGTGAATTGCCTTGAGATCTACTGAGGAAGGGCGGTATACAAGGTTAATAAATCAGCATCAACAACGTATGGTGAGGACAGGGTGCTGCACCATGCAGGTGGGCCTTTGACCTGATCCAGTGGCTGGACTTTTTCTAAGAGCCAGTGTGGTGTAGTGGTTAAGAACGGTAGACTTGTAATCTGGGGAACTGGGTTCGATTCCCCGCTCCTCCACATGCAGCTGCTGGGTGACCTTGGGCCAGTCACACTTCTCTGAAGTCTCTCAGCCTCACTCACCTCACAGAGTGTTTGTTGTAGGGGAGGAAGGGAAAGGATTTTGTTAGCCACTTTGAGACTCCTGAAGGGGAGTGATAAAGTGGGATATCAAATCCACACTCCTCCTCCTCCTCCTCCTCCTCCTCTTCTTCTTCTTCTTCTTCTTCTTAGGTTTTTGGCCAGTGTGAACTGGGCCCTAAGACCTCTCTCTGGCAGGACATAAATGACTTTTCCCTTCTGCTCCCTCCCCTCTTCCTGCAGGCCCTTATTTCAACCCTCGTTCCCGCCAGCGGATCCCGCGCGACCTCGCCATGTGCGTCACCCCCAGCGGCCAGTTCTACTGCTCCATGTGCAACGCTGGCGCCAGCGAGGAGGCCGAGTTCCGGCAGCACCTGGAGAGCAAGCAGCACAAGAGCAAAGTGTCGGAGCAGCGTTACAAGAATGAGATGGAGAACCTTGGCTACGTTTAATGAGACGGCGATTCCCGCTGGCTCCATCCTTCCTCCCTCCCTCCCTCCCCTTCCGCCAGCCCTGATGGAGGGAGCAACTTTTCTCGCCTGCTGCTTGCCATTCACCTTGCTTTTTCTGCTCCGTGCCTTAGGAGTTCTGCTCTCCAGCGCTCTCTCTTCCTCTCTCTCTCTGTGTTTTAAAGCACCTACAAGGCCAGCGGTGAAATAGGTGAAGCAAAAGGGTTTTTTCAAATTTCGCTGCCACTTGGCACACGAGTATGCGCTGCAGGGTGCCAAGTTCTCTGTGTTGTGTTTGCTCATTCGTTAAGGCTCAACCTTGCCTTCTTCCCCCTACCCCTATCCTCCCCTTTGCATGAGTCTTGGCCTTGGAAGCACCGGAGCCACAAACAGGCAGGGCGCAAGTTTCGCTCATGGTGTAGTGGTTAAGAGCGGTAGACTCGTAATCCGGTGAACCGGGTTTGATTCCCTGCTCCTCCCCATGCAGCTGCTGGGTGCCCTTGGGCTAGTCACACTTCTCTGAAGTCTCTCAGCCTCACTCACCTCACAGAGTGTTTGTTGTGGGGGAGGAGGGGAAAGGAGAATGTGAGCCGCTTTGAGACTCCTTAGGGTAGTGATAAAGCGGGATATCAAATCCAAGCTCTTCTTCTTCTTTTTTTCTCTCTTCTTCTTCTTCTTCTTCTTCTTCTTCTTCTTCTTCGTCTTCGTCTTCGTCTTCTTATTTGTTTTCTCCCTGCATTCCACTGCAGCTTCAGAAGGGGCAGTGTGGATGAGAGAAAAGCAGCCACAGTGCTGCGCCAGGAGTCATAGCTCCGTCGGCAGGCCAGAGCGGAATGGCAGAGCGCACCCCTTGCAAACAGGAGGTCCTGGCTTTGAACCTGTGCATCTTCAGTTGCTTGAAAGGCTCTTGGGCACCAGGGCTGCGGAAGACCTCTGCCCCAAGGCCTGGGCGAGATGTTGCCGCTTAGAATTGCCAATACTGGATGAGCCTGTAGAGACACAGTTGGTAGTAGACATCTTTGTCTGCTTGCAAAAATTCTGCCGGTGGGCATGGAGAGGGAAAGCTAAAACTCTGCAGGGTAACTTGCTTAGAAAGTAGATCTGGGGCCAGAGGTTTGTCTCTCCCCCTCCAAAGCTAGTAAAAACCTATTGTCCCCATGGCATCCTGTCCCCCTTTCCTTTCATACCCATTGCCCTTCCCTCCTACAGAGTTGGAACCAGCCATTTTTAAAAAGGGGGTTGGCATTCCAGGTTCATTATTATTATTATTATTATTATTATTATTATTATTATTATTTTACAGCATCCAATTCAAATATGCAAAATGAAGTATGTGACTATCCCAGTTTCAGTTTATTGGGTTTACAAACAGTGAACATGAAATATCATCAAACATCACTGGAGAGCCAGTGTGGTGTAGTGGTTAAGAGCGGTAGTCTCATAATCTGGTGAACCGGGTTCGCTTCCCCGCTCCTCCACCTGCAGCTGCTGGGTGACCTTGGGCCAGTCACACTTCTCTGAAGTCTCTCAGCCCCACTCACCTCACAGAGTGTTTGTTGTGGGGGAGGAAGGGAAAGGAGGATGTTAGCCGCTTTGAGACTCCTTCAGGTAGTGATAAAGCGGGATATCAAATCCAAGAAAGAGTCAATCAGTAGCTCTAAACTACTTTATTTTACAGTCTATATACAAAGAATCCATCAGCATATCTGTGCTCTCTCAGCAGCAGTACAGAACAGCATCAGACACAGAAGTGAAACTAAAACGTCCAACAGTATTGAGACTTCTTGTCTCATGCTCTCAGACACTCACATGATATAAACAACATAGTGCTACATACTGGAGCCGCACAGGTGGATAAAAATCCTAACAAATGTATTGGGAGTGGGGAGAGGAAGACAGACAATATGCGTTCATGCAAATTGTGCCCTTTGAAAGGAGAATATAACAAAAGCCACAAGCAGTCAGAAATTGTTAAAAATTCAGGCGATTTTTGACGTGGAAGTAATATGAATTTGAGCCATTCCACTTGCAGAAGTGGGGGGTGTTTTGGAGCACACAATTCCAAACTCCCTGGCAGTGGGTTGGGCTGGCCTCCCTAGCTTACACGGGACAAGAGGGCCCTAGTCATTTTAATACATTTAACACTGAAAGCCGTTATAAAGGTTCAGCATACTTTGAGAAAACCTGGTGTCTTTTACTTTCCTTCATTTTCATAGCTGTGAATGAGTTTTATTTCACACATTTCATTTGTAATAATAATAATAATAATAATAATAATAATAATAATAATAGGAAAATCGGAGGGTACTATTTCTTTTTAATTTATAAATTTCAAATGTTTACAAATTTAATACAAAATACATACTTTCCCATTAATATTCATTTACCACTTGGCTTCGCCTCCACCCCTCCATGGTTTTCCCATAATTTCTCATGTTGCTGCATATTTTGATTATTCTGTGTCCTGTCCTTTCTGTTTATTCCCTAGTACATTGTATTTACTGCTGTTTTTCATTCAAATCCTACTTGCCTTTTTACGTGTTTGCAACAACTCTTCAAATATTCTACGAAAGGTTTCCAGACCCCCTTATAGATGGCTTCTTCTTGATCCCTGATTTTCATAGTTACATTTGCCGGGTCAGCATATTCACTCAATTTATATGGAAGGGACTATTTCAATAAGCTCTAGAGATGGAGGGTAGCCCTGAACAAGTCCATAATTTCACAGTGTGTGAGGCTGATGGCCATCAGCGATTGGAAGCATGGTGTTTGTGAGGTTTATGCATTGCCAGCCATAGCCAATTGCTCAACTGGATGCACCTGACCTTGGCTGCTAGAATGGTGACACATAGCTGGGCAGCGCCTCTTGTCTCAGGCAGGCTTGCAACCATCCTCTTCCTTCAGAAGTCTCATTGTTTAGGGGAGCTGGCATTCGCTTTTCTGACAAACTGCCAGCTGTGATTGCATGCCTGTTCAGCCGCTGAAGCACAGGAGTATCCAGACCCATCCCGTGACCTTCATGGATGGGTGAAACCACTCCTCAATTTTGTTGCTTAGCAGATTCATTTAACTGAGAATCGAACAAGTGGGGTTGGGTGAGCCGGTCCAGTGGTAGAACATCTGCTTTGCATGCAAAAGGTCTCAGGATTGACCCCTGACATCTCCCAGGTGTTGTTGTTGTTGTTTAGTCGTTTAGTCGTGTCCGACTCTTCGTGACCCCATGGACCAGAGAACGCCAGGCACCTCTGTCCTCCACTGCCTCCCGCAGTTTGCTCAAACTCATGCTGGTAACCTCGAAAACACTATCCAACCATCCATCTCCCAGGTAGGACCGAGAAAAGAGTGCCTAAACCCCTTGAGAGCCACTGGAAACTTTGGTTTCCAGTTGTTTCCCATCATTTCTGACCACTGGTCCTGCTAGCTGGGGATGATGGGCGTTGTAGTCCAAAAACAGCTGGAGACCCAAATTTGGGAAACCCAGATGTAGACAATACATGACTCTGTATAAGGCAGCTCCATGCATTAATATGAGTTGCCATGCTTTTGTTTCTTGAGTTCCTATGCATTGCTTTGGTGCTGTTGTTGTTGTTGTTGGTTAGTCGTTTAGTCGTGTCCGACTCTTCGTGACCCCATGGACCAGAGCACGCCAGGCACTCCTGTCTTCCACTGCCTCCCGCAGTTTGGTCAAACTCATGCTGGTAGCTTCGAGAACATTGTCCAACCATCCCATCCTCTGTCGTCCCCTTCTCCTTGTGCCCTCCATCTTTCCCAATATCAGGGTCTTTTCCAGGGAGTCTTCTCTTCTCATGAGGTGGCCAAAGTATTGGAGCCTGAGCTTCAGGATCTGTCCTTCCAGTGAGGACTGAGGGCTGATTTCCTTAAGAATGGATAGGTTTGATTTTCTTGCAGTCCATGGGACTCTCAAGAGTCTCCTCCAGCACCATAATTCAAAAGCATCAATTCTTCGGCGATCAGCCTTCTTTATGGTATTGCTTTGGTACTTCCCTTTAAATATTCTCTCTCTCTCAAAAGTCGCAAAAAGGTACATCTCAAGAGCCGAGGTGCTGGTCTGCACAAAACAAAAGGGACGGACTGGAATGTTAGAGCCGTGGAGTTTACCACTTCAGTCTGCAGGTGGGGGAATTGCATTCTCCAATGCTCTCTGCCTCTTTAACCCCAGACTCCTTGCAGGGAGTAGACTTACACAACAAGGAGAAAGGCTCAGCGCAACATTCTGATGTGCTGATTTAGTGCATGCAGAGAACTTTTCAAGTGCAAACAAAGAAACAAACAAACAAACAAACAAACCTCCCCCTGCTGTGAAGTGGCACAGACTCTGAATCCCACTGCTTCGATTTTTAAAATAATGTAAATTTTAAAAAACCTAGTGTGGCATAAAGCACTGCCCGTGCTCTTCTTTTGTATAGCTTTTTGACCTTCATGGAAAGAAAAATGCATTTTTGCCACCCTCTTTTATTTATTTATTTTGAGTTTTCGCCCTCCAGTTTTATGGATCCGGGCAGGCGGTAGGGTTTCCCCTTCCCAGTCCCCTGTTTCCATCATTCCTGTATGAGCACTGTGAGGTAGACACTCAACTTCAGAGCAGGAGAGTTGATGACGCAACGAGAGAGCTGCCATTTCTGTAATCCTCTTGATTTCAGTGGGGAAGTGTTATGTAATGTACCGATTGCTAATTTGGCCAAGACCAGATCCTATGCATGTTGGTTCAGAAGCAAGTCCCAATGGGTTTGATGGGGCTTAAACTCTCAGATAAATGTGGAGAGGATTGCAACTTTAGAGTGTTCATGGCTGGCTGGGATGGGAAGGTTATTTGGTTTGCCCATCCATCCATCCATCCTTCCGTCCTCGGCTGATGCTGCTGTTGGTTTTAACCCCTTTTTAATTTCAGCTGTTTTGAACAACCATGGCTTTCATAGCCACAGAATTTGGGAGAAAGGGCCTTCGTGCAGTCTTGTTCTTTGCCCCAGTTTGTCTTCTGGTGTTCAGCTTTCCAAGAGGCATGAGTGGTCTGTTAAAATTGATCCCTGGTGGGGAGGAAGAGAATTTATATTTCAGGAGGTCCATACTACAGTGGATTCCATTCAGGAAAAGAGAGAGGAGACTGCATGAAACCAAACCTGAGAGCCCACTTGAATGGTAGAGATGAGCCAGAGACTGGTTTGTTTTTGTCTTGGAACTCTGTATTTTCAATTTGGAACAGCACATCTCTGTTCTGAAATATATGGTTTGTGAAGGGCACTGTTCTGAGAATAGCAGATCTTTTGCACAGGCCCACCTGATGCTCTGAGCATCTTCTGTCTGGATGAATAAGGGTGGTGGTGGGAGAAATAAGTGGTTTTCTTAATGGCCAGTAAATTGATTGATATTTGCTGCTACTAATCTGTGTATTTTTCTATTTATTTGGTCATAGTGACCACTGACGAGCTAAAATATATTTAAGCCTTTATCCTGTATGTTTCATTTAATGTTTGTGTCATTAACCTTGAAGGCATCCATATCATTCCTCTCTTTTTTTAAAAAAAGTTCTCATCTTACTATGTATTTATTTTGTTGACATGTGCTTTTCCTCCCTGCTCTCCTCCCCCAATATGCGTGTTAGATGCAAAAATGAACTTTTCACACAGTAGAACCTCAGACGATATGAATCTCCAGAAATTGGAAAGGATTTGTCAAGCAAACATTCCCTGCTAATAGCAATCAGTCATTCAGGGTAGGAGTGATGTGGGTGCCCATGACTGAGGACCACTCATGATATCAGAACTTGTGATTTCATCCTCATGGGAAATGGCGGGGCAGAGTTGTTTTGACATTGCTGATTTCCCGATGTGTGTATGCATGCATATATCTGCCCATTCTCTCTTACAGCTCTTGACCATCTCACGTTGATCTCTTATTCAATATTACTTTTTCAGGCTTCCTTCATCTTGCCTCTGCAAAATAGAAAATAGTGTGGATTGGTATTCACATAGATCTTCCGTTTCATTGCTAGGGTGGGCAAGTGCTATTGTGATGTTGGCTTTCTGATATCTGCAGTTAACAAACTGGGGACCAGTTGCAAAAATGCATGACCCCTCCTTGTATCTCCTCCGACTCTCCTCCAGTTGTGACAACAAACTGCTTAACTGCTGTGAAGAGAGGTGGGGAGTTTGCTGGAACTCTTGAGAAACGAGTACAGAGAAAGGCTTGAACCCGGTCTCTTTAAATGCAGTTAACAAGGCCAACGTTGCATCTACAGTGGACCACAGATGCATCCTTGGAATCAATCTCAGGACCTGTCTCCATAACTGACCACACCTATCAAGGATGCTTTATCAAATGTATGAATGAATTGGGGGTGGGGCGAGGAGGAAGGAAATCTCTATGCCTTGTGCTTTGTGGGAAATAGTCCTGGTTGAGGTAAAACGCTATTCCATGTGGTCAGTTTGGGCAATTAATTGGAGGACCTCCTCGTAAGGAAGGAGCGTGTGAATTGTGGGGTGTCTCCAATGGGGACAAGGTTGAGAAGTATTAGCATCTGTGGTTGCTGCCAGCCTTTGTTTGTATCATTGAGGGTCTGCTGCATTTGCCCTGTGGGTTTCTATGTCCGATTAATGGCTTCTGAGTCTTAAAATTGTGGTTCTGTGATGCACTGTACAATGTGAGCACAACAAAGCCATGTTATGCCACTTACAAGGCCATTATGCAGTGTCTGTAGAATTTGCACAGCGTTATAATAAAAGGTGTACCATTTTGGATTGTAAGGGACGTTAATTGCCATGTTGTGTTGAAACCTGCCAAAAGTCACATGAATGGGCTTGCATCTCATCCTTGCTGCACTGTTCTATTACTCATCAGAAGAGCCTCATGTTCCTTTTACTGCTTAGGGGGCTTGTTCACACATGCTTTCATCTTGCTGGTTCTCAGCTGCATGTGTGGACTGTGTCCACTGAAAAGTATCGTGTTCAAGATGGCATCTGGGTTATGGAAGTTCAACATGCCAGTATTATTCTCTGGTGCCTCAGTCACGCTGCTGAAATCAACAAACAGAGCACGTGCCCTCTGAGGTTCCTCCAAATTCCCTGATGTGCTTGCCTAACAAAAACTCCTCTGGAGGGAAATGTGGGTTGTTCGGGGTTGTGAGATTTTGACTGATGCTTTGCTTACCTTAATGTAAACAAGGCACAGTCCATTTAAGCAAAACTGTAAAAGTTGTGCTACCCATACTAAGCTGGTCCCAGTCAATAGCCTAACCAACTAGGTTGTTTGGAGAGAAATTTTAACAAATTTTCTTCCTCAGAAAATTAAAAAACTTGTTACCTCTTCTGTTATGTACATGCAGAAAACAGTTCTGCCACATATCTGGCACCTGGTCCATGGCATTAATCTTCTTATCATTTGAGAGGAAGACAAGGTAGATATAGAAGTCTGTTCACATATTATTCTAAACCAGAAAAGCAACACAACATTCTCCTTCTTGCCCTGTCTCCTCCCTCATGACTGGGAAGAGGAGTTTGGAAGCTTTTGCTTTTGGTTAACCATGGTTGGTTATGCCGCCTGGAGCAACAAACCTTGGCTAATACTGGTCAATTTGTTGTTATGCTATGCTTTTAGTGCTTTTATACTGTGAACCATCCTGTGATCTTTGGATGAAGGGCGGTACATCAATTTAATAACGCATAACGGATCATTTCAAAAGAGTCAATGTCAAACTGGTTTATGAAGCTGGCTTAGTGAAACTAAACCATAGGTAGTGTCAGCCACATAGTAGAGTCCAGAAGATGCCCCAAACTAAAAGTGATAGCAAAAGCTTCTGGCTGCTCAGGAGGAGAGGGAGATTGTGTGAAGTCAAGGCTTGTTGTAGTTTATGCATGTCACACTAAACCATGGTTTAGCATGACATGCAAATGGGCCACTGTGTGTGTGTGTGTGTATGCAACCACTTCGTAAACCATGGTTATTAACACTCTTGATCTTGCTGTGCCTATTTGTTGTCCTCATCAGCAGCTGATTTTTGGGAGTGGTCCATTACCATGTGTTTGGTTTTTGCTTCCCATTTCTCCAAAGGCTGTATCTCTTTTGCCCACCTCCCCATCATTACTGACTCTTAATGACCTTGTGAACAGGGTAATTAAAATACAGTGCCCCACCACCACCATTTCCCCCTTTCACCATGGTGGAGAGAATTGATTCCTGTTATGGTATAAATACACTGTGAGAATAAAAACAATATAAGTGCTGCTTAGCAATAAATGTAGGACATGTCTTATGATGGTTTTGCCCAGGCAAAGCAGATTGCTTGTCATACATGTTGGAACTACTGTATATGTTATTTTGCTGCTGCTTCTTTTTTAATTAAAACAAAAAAACTTTGTCTTGCTGTTCAGAATATTGTTGTCACGGCCTTGTTAAAATGCCTTTTCTTTTTGCATCCATGCTGACATGTCCGTCTCCATGCACAAGGACACTTTGGAAGGGAAGGGAGGTTTTCTAGTCACTGAGATGGAAAAAAAAACCACCTTCCACCTGCAAAAATTAGTCCAATCCCTTGCAATGCAGAAATCTTTTGCCCAGAGTGGGGCTTGAACCCACGACACTCTGAGATTAAAAGTTTCATGCTGTACCGGCTGAGCTATCCCACAGTGTATTCCAAGAGTGAAGGCCGGGCTCATGAGAGACCTGCTCTTGCTCATTGTTGAAAATCTGCAGCAAGAAGGGGGGGAAACTGCGATACTTTAAGAAGTGTCATAATACAGAGGGCCTTCCTAAGTTAGGAAACTAGTATTTGAGTGGTCTCCTAGTCAGTGGTGGATGGACCCCATTGGGATTGGTGGGGCAGAAAGCAACAGTAGACTGCCTGAACAAATGACAGAGATCCACAGCCAATGACTGGCCAAGCCAAATAATTAAGCTTTTATCCCCATGCTCCACCCTGTTCAGCCCTAGAAGGGCAAAACAGAGACTAAGGAGAAGGAATTTGACAGCCAGGGTCACCTGCTGAACTGGTAGTAAGAAGGCAGGCGGTGGGGGCAGACTGAGAGCCCCTTTGCCTAATAGATCAGCCTCCGCTGCTCCTATAAATCAAAACTCAATGAAAGTCGCTGTGATTCTCACTCGCATCCTGTGGAAGTCAAATCTGAATAAAATATCTAGGACTACAGTTCCCATCATTCCTGACCACTAGTCTGCTAGCTAGGGGTGATGGGAGTTGTAGTCCAAAAAGAATAAATGGATTGAGACCCAAGTTTGGGAAACCCTGATGTAGGACTTGGGTCTTGTAACAAACAGCACATAAAGCAACTAATTTGTGTCTGGGATGTGCCGCTTCAGATTGCAGAATGGCGATCACATGACTAATTATTCCTCCAGATTCCTTTTGCAGTCATACCTCGGGTTATGAATGCTGCAGGTTGTGCGTTTTCGGGTTGCGGACTGCGCTGAACCTGGAACTACCGGAACAGGTTATTTCTGGGTTTCGGCGCTTGTGCATGCGCAAAAACACTAAAGTACGTCGCGCGTGTGCGCAGATGTGGTGCTTCAGGTTGCGAATGCTGCGGGTTGCGAATGTGCCTCCCGCACAGATCACGTTCGCAACCCGAGGTGTGACTGAAATAGGATTTCCCCTAAAAAGAAAACTGAATTTGGGAAAGCAGTCATTCTTTCTTTCTGAGATACTAGTTTCCTGTGTGCATTTTTTAACAAATCCTGCACTCTTAGGTGGTATTGCCTAGAGGTGTGGGGAACCTTTGGCCCTGTAGATCAGTGTTTCCCAAACTTGGGTCTCCAGCTGTGTTTGGAGTACAATTCCCACCATTTCTGACCACTGGTCCTGCTAGCTAGGGATGATGGGAGGAGTTGTAGTCCAAAAACAGCTCAAGACCCAAGTTTGGGAAACATTGCTCTAGAACAGTGTTTCCCAACCCTGGGTCTCCAGCTGCTTTTGGACTACAGTTCCCATTATTCCTGACCACTGGTCTTGCTAGCTAGGGATGATGGGAGGAGTTGTAGTCCAAAAACAGCTCGAGACCCAAGTTTGGGAAACATTGCTCTAGAATGCTGCTGAACTGCATCTCTCATCAGCCCCAGCAAAGCACAACCAATAGCCAGGGTTGATGGGAATTGTAGTTCAGCAACATCTGAAAGGCCAAAAGTTCCCCACACCTGGTCTGGAGCCAGGTGGATTACTACATAACCTTTTTGTGAGAAGAAAGATTTCAGAAGGCATAATCCCCTCAGAAATGTTAAAACTCTGTCTAGTGTTCTTTTTTGTGGCCTCCAGAGCCTTGCAGCAGATTAATCTTTCAGGAGATAGCACTTCTCCTAATTAAGAGCATCGTCATTGTCAGAACAGGATGCTGGCCTAGAAGGGCCTTTGGCCTGATCCAGCAGGACTCTTCTTACGTTTATCAGGAATAGGCCTGGTTGATTGCAATGTGTGAATGGGGCCGGCTCTACCATTAGGCAGTGTGAGGCAACAAATGCTGGGAGACAGGGAACCACAGGGAGATGTTGAAGGACAGAGTGCTGTGTGCCCTTCAATCTGCCCTGTGCCCTCAAGAGTTAGCCTGCTTCCCTCAGGTGGGGTGGAGGATACTGCCTCACCACAAGTGTTAAACTGAAGATTCAATTGCCAGCCTGGTCAGCTTTTGTATATGGAAAGGGAGGAAGGACCATCTTGTCTTTAGCCTCAGGCAGCAAAATGTCTTGGGCCGGCCACTGGGTAGAATTCTTTTTACTTTGAACAACCATAGAAATGGCTTTGGGTTTTTTTTTTGTATTCCTGAAAGGAATTGTATTGTGTGCAACTGTATTGTGTGCAAATCCTGAGGGAAATGTCTTCCAGCTGGAGACAACTTGTCTAGTCAGTCTTGGAATCTGGAAACTTTCTCCTTTCCTTCATTTTAAAAAATTGCACTGATTTCTGCAGTCGGATAACTTTCTGTGTTATAAAATAAACCATCTTCTGCTCGCTGTTTCATGGCTTTGTTTTGCTGTCTCTGGTAATCCTTCATGCTGCTTTGCTATTTCAGTGGGTTTGCAGTCTTATTATTTATTTTCCTATTTATTTATTTAAAAGGCGCCTGTAGCACTTTTCAGAGAAGACCGCCTCTCAAAGAAAGCAGCTTACAATCAAGTAAAATATTTAACAATAAAACATTTAAAACACTTCAAATATCCAAGTATATCTAAAAAAACCCCCCAAACCTGCATCTTAATTAACCTGCCAAGTCATTGCAAAGAAATTAGTATTTAAAGTCTGTTTAAGAGAGACCAGAGATGGGGGTTGCCTCCTTATCACTTGGAACTGCATTCCATAATGGGGTGTACCTGCCAGCCTAATAATTTTTCCTACTAAGAGGGAAACATTTTCAGAGAACTGTAGTCGGAAGGGACTCCCAAGGGAATGCAGGAATCATAGTTAAATAATCCCTGACAGATGGCTATCCAAACTCTGTTTAAGAACCCCAATGAAGGCACGTCCACCACCTTCTGAGGCAAACCATTCCACTGTCAAGCAGCTCTTGCCATCAGAAAATGCTTCCTAATGTTTATAGTATCTCCTTTCTTGTAATTTGAATCCATTGGTTTGGGTCCAACCTTCTGGAGCAGCAGAAAACAAGCTCACGCCATCTTACACATGACAAGTCTTTTCCATATTCACTTGTGCATTGAAGAAAATGTTCAAGTCTGCTAACGGCTGGTAATACTCTGCAGGGAGCGGGTGGCGCTGTGGACTAAACCACTGAGCCTCTTGGGCTTGCTGATCGGAAGGTCGCCGGTTCGAATCCATGCGATGGGGTGAGCTCCTGTTGCTCTGTACCAGCTTCTACCAACCTAGCAGTTTGCAAGCATGCCGGTGCAAGTAGATAAATAGGGACCACTGCAGCAGGAAGGTAAACAGCGTTTCTGTGTGCTCTGGCTTCCGTCACAGTGTCCTGTTGTGCCAGAAGCAGTTTAGTCATGCCGGCCACATGACTCGGAAAGCTGTCTGTGGACAAACACCAGCTCCCTCGGCCTGAAGCGAGGTGAGCATCTCTGGTTTTTCCCATTCTGTTGTTTTCCTCTATTTCTTTGCATTGCTCGTTTAAGAAGGCCCTCTTGTCTCTCCTTGCTATCTTTTGGAAATCTGCATTCAATTTCCTGTATCTTTCACTATCTCCCTCGCATTTTCTTGCCTTCTCTCCCCCGCTATTTGTAAGGCCTCGTTGGACAGCCACTTTGCTTTCTTGCATTTCCTTTTCATTGGGATGGATTTCGTTGCTGCCTCCTGTATGATGTTACGAGCCTCCATCCATAGTTCTTCAGGCACTCTGTCCACCAAATCTAAATCCTTAAACCTGTTCCTCACTTCCACTGTGTATTCATAAGGGATTTGATTTAGATTGTGTCTTACTGGCCCAGTGGTTTTCCCTACTTTCTTCAGTTTAAGCTGGAATTTTGCTATAAGAAGCTGATGATCTGAGCCACAGTCAAAACAAAAAAAATCCTTCCAGTAGCACCTTAAAGACCAACTAAGTTAGTTCTTGGTATGAGCTTTCGTGTGCATGCACACTTCTTCAGATACACTGAAACAGAAGTCACCAGACCCTTCTATATAGTGAGAAGGTGGGGAGGAGTATTACTCAGAAGGGTGGTGGGAATGGGTGATTGGCAGATAGCTGTGATGAGCCTGTTGACGACTCTTAACAACTGCAATAGGTCTTACAGGAAAAAGCAAGGGGTGAGAAGGTGAAAAATGGCTTTGTCATGTATAATGAGATAAAAATCCAATGTCTTTGTTCAGACCAGGTCTCTCCATGGTTTTAAGTTTGGTAATAAGTTGCAATTCAGCAGCTTCTCTTTCCAACACGGCAGACCAACATGGCTACCTATCTGTATCTGAGCCACAGTCAGCTCCAGGTCTTGTTTTTACTGACTGTATAGAGCTTCACAAGTCTACACATCCTTTATATACAATGCTACTCCTACTCCCTTCCTGTTTGGTCTATTCCTTTTGAACAGGTTATATCCCTCAATTCCTATATTCCAGTCACAAGTCTCATCCCACTTGGTTTCAGTAATGCCTACCGGGTCATATGTGCCATCCTGTACTAAAAGTTTCAGTTCATCTTGTTTGTTTCTCCATAGGCAGCCAGAGATTATACTGGGCTTGCTGGACAAATATCGTCTCACTAAGGGACTCCTGCTAAGCTGCTGATGAACCTCAGAATTCTGCTTGAAAACCACATTGCCATGTCAACACCTGCTTATTTAAAGCCTTTGTATGCTGCCTCTCTGCCACTGGGGATTTCCTCCAGAGGAAGCTAACAACCATCTTAAAACGCAGAAAGTCAAGTATTTAAGAAGCTGCAGGGAAAAAAAGAAATCAATTTATGAGGCGCTTAATTAAAGAAACTTCTCTAGGGGCTAGAAGATAGATGCTGCATCACAAGAAACACTAATTTCCCCATGTATTTTTACCCAACATTCATTACTGAGACAACTGCATTTTTGTTAATTGGGGTGACAGATGGACAAGCAGTGCTGGAGCCAAGCAGGCTCCCCTCAGAAAGAAGTACGAAGGTGAAGGCACCACAACCAAGAAGGCCCTGTTGTGTATGAACATCTGCTGCACTTTAGATATCATATTGCTGGGCTAATCTCAGCCGGGAAAAAGTGGCAGCACTAGAGGGATATATTTGGGGAAGGAGATGTTCTGCCTACAGGAGCAACTTCTGTTTTGCATGCATGAGCTGTTGGGGAATAATAATAATAATAATAATAATAATAATAATAATAAATTTATTATTTATACCCCGCCCATCTGGCTGAGTTTCCCCAGCCACTCTGGGCGGCTCCCAATCAAGTGTTAAAAACAGTACAGTGTGATCTGAATAGTGATCTGTTCCCATTATTGCCAGAAAGAGAGGACTGATTTGCATTACAATTGGATATGCTAATTTATATGCATAGGTGCAAATTCAGAAATAATTACTGTCAGGGGCTCAGGAGCAGAGGCACAGGGGAGAGAGGAAACGGAGAGCGAAGGGGAAGAATCTGAGGGCAGCGTAGGGGAGTATGACAGTGGCCCGAGAGATTCCATGAGCTTCTCCAGCGATTCAGAAGATTCCCAGAGGGGGGCGCCGATGGCCAGGGCAAGTGGGGTCCCAGGGGGGACGCACCAGAAGCAAGGGGCCAGCGGGGACTCCCAAAGCAGCAGCGGGAGATCAGGACCAGCTCCCCCACCAGAGCGTAGTGGGGGGGAAGAGTCCCATGTATCAGGACCAGCGTCTCCTCCAGTAGGGAGAGGAGATGAGTCCGGGCTGACCACGCCTCTGTTGGAGAGTGAGGGAATGGAGGGGAGGTCAGGTCCAGCTAGCCCCCCCGAAGGGGGAAGCAGTGACAGGAGCAGTGTAACGGTCAGGAGAAAGGTTGCCGGCTGGGCACGCGGGCCAAGTTCAAATGTACAGGCGCGCGGGATGGCAGAAAACCCGGATTGGGAACCAGGTCCTAAAGCCCGCCGGAGGCAGGGGGAAGACTCAGGGGACTCAGCGTCAGAAGAGTCTAGAAAGGGCAAGACCCCAGTGGACAGACGGACCCAGAGGAGGAAAGAGCAAAGGAAGAGGTGGAGCAAGGCTAGAGTCTTAAACTGGTGTCTGGGGGGAGGAGATTCAGACGGAGCTTCAGCGGTCTAGAGTTGAGACGTAGAGCTGCGCGCCACGGCTTTGAAATCGAAACTGAACTTCAATAAAGACTTTTGTATATAACAACAAACTGGCGTTGGTCCTTTGTGAGCTGGGACCTCGGGCAGCTCTGACAATTACTATAGATGAGATAAAGGTAAAGGTACCCCTGACTGTTAGGTCCAGTTGCAGATGACTCTCGGGTTGCCCGTTCATCTCGCTCTATAGGCTGAGGGAGCCAGCATACAGCTTCCGGGTCATGTGGCCAGCATGACTAAGCCGCTTCTGGTGAACCAGAGCAGTGCATGGAAACACCGTTTACCTTCCTGCCAGAACGGTACTTATTTATCTACTTGCACTTTGACGTGCTTTCGAACTGCTAGGTGGGCAGAAGCAGGGATCGAGCAACGGGAGCTCACCCTGTTGCGGGGATTCAAACCACTGACCTTCTGATTGGCAGGCCCTAGGCTCTGTGGCTTAGACCACAGCGCCACCCGCATCCCTATAGCTGAGATAGAGATACAATAGATCTTACTGTAGCTGTGGGAGGACTGTGGCCAGGGGATCTCATTGCTTTCCCAGTCTGCTAGTTGCAAACAGGCGATTTCATGGCCAGTGTTCTCCCTGCTTAGGGGCGTTCACACATTACACCCAATAAGTGTACCATCTGGGTAGCTGTGTACACAAAGAGTTGAGTGGTATATTCATACGGTTATTCACATTTAGTATTCCCTAACTGTACAGTCTATGTACCTGGGTGTGTCACATTTAGCATTCCCTAACTGTACAGTCTATGTACCTGGGTGTGCACTAGTTGAATTGTACAAATCAACAAGTGTACACTCTTCCCTACAAACACTTGTACATGTGTAGTGACAGCTTGTACCTGTCTTCAGGCTAATGTGTGAACATGCCTATTTTTACTTTATGTTATTTTAATTTCTTTACCTCCCTTCATCCGTGGCAGTTTACACTACAAAAACACATATCATAGTAACAAACCAAAACAATAAGTCTCTCCGCCCCCCCCCCGGTATTTATTTATTATCTTGTTATCTTTAAAACAGATTTGGAAAGGACAGTCCTTTAATCTGAGGACTCTCTCAGACAGAAGACTATCCTATGTAATATAGGCACACGGTGACTAGTAAAGGTAAAGGTAAAGGGATCCCTGACCATTAGGTCCAGTTGTGGCCGACTCTGGGGTTGTGGCACACATCTCGCTTTATTGGCCGAGGGAGCCGGCGTACAGCTTCCGGGTCATGTGGCCGGGTCATGTGGCGAACCAGAGCAGCGCACGGAAACGCCGTTTACCTTCCTGCTGGAGCGGTACCTATTTATCTACTTGCACTTTGACATGCTTTCGAACTGCTAGGTTGGCAGGAGCATGGGACCGAGCAACAGGAGCTCACCCTGTCGCGGGGATTCGAACCGCCGACCTTCTGATTGGCAAGTCCTAGGCTCTGTGGTTTAGCCCACAGCTGTGGTGCCTTAACTACATACGCTTCAGGTTACAGACTCCGCTAACCCAGAAATAGTACCTCAGGTTAAGAACTTTGCTTCAGGATGAAAACAGAAATTCTCTGCTGCAGCGCGGCAGCAGCGGGAGGCCCCCATTAGCTAAAGTGGTGCTTCAGGTTAAGCACAATTCCAGGTTAAGAACGGACCTCCGGAACAAATTAAGTACTTAACCCGAGGTACCACTGTATATTTCTTTAGAGACAGGGGTGGGGGACAAAACAAATTCTCAGAAGCCTTTGGTGGGCTTTATTGTGTAGGTGACTTTTCGGATCCCTCTCCTCCTTGGTCACAAAGCAGCCTAGAGAAGAGTTTCTCTCACTCTCTTATAATACCATACCCTCCAACATTCCTCCAATGAAAATCGGGACATTTTGATCTGGGGAATGCAAGGTGTTCCTGGCTGGGGGGAAAGCATGTGTTTGTGTGTTGGGCGGGAGGAAATACACATGTGTGCACTCTGTAGATACTCAGAGATTCTACTGTCTCTTCATTACTTCACATGTTACCAGACGAGACCCTGGCACTGGGCTCCAGTCCTCTGAAGGTGGGTATCCACCCCTATTGTTCTGACCAGACACTGAGGTCCAGCTCCGAGGTCCTTCTGGCGGTTCCCTCACTGTGAAAAGCCAAGTTACAGGGAACCAGGCCTTCTTGGTAGTGGCCCCCACCCTGTGGAATGCCCTACCACAAGATGTCAAAGAGAAGAACAACTACTAGACTTTTAGAAGTCATCTGAAGGCAGCCCTGTTTAGGAAAGCTTTTAATGTTTGATGGATTACTGTATTTTAATATTTTGTTGGAAGCCGCCCAGAGTGGCTGGGGAAGCCCAGCCAGATGGGCGGGGTATAATGATTATTATTATTATTATTATTATTATTATTATTATTATTATTATTATTACACTCCCCCCCCATGCTCTTCCTCATCCTGTTATCTGCTCAAGACTCATCCACTGCTGCTTCTGGCTCCAATCTGAACTGTGGCTCTTTTATAACCATGTCCCCTGCCTTTGCCTGTCTGGTTCCAGCTCCCATTGGTGCCCTGGCAAATGACATCATCACGCTGAGCCACCAAGCTCAGAGCCGGCCGCCATGTTGTGAGGGGCAGCAAGGCAGGATCCATGGGAATCGGAACAAGTACCCACCTTGGAGAGTCCAGCCCACTGTGCGGATGGCAGATGAGCCTCAGGGCCTGTGTGGCCTCTACAATCTGATGCCTGCTCTGTCACTTGCTGGGGCTGTGCTGTGAAGGGGGAACAAAGCCTTGAAATTGGGGTGCCCTGGTTTCAAGTCAGGAGCCTTGGTTGTCAGGAGTTCAGCCTACACTCTAGTAGGACCCTGGCAGAGACACATGCCCGACTGGCATGTTCCCTCTCTCCTGGTCGATCAGGAGCTTCATAAGCTTTCTTCAGCTCAAACATCACCACGACCGATGCCAACAGACACCAGCAGACTTAAGGATCTGCATAGTTTGCAATCATGCGCGTGGACAGACCTCAGCAACTCAGCATTTTGGCTAATCAACTTTATTTACATATAAACACACACGGAGCACTGCAACATGGCTCCCTCTCTCTCTAGCATCAGACAGCAAAGAGAAAAAGACAAAGAACAATAGTCCCATTTCACGGAACACAGTACAATGGTACCTCGGGTTAAGTACTTAATTCATTCCGGAGGTCTGTTCTTAACCTGAAACTGTTCTTAACCTGAAGACCACTTTAGCTAATGGGGCCTCCTGCTGCCGCCACACGGTTTCTGTTCTCATCTTGAAGCAAAGTTCTTAACCCGAGGTAATATTTCTGGGTTAGCAGAGTCTGTAACCTGAAGAGTATGTAACCTGAAGCGTATGTAACCCAAGGTACCACTGTAACACAAACATCCTGTCTTCATCACTTCCCACTCTGTGGAGTCAAAACATGCCACGTGATGTGAAAGACAACAATCCCATGACTGCAATCACGGAGCAGGAATTCTAACAGTGATAGCTTTACCAATTTCGGGATCATCCTGGCAAAACCATTTCAGTTGAAGGGTATGCAACAGTAGAACTCGTGAAGCTGGATGTTGGCCGATTCAGGACAGATAAATTACTTCATGCAGCACAAAGGTAATCTATGGAACTCTCTTCAGCAGGAAGCAATGATAGCCGCCAATTTGGATGGGAGCTGGAAAATTCATGGAGGATAATGCTACTAGCCATAATGTTTGTCTGTCATGATCAGAGGCAGTGATGTTTCTAAATAGCAGTTGCTGGTTACTTTCTTCTCTGAATTGTATTTTCTCAATGTACCTTATTTTTCGCTCTATAGGACGCACTTTTTCCCCTTCAGAAATGAAGGGGAAATGTGTGTGTGTCCTATGGAGCGAAGACGCCATAGCCCCACTACCCTCTCCTGGCTGGAGAGGTAACGCGCGGCTATGGCAGGAGCCTCCATAGCCGCGTGTCACCTCTCCAGCCAGGAGAGCGCACGCAGGGCTAAAGCAGCCCCCGCAACCCTCTCCCGGCTGGAGAGGTGACGCGCGGCTATGGCAGGAGCCTCTCCTCTGCGCCTTTCCGCTGCTCCCTGACCTGCTCTTTGGGGCTGGTGGTGGGCTTCCCCCCGCCAGCCCCAAAGAACAGGTCGAAAGGAACCTGAAGCCTGGAGAGTGAGAGGGGTCGGTGCCGACCGACCCCTCTCGCTCTCCAGGCTTCCAAGGTAGCCGCCTGGACGCACCTTAAACGGCACCTTGTTTTAGAGCGGGAAAACAAGAGGGGGGGGAATTCTCCCACTCTCTGCGCAACGCCTCCTGCTGCTTCGCTGAAGGGGCGCTGGGCAGAGAGGGGGAGAATTTTTTCCCCTTGTTCTCCCCCCCTCTAAAACAAGGTGCGTCCTATTGTCCGGTGTGTCCTCTATGGTGCGAAAAATACGGTATTTGGTTTAATTTTCTATCGATGTTAGCTACATTCACCATCGATCTGATGCAAAAGCAGAATACAGTTCTTTGAAAGGAAACTAGGGAAATGCAACACCAAACATTCCCCCGCAGCCCAATTACTCAGTCTCTCGCACACATACAATACTGTGTCCTGTCAGTTCTCACAAATAAACAGTGCTTTCCCCAAGAGTGGTGTTGCAATGTTATATTTCCATTGTAGATTTAGTGGGTTTTAACTGCAATTCCCAATGTACTGGTTAAATTAGCAAGGTGAAACTCCTTTAATTTAGCTTGTTATGCTTCCAATGTGCAGGCTGTGAGCCTTCATTTATTTTTCCTTCCCTCCAATTTAACCTCTATTGATTCTCCTCCCAGTTTTTAGGTAATTAGAAAAGGTCTTATTTCCCCTCCCCCACACAAAATCTAATTATAGCATGTTGTTTTTGCTAAGTAAACAGGCTCTAAATCAATCTAATAAGATATTAGCAAACATAATAAAAGCCCTTTTGCTAATTAGGCTTATTAGTGTCAGCATTTAAAAAAAGCCTTTCTTGTCCTAATGCAAACAAGATAAAAGAGATAATCCTTCCAATCAAATTAGGAAAGGGAAAGCTTCAAAGTACATCACTTCATTAACCCCCCCCCCCAAAATCCCAACAACAACTACCCCAAAAACAAATATTGGTCAAAGGACAGGGTGTCTTTGATGTTCAATTGTTGGCACTTCCCTGTGTTCTAGTCATCGGATTGTAAAGTAATGATGGGGATGTTTCAGACCCACCCCCAATCTTTAGCATGAATAGTGGACAGGGGCGCCGACTTATAAAAAATATTGGGGGGGCCCAAGACCTCCAAACCGCTGCTGCTGGGGGAACGAAAGGGGCGAGCCCCGGGCTGCCCCGACCTTAAGTGAACCTGTGAGGGCCCGCCCTTTGCGGCAACCGATTGGCTGCCGCCATGGGCGGTGAATATTAATGAGCTAGGGGGAATCCCCGCGAGATTGTTGATGGGTCGAGAGCCCGCAACCCCACCCCCTCTCTAGATCGGGAGTGACTTTGTTTTAACTCATTATTGAATGTATTTTAAAAGGTAACTCTTTGCCTTTTATCGTCAAACAAGGAAAATAAAAAATACCAACATAATTTTGTGATTTTACAAAGCATAATATAACTAATAATTTTCTTAAATTATTGGGGGGGCAGAGCCCCACCAAACGAATTTTTGAGGGGGCTCAAACGAATTTTTGAGGGGGCTCGGGCCCCCTCAGGCCCCATGGAGTCGGCGCCTATGATAGTGGAGTTTAGGCTATAGGGCAGAAATGGGCTTGCTGTTTGGATTTCCTGTAGCTCTCGGCCTTATTTCAGGCAGGTGAGGAAAAGGAGGAGGCAGTGGTGGACCCTGAGGTCTCAAATGTCAGTGATGCCCTGTGCAATGCCAAAATTCAGTGCTCCTCACCTCTCATGCTCCATTCTAGATAATAATTGTGCTGCCCCAATCTTCTTAGAATCATAGAATCATAGAGTTGGAAGAGACCACAAGGGCCATCGAGTCCAACCCCCTGCCAAGCAGGAAACACCATCAGAGCACTCCTGACATATGGTTGTCAAGCCTCTGCTTAAAGACCTCCAAAGGAGGAGACTCCACCACACTCCTTGGCAGCAAATTCTACTGTCGAACAGCTCTTACTGTCAGGAAGTTCTTCCTAATGTTTAGGTGGAATCTTCTTTCTTGTAGTTTGGAACCATTGCTCCGTGTCCGCTTCTCTGGAGCAGCAGAAAACAACCTTTCTCCCTCCTCTATGTGACATCCTTTTATATATTTGAACATGGCTATCATATCACCCCTTAACCTCCTCTTCTCCAGGCTAAACATGCCCAGCTCCCTTAGCCGTTCCTCATAAGGCATCGTTTCCAGGCCTTTGACCATTTTGGTTGCCCTCCTCTGGACACGTTCCAGTTTGTCAGTGTCCTTCTTGAACTGTGGTGCCCAGAACTGGACACAGTACTCCAGGTGAGGTCTGACCAGAGCAGAATACAGTGGCACTTCTTCTTTGGCAATCACTCGTAGCTGAGTAAGATTGTCTTCCATAAACACGGTTTTAACAGTGAGTCCGTAAGTGACTGTGGAGGCCAATTCTGAATCCACACGTCCTTCCACAGTGGGGGCATTGGTTTCCGGGCGGGAACTGATCATGGTGAGGGTTTGTCAAGCGCGCCTTCCTCTTAGCACGTTTCTCCCTTTCGTCCTGAGTTTGAACGTCTTCAAAGCCCATGATACTTTTGGTAAAGGCTGTTCTCCAATTGGAGCACTCGCAGGCCAGTGTTTCCCAGTTGTCAGTCTTAATACAACTTTTTTTTTAGATTTGCAGTATGCTTTCCATTTTTAAGTTTGGAATAGAGTAGTTGCTTAGGGAGACGATCATCAGGCATGCACACAACATGACCAGTCCAATGAAGTTGATGTTGAAGAATCATGGCTTCGACACTGGGGATCTTTGCTTCTTCCAGTTTGCCTGTCTTCCCACCGTTGATGGAATCTTTCGAGGAGTTGGAGATGGCGTTTATAAGTGGTGGTGTCTCAATAGCATCCCCAAAGCTCTGCACTCGGTGTGACCAAACCAGTCATGCTCCCCTAAATCTGCCTCTGGAAGAAGAATGGGGTGGCACACAAACACACACACACAAACAGAGAGAGAGAGAGAGAGAGAGACAGAGGAGAGCACTCAGTTGCAGAGCATGTAGAAGATCTCAGGATGAATCCCTGGCATCTCCAGGTAGGGGAGAGGAACCCAGGAGAGTCAAGGACTAGACAATCCTCCTCTAGGAGGTCCAACAACCTGACTTCCTATGTTCCTATGGATGCTCCTGACCACCACCTGTGGGAATGCAGCTCTCAACAGAAAAAAAGATCCCCCAATTTTGCTGTAGAGCTGGGGGGTCACCAACCTTTTTTGGGCTCATAAACACATGTGTAAACTGGCGCATGTGTTACACATAAACACATGTGTTACACATAAACACATGTGTAAACTGTAGTTTGTTAAGGGTGCTGGGAATTGTAGCTCTGTGATGGGCAGTTCCCAGAATGCAATGCATGACGAGCTTGCAGCCAGTATGAAGTCAGAAAACTGTATCCTGTGACCAGAAGTCAGGGCACCTCTCTTAGAGAGCCTCAAGCCCTTTTTATTTATTGAAGTCTGCTCCTTTTTATTTCGTATCTTCCTGGCAACTTTTAAACTTTTGGCAGTCTCACCTCCAGTCACCCGGTGGCAGAAGAATTTAATTTCAGTCAAAAAATGAATGTGACTCGTATAAGAAGCCGTATCCTTTCAGCGAATTTAATTTGATAATATAACTCGCCTTGCCGTTCTTGTCACCGAAGCATTGTGCATCAACTGGCAATCTAGGCAGATAATAAAAACGGGGTCCAAGAGCGAAGGAAATGAAACTGAACACAATGCTGTTACATCGGTAGCTTCGGGGTAGCGGAAACAGGGTCAGAGTTGGGCTCCTTCATTTTGCACTCTGAATAGGACATTCCTGCGTTCCTATAAATGGCGTTTTTTATCTTCTGCAAATGCACCGTTTGCTGAGTCATGTTCAGCTGTGTTGTGGCAAAGGCTCCTGATCTTAGTAGCTGGTTTCACAGGGGACAGCCCTACCGTTGGACAAGGTGAGGTGGCAGCAGGAGCATAGTGGCAAATTCAAAAGCGCAGAGGCACTTCTTGAGTGTCACTGCAACACCCCCTCCTAACTGTGCCCCCTTTTAAGGTTATACAAACTTCTGGTTAGGGATGCGCTGCAATGCAGATCAGCACGTGCTGTATTTAAGTCGGATCTGCTATTTTCTGTACACATTAATGGGCAAATGATTCGGAGTGCTCTAATATCCTCTTTCAGAGTGACTTAGATTTTTTAGCTAATGGAAACAGCTGCAGGGAATTGGTTAAAATGAAGCTTTGTTGTAGAGCAGGCCCGCCAGATGTTTTGGCCTACAACTCCCATGATCCCTAGCTAACAGGACCAGTGGTCAGGGATGATGGGAATTGTAGTCCAAAACATCGGGGGGGGGGGGAGGTTGGGGATGCCTGTTGTAGAGGTTTGAGTTTTGAAATATGAAGTATGGGTCATATTTGCATGTCACAAGTCAGGGTTTCATGGCAGACACAATGGCTATGTTCTGCCTCCATTTGCGGACTCATGAGTGGGGAGAGTGTCTCAGATAGGCATCTGGTTAGCCATTGTCCTGATCCAGCAGGACTCTTCTTATGTTTAGCAGGAATAGGCCTGGTTGATTGCAATGTGTGAATGGGGCCGGCTCTATCATTAGGCAGAGTGAGGCAACAAATGCTGGGAGACAGGGAACCACAGGGAGATTTTGAAGGACAGAGTGCTGTGTGCCCTTCAATCTGCCCTGTGCCTTCAAGAGTTAGCCTGCTTCCCTCAGGTGGGGTGGAGGATACTGCCTCACCACAAGTGTTAAACTGAAGATTCAATTGCCAGCCTGGTCAGCTTTTGTATATGGAAAGGGAGGAAGGAGCATCTTGTCTTTTGCCTCAGGCAGCAAAATGTCTTGGGCCGGCCTGGTCAGCTTTTGTATATGGAAACTGTTTATGGAAATTGTGCTTTCCTTGAACTTCCATTGTACGTTGCAGAACTTGCACAGCATTCTCTTGAAAGTGGAAGCACCTTGTTGCTTTCGTTGTTCCTTAGCTTTGGAGCACACAAGACAATGATCCTAGGAGCCTCAGTGGCTCACTCACTTCCTTTCACTCCGATTAGCTCCCATCAGTACAATGGGTGAAAAGATTTCTCTGTGGCTAAAATGCTCCTTTCATGCTGATTTGGTGGCTATAGGATGCTGGAGACAGAGACCCAGATGCAGAAAATAGCAATGGGTCTTTGACCCCCATCAACCCCGGACCACTACACCTCTGAGTGGCAGGTCAATAAAGGACAGTCAATGGTCAGTCCCCCCCCCCGCCCCCGAAAAAAAAATTATTACTAGTTTTTACCATGAAGGTAAGAATTTGGATTTCCTGGTTCAGAGAACAAAATGTCTTGGGCTGCTTTGATTAATATGCATCTTTTTAAAATATGCATCTTTTTTAAATAATATGTTTTATTATTGAAGTACAAGTTTGTTTATTGCGGCACGACAAAACAAATAACAAAGCCAAATGTTGATAAGAAAACATGTTTAGTTTGAGCCTTGGGGCTGAAAGTAGGCAAGATTTTTTTTTTTTAAAGTAATTGTATTTCTGTCTTTTTGAATTATGTTTTTAAAAAGCACCAGTGGAGGAAGATAGGATTGGACTGGGAACATGTTGTGTGAATGTGTAGCCAATTTTCCTGATGAAAATTGCCCGTTGTAAATGTTCTTTGCTTCAGAGGAAAAACATATGGGTTCAAAGGAGCACCTTTGAGAGTGTATGTGTAATTTTCAGCAGGAAAAGAGAAGGATTAAGCCCCCGCTACCCTGAATCTTAGTCCCCTCACAGATGCCATTAAGAAAAAGGGAGTGCAAAATGACAGAGGAAATCATTAGCTGACATTGTAGTGAGCCTGTACCGCTCACCTGACCTCCCTCTGGTTGAGTTGCTGCTGCATACGGACGGGTGGGGTGGGTTGTTCAAGGTGGTGGTGAGGTCAACCTGGGAGTAAATGCTACTGGATGCAATCACACAGTTCATATACTGTATATATGCCCTCAGTGGCAGGCAAAATGTCTTCTTGGCTGCCACTGGGAATGGCCGCCGAGACCACATAACATCGGTCCTGAAAGACCTCCCAGTACATTTCCGTTACCATACATTTGTATAGTAACCCCTGTCATGGTTAAATATGGCCCCTGGATGTTTCACTTTTCCTGGCTGCCTCTGCAAGCCTTTTCTGCTTCCTGTTCCTTCCTGATGGGAGCCTCTGTTTGTGCATTCGCTCTAAGCAACCGTAAGAGTTACAACAATTATGCTGGATCCGCTGTGTATTCTGAATGCACTGATCTGTTGCCAAAGCTGCGGTGATGCTTAAGTTGTGGTTAAAGTCCATCTCCTGGATGATGATCCTCTGATTGGCAGCGGTTTGGTGGAGGAGGGAGGTCACAGCAATTTTGACAAGTGCTCCATGACTACCAAAAGTGGATTTTTTTTTCTTAGAAGCCTGCAAGGTGAATGTTTCCGAGCACAATTCAAAGTGCTGGTGCTGACCTTTAAAGCCCTAAACAGCCTTGGCCCAGTATACCTGAAGGGGCGTCTCTACCCCCATCATTCAGCCCGGACACTGAGATCCAGCACCAAGGGCCTTCTGGTGGTGGTCTCACTGCGAGATGTGAGGTTACAGGAAACCAGGCACAGGGCCTACTCGGTAGTGGCGCCCGCCCTGTGGAACGTCCTCCCATCAGATGTCAAGGAAATAAACAACTACCAAACTTTTAGAAGGCATCCGAAGGCTGCCCTGTTGAGGGAAGTTTTTAATGTTTAATATTTCATTGTATTTTTTATATTTTGTTGGAAGCCGCCCAGAGTGGCTGGGTATAAATAATAAATTATTATTACTATTATACAGTATTATTATTCTTACCTATTCAGGAGTACATTCATTTGTTCTTGCTTCCTGAGTTCCAGGGTCAAATTTGGACACTGAAAACAGATGCTGGTCTAAGAATTGCGACTCAACTACATTAGTTAAAAAACAGTGATTTGAATGCATTATAAACACACAACACCAGGTGGTGCCAGAGAGCACAAAACCTTTCTATGGCATTTTTACATAGGGTCTCTCCCCCTTTTGTTATAACAATTTAATTTCTGACTTATTTATAGCATCTCCCCCTCCCCACCCTTGGTCACACCCTGGTTTCTTATGTTATTTGCTCCCACCCTTTCCTCCTGGGAAGTCAGCTTCTAATAGAAATCCTTTTAGAGGCCTGGATCCTTCAGTTTCAGGCACTTTCCCCTCACAGTTGGGTCCCCAGCATAGCTGTCAACGTATCCCGTTTTTAAAGGGAAATTCTCTTATTCCGAATAGGATTCCTCACAAGAAAAGGGAAAAGTTGACAGCTATGATCCCCAGCTGTTGTTGGACTACAAAGCCACTTCTGACCCTCGGGAGGAGGTGGTGTTGTGAGCTTCACGACCCCAACACGCAAGCGGAGGCTGGCTTCCAGCCTCTGCGCGATCAGGGGAATCCTTGGGCCGCGTCATCCCCTGAGCCAGCCAATCAGCTGGCTCGGGGGTGTGGCTCGCCCCATTTAAGGCGAGCGTTTCCCCTGGGATCTCCCTCTTTGGTCTGCAAAGCTGCAGCGGTTTCCCACCCGCCTGCCCTTTAAGGTTCCCCTTCTGACCTTGCGATGGACCTCGGTTGGTCGCTGTTAAGGGGCCTGTTAGGAATTTTTCCCACTTGGCAAATTGGCGCTGACCATTTGGTTTTTTGCCAACCTCGTAGCAAATTGTCACAACTTCTTTGGTCTTGGCGGTTAGGCATTGGTAGGGGTATTGTTATGTAGATGTGTTGGGGGGGAGGAGTGCCATCACCTCCCCCAAATATTGAAGGGTAGTCCGGTAAAGGATTCTGGGGGGGGGGGCATGGCCTCGTCTGAAGCCTATGGAGGCCAGGGCCTAAAGCACGCCCCCGATCGGTGACCCTGGGGGAGTCCCTAGATGATGTGCATCAGCAGGGCTCCCCCTGCTGGTGTTAACCCTTCCTGGTCTTCAAGCAAACAGGCTGAAGCCGGATAGTCAGATAGGACCAATGCCTAAGCCAATACCGCTCTTTACCTGTAACCAATAAAGTTGTGGCCAATTTTAGCTCATTAACCTAAAACAATGGTGTCACGTGTCTTTATTTCTACTGGTGGGAGGCGGGAACTTGCCACGCAACTCTCATCTTCCCTGACCATTGATCCTGCTAGACCCAAGTTTGAGAAACACAGGATCTGTAACCCACCTGGGGTTGTACAGGGCAGGATCTAAATCACCACAAAGATGTAAGAATACGTTTTTCAGTGGCAAAGCCACTACTTTGCATTTGCCCATTTCTCTACCATCTCGGTTGGTGTTTCTGATAGAATGTTTCTAACCTAGGACTCTACCATTAGGCGGAGTGAAGCAGCCATCTCAGACAGCTGATTTGGGGTGTCATGAAATGGCCGCGAAGGGCTTGTTATTTATTGTTGTTGCATTTTGTTGCCAGGAAGGGGGAGAGAGGATTGAGTGATTTTTCTCCATCAGATGCCGAAATAATATGACAGACTGCAGGTGCACGGAGCTACTATTTGCTTCTTTGCCTCAGGCAGCAAAATTTATTGGGCTAGACCTGGCTGTTCTGAATTTATAAAGGCCATTTGGCTTTATTTTCCTTTAGCCTCTTGTGCAGTGGAGTCATCCTGATATAGATAAACAGAGAAGTGTAGATGAATAGCCAATTTAAAAACAAATATTTAAGACGCCACATATCTGGCCATTTCAACAACTGGAAGCATCTGGAAGAAAGCATTGTCTTTTAGACGTTTCTGACAGAACAGCAGAAGCTGTTATATATATGTGGTTATATATATATATATATATATATATATATATATATATGAATAAAAATAGCATTCCAAGAGCAATCTCTGTTTAATTAGCATTTTAAATAATTCTAGCTAGATTGTGGCCCCCTCCAGTGAGGCTCTGTGGTCTTAGTTGGCTGTGGATTATCTTTCAAAAATGAGATTCTTCCCGTTTTAATTAAAAAATGCAATCATGGGAAATGAAGGCCTGATCCCGTGAGATACCAGGATAGTGGCTGGTGTTTCCACAGAGGACTGGATCATTAGTACTAACAACAGCTGCCAAGTCTTATCCCCCGAAAAACTCTCTCAAAGCCTGCTGCCTGACAGCCTAAGCTTGGGGCAGGTATGAGGTGGGATAATGATGTAAAATAGAGATGGACTAGATCTCTACCTTTGGCCTTAGATACACTTCAGCTGAAAAGGGATGCGGGTGGCACTGTGTGTTAAACCACAGAGCCTAGGGCTTGCCGATCAGAAGGTCGGCGGTTCGAATCCCTGCGATGGGGTGAGCTCCCGTTGCTTGGTCCCTGCTCCTGCCAACCTAGCAGTTCGAAAGCATATCAAAGTGCAAGTAGATAGGGACTTCCAGAGCAGCGCACTCAGAGGACAGGTGAAAGATTGCGCTCTTGGCAACTCGAGGCAGTCCAGACGCCAGAGAAAACTGAGGGAGGCATGAGTTTCCCCGAGCTCAGGTGGGGATCCTGTGTACAGAGTCCAGGGCAGCGCATTTATGGGGTTTTCCCCAAACCAAACCATTTAAAATCCAGTTAAAAACATCTGGCCAAAGAGCTAACAAGGGGAGAACCTCAGCGCTAAGGGGCATAGCTCTTTGGCGTTAACGTCTCCAAACCCGGCGAGGAAGCGCTGAACTCTCCATTAACTCTGAAAGTGCAGTCGGCATTTTGTTGGTGCAGCCAGTTTTATTTCATTTTGCCGCTATTAGACTAACACTGCAATGTGAGGCATATTTACTCAGAAGTAAACCCCACTGATATCCATGGACCTTACTCCTGCTCCCAGGTAAGGATGCACAGGACGGGGCTGACGCCGTTTTGCACGAGGCTGGCATTCAGAAATGTGGACAATTCCCCCCGATCCCCGGAACGTACCTTTATTTATTTATTTCTTACAAAATCCAATTCCTCCGTTGAGTCTATCAGCCATAGATCACAATTTGTGAATGCTCCGGAGGATTAGATGCCACCCTTTGAGCGTGTCGGTGTGTGGGCGGATTCAATCCACATTGCAGCTGTGCCCACGCTGAAGCTGTTGTCGCCTGAAACTTTTCAACTATATTTACATTATCCTCATATACATCCAGGTGGGTTTTTTTTTGGGGGGGGGGAGAGGGTTAGATTGAATTTGCACCGAATGCTAGAGCTTACCTGCCAACCGTGCATAATATTCATTATCTCGTTCCCCCCCATCCGCTGGTAAGATTTATCGTTTTGCCAAAACAGGCCATTACAATTAATGGTCTCACTTAGGAACTCAAATTTCCCAGCTGTGCTAATAGGTGTGAAAAGACAGGAGTGAGATGTTCTGTGACAATTAGAACGAGTCGGATTGATGGCACTGGCACACAGCAACTTGGGTTCCGAATGGCATGAAAGCGAACATTTGCAACCAAATAGTTCAAACTGTATTTCAAACAGGTAGACTTTCTACTTGACCCCAAGCCAACCTGCATTTCATCTGTGGTGTACCTAATCCTGGCTAAGCTAGGACCTAGGGGAACCTTCACTCCTTGCTGATGATGTCACTGAGGCACTGCATATAAATACAGTTTGTAGAGCTGCCCAAGGTATAGATTGGGGTCTAGCCTCTAGCTTTTCAGACTCGGACAGGCCTATATTTTTTAAAAAAGATGAGGAACCACTTCTCACTGAGCTGAGGTCTGGACCTGATTAAACTGGTGAAAGCCTAGAAATAATAATAATAATAATAATAATAATAATAATAATAATAATAATACCCCGCCCATCTGGCTCGGCTTCCCCAGCCACTCTGGGCGGCTTCCAACAAAATATTAAAATACAGTAATCCATCAAACATTAAAAGCATTGCTAAACAGGGCTGCCTTCAGATGTCTTCTAAAAGTCTGGTAGTTGTTGTTCTCTTTGACATCTGGTGGGAGGGCGTTCCACAGGGAGGGCGCCACTACCGAGAAGGCCCTCTGCTTGGTTCCCTGTAACTTGGCTTCTCGCAGTGAGGAAACCGCCAGAAGGCCCTCGGTGCTGGACCTCAGTGTCCGGATAGAATGATGGGGGTGGAGACGCTCCTTCAGATATACTGGACCGAGGCCGTTTAGGGCTTTCAAGGTCAGCACCAACACTTTGAATTGTGCTCGGAAACTTACTGGGAGCCAATGTAGGTCTTTCAAGACCGGTGTTATATGGTCTCGGCGGCCACTTCCAGTCACCAGCCTGGCTGCCGCGTTCTGGATTAGTTGTAGTTTCTGGGTCACCTTCAAAGGTAACCCCACGTAGAGTGCATTGCAGTAGTCCAAGTGGGAGATAACCAGAGCATGCACCACTCTGGCGAGACAGTCCGCAGGCAGATAGGGTCTCAGCGTGCGTACCAGATGGAGGTGGTAAACAGCTACCCTGGACATGGATTTGACCTGTGCCTCTAGCTGTGAGTCCAAAATGACTCCCAGGCTGCGCACCTGGTCCTTCAGGGGCACAGTTACCCCATTCAGGACCAGGGAATCCCCCACACCTGCCCGCCCAAAATAGAAACTTACAAGAATATGAAAGGGAAGCTTTTGAAGACCCCTCTACCTGTAGGAGTTGGTGTGCTTACTTGTTACCCTATCTCCCAGCCTCATTCCTCAGCTGTTGTGACTGTACAGTGGTACCTCGGGTTAAGAACTTAATTCGTTCCGGAGGTCCGTTCTCAACCTGAAACTGTTCTTTTTTTAAAATAATTTTTATTAACAGGCCAATCACATCACATTATCCAAATCACATTAGTTCCAAATTATACAGCCAAATTTTAAATTTTGTTGGGGGTACCCGTACATCAAGCTCCGCACGAGTCCAAACCTCCGAACGAGTCCAAACATCACTTATATTACTGCTTTAATTAGACAGTTCTATCCAGATAGTCCTTTATTACTTTCTTTCTCTTCTTGTTGTTATCGTATATTCCTTTCTTTGCGATCTCTGATAATTTTCACAAGCAGATTGAAAACAGGCATCCTCTGTGTGGGTTTTGTACTCTCCAAAGATCATATCGCTCAGGGACAGCCTCTGTTCAACGCTTCCATAATAAAATAAAATAAATAATCTTCGGTCTGTCCTTTACTTTTCTCAGGCTTGCCAAATAAATCAAATGAATCAGGAGGCTCTGTCAGGTCAAGCTTGCGTTCCAACATTCCTTCTCTTTCCAATGGTCCTGATTCTCCTCCCCCGTCCTTCTTTCTCCGGCAAGCCTGTCTTGGCGAGACGTCATTTTTTAACTGTGTCATAAAAAATTTCCCCTCCTCACCATTCACCAATCCTCTCTCCTGTTATAATCCATCCCACACAGTTCTTGAATTCCTGCTTGTGATTAGTAAAAACACAACGATCTTATTTCTATCTGGGGTGAAGGGTTATTAATATCACATCGTGCAAAGAAAAAACAGTTTTTTCCTCCACCCCCCCTTCATTCCAAACATACAGTCTCCTAGTGGTGATTCATCAGAAGATTTACTTATCCATCCGTCACTCCCGGTCACAGAGATCCATTAATCAGCAGTCTTATCTCTCGAACATTACTTGATGTATGTGCTTCAGCTTCATTCCAATCGTATGGTTCCAATTATAATTCCGAGCTGAAGCTAACCAGCACGTGCTAATTGGAATCGGCGTCAGGAAGATCTGACTTCACCGAGGGCTCGTGCCAAGTGTTCGGCACCCCCATCTCTCGGATCAGGGGGTGCATTGTGAACACCGCTGGCAAGGCAGCACCCCCCGTCTCCTGGGGGGGGGGTAGGAAGACTGCATACTTCCATAGCAGCCCCTTAATTACCTCGTATGGGTTAGAGAGATGTTATTGTCGGCCATCTTCCAACGCGCCACCTGGTGGCCCCCCCAACCTGAAACTGTTCTTAACCTGAGGTACCACTTTAGCTAATGGGGGCCTCCCGCTGCCGCTGCGCTGTCGTCGTGCGATTTCTGTTCTCATCCTGAAACAAAATCCTTAACCCGAGGTACTATTTCTGGGTTGGCGGAGTCTGTAACCTTAAGTGTCTGTAACCTGAAGCATCTGTAACCCGAGGTACCACTGTATTTGCAAAGTTGAGCATAGGAAGTTACCTTATGCTGGTCCATCTAGCTCAGAACTGTTTACATTGAGTGGCAGTGACTCTCCCGGGTCAATTCCCTCTTCTACCAGGAGGTGTTGCAGACTGAACTCATTGTTAGGGTTGCCGTATGCCCAGAATTTCCTGGACATTGCCACACCAGACTGTGGTGTGGGCATATGGCAACCCATGTCGTAAGTGTAGTTTTTGGTGAATTTCCTTAAAAATAGCTCAAAAACCATGGCCACGACTGTAATCCGTAAAGAAAAGGGGATATAAGCAGACACTATGCACAAAAGACCATGCAAAGACGTGGGTGGCGCTGTGGGTTAAACCACAAATCCAAGGGCTTGCCGATCAGAAGGTTGGCGGTTTGAATCCCCGCGATGGGGTGAGCTCCCATTGCTCAGTCCCTGCTCCTGTCAACCTAGCAGTTCGAAAGCACGGCAAAGTGCAAGTAGATAAATAGGTACCGCTCCGGCAGGAAGGTAAACGGTGTTTCCGTGCGCTGCTCTGGTTCGCCAGAAGCGGCTTAGTCATGCTAGCCACATGACCCGGAAGCTGAACTCTGGCTCCCTCGGCCAATAAAGCGAGATGAGTGCCGAAACCCCAGAGTCATCCGTGTCTGGACCTAATGGTCAGGGGTCCCTTTACCTTTACCTATGCACAAAAGACCATGCAAAGAGTCTTTGCCACCTGAACTATGGAGTCTTGCATAGACACTGCCGCAAAGTACACCTGGAAACATGAAAACCAGAAAGTTGCTTTAAGGAAAAAAATTAATGCAGGAATTCTCAGGTGGATAAATTTTGTCCCACATGCCACACCTGGAAGATAAAAGGAAGAGGAAGCTCTGATTATATAAAGTCCAAGAGTCAAAGTTTATTCTGCAATTATACTGCCTGGGGCAACATCGCTGTGTCACAAATTCAGAATTCCACTCAAACTCTTTTATAGTCAGCAGGCAACACAGGTATTTTTTAAAGCTCTAACAACACCCTAGCAACACCTTTCTTCTTTTAAAAGAACCTGGGAGGAGGGAAGTGTTTATTGTAAAAAGGCAGATGAAATAATCCTTGGCAAGTAAACTTCAGTCTGGTGCATTTGCTTCCAGCAGCTGCACCTTTCATGCTTTCCATATGCTAAGTAATTTGATGATGACATTGATGAAGCCTCAGTCATGACCTTGGACAAATTGTCATCACACCTCCTTAGCAGCTATGTCAGTTTCTCGACAGGCTCTACATAGGATAGAGTCAATCACAGAAAGTGACTTAGCATTCATGGTGCAGCTTTTTAAAATGGTGCTGTGTATGAACCAGTTGTCATTCAATCCCACGTGCTACGCTTGGCCTAAGAAACCTGCACCTTTTTCATTCCTGGTTCCTAAGCCCAGATTTCTGAAAGCAATTATCAGCTTGACAAAGTCGCTGCAGCTTTGGGCAATTTAGCCTCAGCAGTATGAGAGGGAAATGTACAACCAGAATGAAGCAACATTGCTGATGCTTTGAAAGGGTTCATTCAGACAGCTCCAAATTACTTGCTAGTGATAGGTAGGGTTGCCGCCATTTTGTGCGTGTGGCTCCCACATCTTTCAAGGCAGCAGGAGGCAGACACTAGACCAAGGATACAGGGGCATAGGAAGGGAGCGGTAGGAGCAGTCCACCCCAAGTGTCATTCCTGGGGAGGGGGTGTATGACAAAATCCCCCCTGGGCGGATCACCGCATCACCCCCTTGGACGCCAATCGCCATGCTGATCACCCCAAAGGGGTCGCGACCCACACTTTGAGAGCCACTGCTCTAGTGTGTTGGTTGAATGTTGCTTACAGTCCCTCTCTGAAATTCGTATTTTCTGAATTTTCTGAATTTTGCAATGTAGTCCTCCAGCTCAGTGATGTGTAAAATAAAAAATAAAAAATGCACATACCCGGATAAAGTGTGCATAAACATATATTTTTTGAAAATAATGTACAAGAATGTGTTGGGTTAAGAGAAATTGCTTTGCAAAAAATGTGCTTAGAAGGCAAAATTTCGCATAAAAATGTGTATATTAAGAGAAATTCACACTAAAACTGTGATACATTTTCACGAGGACCTTAAACACATGCACACTTATTTGGAACTGTGAAGAACTCAAGAACTGAAAAACAAGAAACCCAAACTGACATGCTTCTCCAGCCACAATCTTCAGATGTGAAGTTTACAGCATGTTATTCCTTGAAGGCGAACTACTTGAAAATGATTTACAGATGGTATTGCACTCTGAGTAGGCTTGCTAAGATGTATGAGACTGAATCAGATAAGTGATGGAGATGCATGAGGTTGAGGGAACTTTCTTTCATATGTGGTGGACCAGTAAAAGGGTAAAAGAGTATTGGGAAATAATCCAAAATGAATTGAAAAAAATGTTTTAAAGTACTTTAAAGAAAAGAGTCCTTTTTGTTGGGAATAATTCAGATGGAAATTCCCAGGTGTCAAAAAAGGTTATTTATGTATGCCACTACTGCAGCCCATGTTTTGTCAGCCACAAAATGGAAAATGAGCGATGTCCCAACTGAAGAGGAATGGCATCTTAAACTGATGGAATATGTGCAGCTTGAGGACCTAACATATAGAATAAGAGAACAAGAAGAACACATATTTAAAGAAGATTGGAAAATGTTTGTTGAATATATGGGGGGAAATTGTGTACACTTGAAAACGTTGGCAGCATTAAGATAAATTCATTAAGAGAAGAAGGGAAGTCATTGATATTTTATGGTTGTTTAAATGAATATTCT